>NW_025062900.1:25137500-25737500 GCF_018153295.1 Drosophila grimshawi
GCATTTAATTTTCCCATTTTTTGTATTTGTTTGCCCTCCTTTTGTTTGCAAACAAACAAACAAACAAACATTTATCAAAACAAATCACACAATAAACAAACCGAAATAAAGTCAAGCGAAATGCAATAATTAAACAAATAAACGAATTGATATAGAGATAAACTTAACTCATAAGATCGCCCAATGCAATAACAATTTGCATTTGGCGTTGGGTCTTTTTTTTTTAGTCATATTCACTCGGAACTCATTGTAAGCTCCACTCTTAAAACAAAATTGAATTTTGCTCTTCTCATTAATTATTCCCCTACACATCATCCCGCGGCGTTATTGTGTTTCATGTCTTTGGAGCCGCTTGGTCCAGGTCCAGTATCCAAAATATTTATATAAATACATACAAAACATTACTGCATGTGCTCTCTCTGTGTGTGTGTGTGCATCCAAACATGCATCTTAATATATAGAATTTTAAAAACTAAATAAATTATATAACGCGGCCGTTTCCACTCCCTCTCTCTGCTTCGTGTGTTGTGTTGTGTTGTATTAGTCTGTATTCGATGTTGCATAGTTGGTATGTTGCCTTAACTTATTGATTTTGTGAACGGGATTCGAACATCGCAGTCACATCGCGTATTGAGAATTGTGGTGAGATCTTTTCTCTGTTGCTGTAAAGTAAACGAAATTGAGAATCTGATAAGTATTTGACTTTTTGAATAAATAACAGGCATTAGAATCGGTTCAATTTTAACGAAGCGATTCCTTTTCATCAACAACAATTTAAGCTGCTACTCACTTGACTGTTGCATTGCTCTCTGCGGTCATTTGATGGGGCATGGAGTTTCTCGAGAGTCGTTCGCGTCCTAATCCCCGCTCGAATTTACCGGGCACCGTTGGCACCGACGCTATCGTCGTTGTGGTTGCATTTGCAGTGATGATTGGTGCATACTTCTGGGCGACTGTCTTGACGCTGTGCATGGAGGATTGGTTGTTGCTGGCTCCATTGCTGGTATCACAATTCTGATTCTTCTCATCGGAGATGCTGCGCACGCGCTGTGTGCCATAGTCTCCAGCATGATGCAGTGTACTCTCGGAGCCAGCACCGGCGCGTGCCAGCTGCTTGAGATTCATGTCCATATCCTTTTGCAGCGAGTGCATATCGCCACGGGACTTGGACTTGATGCGCAGCGAGTCGGAGGCCTGGAAATTGTTGTCATCCGAGTTGAGCTCCGTCTTGGAGCGCGACTTGATGGTCTCGCCATAGTATTTCTGGGTCAACTGCTGGCGACGCTCCTCCTTGATTTTGTCGATGCGCTCGCGATCGAGGATGACACCGGTCAAGACGCTCTTGCGACCGCCCACTGGAGGATTGAGTGCGGCTGTGACACTTGGCTGTGGCTGTGGCTGGAGCAACACATTGTTCTGCTGTATCAGCGAGATGCGATTCTCGGTGGTGGGCGTTGTGATGTGCTGCTCCGACTTCTGACATATCTCCTCCGTGATGCTCATGCCCGGCAAACGCTTTGGCGGATTCAGCGTTTTGGGTCGTGTGAAATCAAAGCTCTTGCGGCGATTATTCAACTCCGGCAGCTCGGGCAATTTACAGGATGTCAAGTCTTGCAGCTGCTTGCCGCCAAATTCGCGCACAAATGCATTCTCATCCAGGGAGCGTGTAATCTTTTGTGTGTTATTTAGTTTCTTGAGCGGCACAGGCGCTGGCATTACAGGCTTTGGCGGAACGGCGAGAGGCAGGCTCAGCTCGTTGGGTTTCTTCATGGAGCCGCCACGTTGTGTGAAATCAAAATTGGGCAGCTGCTCAACCGGGGAGCTCTCGAATTTGGTGGCCAATTCCTTGACACTGAACGATGGCGATTTGCTTGGTTGCTGCTGTTCGAGTTCCATAATGTTGTTGTGTTCGGCACCACTGGGTAAACTGTCCAGACTGTCCAGTTCGATTCGATCACTGACTGGCTGCTGCTTGGCCACTGACTCTAAATCCAAATCGGAATCGATTTCCAGCAGTTCGTTTGTATTGAGTTTCATTTCCTCGCCACGTAGATTCTCGTACACTGTTTGCGGCTTGCGCAGCTCAATGTTCTCATAGAGCAGCTGCTCCTGTTGCTGCCGCTGTTCCTCCTCTTCATCATCATGCTGCTTCTGTTCCAGTTGCAGCAGCTGTTGTGTCATTTTGTCGCTGCCATCCTCCTCCACAATTTGCTTCAGGCTCTGACCATGCTGCTCATTTAGCAGCTGATTCACCTCGGTGACCGAATTGCGAAACAATTTCACCTGCTCGTAGACAATGTGCTCATCAAAATTGGTTTCCAGCAGAAGCGCTGGCTTTGCTGGCGGCTTCTCTTTCTCTGGTGATTTGTACGTAATGCTTATGGTCGACTTGATGGGACTGCTCGGAATTGGTGGCTGTAGCTTCTGCGGCGTCAGCGCATTGCTGGGCGTCTGCTCATAGTCCTCGTAGAGCGGCGAGCTGTCCTCCGTCGCCAGCAGCGAGTGCATGCTCAGCTGGCGCTGCAGATGCTGATAGCCAAACTCGCTGGGCGTCACCGACTGACTAGTGTTGTCCGTAAAGTTCGAGTTGTTCGGCGAGCTGGCAGCCTGCAGCTGTAGTTGCATTTGCAACTGCTGCTCCTTCACCGTGCGAGTTGCAGCAGCTGGCTGTGGCAGCCGTGGCTGCAAATCCAGCGACAGTTCACGCTTCAAGGCATGCATATCCCGCTGCTCCACATCCTGGAGATTGTTGAACTGCAACCGAGCGGAAATGTGAGTGATGCTCTTCTGGTGCACAAGTGTTTGTTGGTGAACTTACCTGCTGGCCAAGACTCTCGTGCGAGCTGCCCAAATAACTGCTGGCTGCATCCACGTTCAGCAGCAACTGCTGCTGCTGCTGTTGCAGATTGGAGGAGACGCCCGATATGCCCGACATGGTCGAGTTCATCATTAGCGGCTCCATATCGTACTGTGGCGTGTTCACCGCCGAACTATTCTCCGAGCTCTCCGTGTCGCACAGCAGCAGCGAGTAGCGCGGACTGTGCGCAGGCGTTGTGGGCGTGGCCACAGACAGCTTGACAGTCGTCTGATCTACGCTGCGCAGTGAGGCGCCACCATTGCTGTTAGGGGTAGAGATGGGGGACGGATTTAGCTGATTAATCAATTTGGAAATGGCGAGCAACTCACTGTATGGGCCTTGGGGCTGGCTCAGGCTTGTGACCCGGCTGAGTGAAGGTGCCCTGGTAGCTGAAGCGCTCCTTGGCCGCCAGCTGTTCCTTGCGCTTGGCGCCCAGCTGCACGGACGGATAGCTGTAGCGTGCAGCACCAGCACCAGCGCCAGCGCCAGTCGGTGACATCGGCAGCTGCGCCTGCTGCTGACCCTGGGTCTGAGCACGCGCCGGCTTCGGTGGCGGATGCACCTCAACGCTGGCGAATTGCTGCTGTGCTGGCAACGGATGCTCCGGTGTGCCGCAGTCAATGAACTGTATGTCCGAGAGCTGATCCTCCAGCTTGTAGCGTTTGCAGCAGTTCTCGGCGCCTGCGGGCTCATGGCCACAGGCGGGTGCCGGATTGATGTGGGGCTGCGTGCGTTGCGCTGCCGCTGCGCTGGGCGAGAGCAGATTGAGACGCGGCTGCTTCTTGGGGCTGGGGTTGACGCTGTTCGTCTGACTGGAGAAGTCCTCGGGTCGAGCGCGCATAATGCGACGCGTCGCACAGCCAGAGGCAGGCGGCACATTCTCCTTGCCCACACGCGGTGAGCTCACCAGCGATTCGCTCTCGGAGAAGATGCGCATCTCGGGCTCCTCGCGATCAAAGTTCAGGCCCAACTCGGAAAGCTCACGCGAAGGGCAGGTAGTCATGTGACCGCGCTGCGGCGACTGCAACAGATCAAAATAGGAGTCATGTGAGACGCTGCGCGAGTGTCCAACGGTGCGCAGGCTATCAATGGAGTTGGAGCGTATGCACAGCTCCATGGGCTTGCTGCCCATCGACGAGTCGCGTACATCTCGCGTCGTCTCCAGCAGCTCAGTCGACTTGGGCTTGTCGTGCTTGGAGAGCTCCTTGCTGCCATGATGATGTGCATGGGAGGCCTGCGCAAAGCTCACCCGGGACGACGAGGAGCAAGCACCAACGCTGCTGTTGGGTTCCTTGTTGGCACCGGCGCCTTCGTGTATTAGCTTGTGGCCGGGCAGCTCCTGCCCCTGGCGCTGGCTACGCGTGAAAATGGACTTCCACGAGGGCGTCTTGTCCGGCTTGCGTTTCTGCCAGCTGCGTGGCACGGAGAGCACCGTGTGATACTTATCCGGCAGGCTCGAAGGACCGCCGCCCACCTCGATGTAGGAGCCAATGTTCGAAGCAGCATTGCTGCCCGCTGCTCCGCTTGTGCTCATCATGTTGATGGGCAGCGATTGCTTCAGATCGCCGGTGCCCTCGATGCGCGAGTGTCGCTCCTGCGCCTCTTCCAGACTGATGAGCTTGGCCCCGCCTGTGCTGAGACTCTTGGGTCGCTCCACCAGACCCAGCGATTGATCCTGTTCACGCTGCTCCACCAGCAGGCTCTCGCAGTCCGTGAGCGACTCCAGACGCAGCTCAGCAGCGGCAGAGGCAGAGGCGGCCGCATTCGCTGCAGCGCTACCCACTATGCTGAGGCGTGCATTGTGATCCTCGAGCGCATCGAAGATGTTGTGACAGTTGCGTATCAGGTACTCGGTGACCACAGCCTGGACACCAACGCCACGCAGCGCCGCAACGCCACCCGACTCCAACGCCGGCGAGCGCAGCAAATTGGGCGCCCAAACAATCGCCAGATTCTTGTCCGTCATCCCGGTCCGTTCATGATGCTGTGATACCTTATGCAAGTGCTCCGACAAGTACTTCAGGGTGCTATGAAGATAACACAAAACCGAATTAGATAAAGTACCACTAGTTGAATTAGAACTACAACTAACCACTAAATCGATCGATAATATTCCCAAACTGTAGAGATCAATCCAAACCCAGAGATTAAATTTAATTTAGCATAAAACGACAAACTGGGTCAATGCACAAAATAAACAACATTCGATTTGAATACTTTCTATTTCACAAATGTCCAGACTTATAACAAGATTAGATGAATGTATTCTACAGCTCCGGGAAAGCGAAACATGTATACAGATATATATATATATATATTTGCGAGGGTATAGAATCTTCCGCACTATATGATAATAGCGGTTCATTTGAATTTATTTATACTTGTTTTTGTTGTTGTTATGAAAATAATGCTGATAACAGAATTAATGAATAAATTTATAATTGAAATGCTGGTTCCGGGAAAAACAACAGCAAGCAGAGATCTACTGACGAGGAGCAAGTAACGACTTGAAACTTTAATATCAATTTAAGAAGAAAGTGATTGCTCCAAGTTTGTGACACACTGCACACTTACCGATAGTGTGGAGGCGGCAGCTTCAGTACCGTCTCCTTCATGAGACGCAGCCGTTCGTCTGCCTCGTCGGCCTTCACCTGAATAGCCTCTACGAAGTTGTCGTACAGTTGATAGGTGCACAGCGGATTGGGCAGTTCGCGGAAGTACATTTTCAGCAGTGAGCTAACTGCATGAATGTCCTGCTTCATCTCCGGATTGCCCAGATCCGGTACGCGCTCCTCATCGAATGCGCGACGCAGTCGCTGAATGTTCGATGTGATGCCCGACAGACGATAGATGCCATCGATGACGCCATAGTTCTCAATGAACTCGGCGCAGGAGCGCAGCACCATGGGTATGTCCTGGCCGCTGTTCAGCAGATGCTCCGACAGATCGCACGAGAAGACGCGTTCCCTGTAAATGCCGCTCTGCTTGAGGCGGCGCCGCGACGGACGCGACAATATAAAGGAGCGAAAGAACGCAATTAGCTTGCCGTGCTTCCGCAGCACTGGCTTCGTGGGCGACGCATCCAGATGGCCCACAAGCGGTGCGGGCATGGGAAAATTACGTGGCACCTTGTCGCCAATGGTCGCGACGCAGGACTGGGGAAAGAAACCTACTTCGTAGAGGGACTTTTGCAGATGCGATTTCTTGCCGCGCCACCAGATCGATTCAGCCGGACTGGGCATATCGATCACCGAGATCATGTCGCCCACCTCAATGTTGATCTCGTCCGGCGCTTGCGCTAGATAACGCCGCACACCATAAGCGGCGCCCACCGCCGGCGTATTGATTGTGCGCTGCGTCTCGCCATCGGCCAGCGGCAGGCGACGCCCCTTGTTGTCCAACTGCAGCCAGGTGAGTATGGTGCCGCAGGTCAGCGAGTCGGACGCGATTTTCGAGAAGCGCTCCAGATACTTGGCCACCGCGTATTCCACGTCCAGTTCGGTCTGCAGCTGCGCCTCCGCCTCCAGTTCGGACATGTTGCGCAGCCCGCTAATCTTGCGATCGTAGACGCAACGGTGCAGCATCTCGTCCAGCATTTGCATGTTCTCGTAGCTGCGCTTGATCAGGAACGGTTCACAGCGTTGCGGACACACGCGTATGATGAACCAGCAGCTCTCCGGCGTGAAGGCAGCGGAGCGCAGCGAACTGTGCGCCAGCTCGCCGCCAATCGACTGCGAGGCAATGCTGCTGCCCATCTGCTCCGATTTGTCATCCAGCAGCTGCACCGACAATGCGCCCAGCTGCACACGTTCGTAATGGAAGTGGGCACACTCCTCCAGCTTGGGAAAGCGACAGGATTTCTGTGGGACACCAATATATAGATTAGTATTGGCTGAGACCGGCTAAGGAATCCATTGTTTACTCACGCTATTCAATGGCTGCACTGCCATGTGCCGGCTGGGCTTGGGGGGAGCGGTTGGCGCCGTTGGCGGACAGCAGCTGGACTCTGTGGAGGCGTTTGAGATTTGTGATGTGTTCATTGAGGCAAACATCTCCTGGCAGCTGCTGCCCAGGCCCAAATGCAGGCCGCCCAAGCTATCAACGGGCACCAGTTTAAAATTCAGCTGTGCGCCAATTGCAGCCGCCGGTGCATCCGTATCGAATTGGAGCGGCGCATCCTTTGAGGCAATCACTGGCTGCAGCTGGCAGACGCCAGTCTCGGGGGAGGAGATGGTGTTCGAGTTTGTCGCCAGTGCATGGGCATGGAGCTGTGCCGCCAGAGCGCTGCTTACCCGCTCGGACATTTCAAATGCTTGCACAGTTTACACGCGTTTAGTCATCTGCAACAAACAAATACAAAACCATTTCATAAATGCAGAACAATTGTAATTTATATTGTTTAGTTTAACTCTAGCTTTCAAGCTGATAAGATCTCCATGGCCATAATTTGATTGTAAATAATAATAAAATACATTTGGGGCTGCAAAGAAAAGACGATTACAATGACTCGCCTGCCAGCCAATCTAATTCCAATTATTCGTTTGATTTCTTGAGGTATTTCTGTGTAAAACTATACACTATTTGTATACATCTATATTTGTTTATTTATACCGATCGTAGCAATATAAAGATGAAACCCTTTGTATAACAGGTTTTTAAATATTGACGCGACTCTCTCAACAAGAGATGATCACTTTGTGGGCTTGCAGACTGTTTAACACTGGCAGAACAATTTTTGTAATTTAATTAGAAATTCAACGTATAATTGGAATAATTTTAATTTTTAAATTTGAATCTTAAGCCAAAGCCTATTTTGTAGTAATCAATATGCATGGGAAATTAACTATATTTTTGTATTTGCCAATTTCTTAAACTCTTAATGTGCACTAATCCAAACTTGAGCCTTATCAATGGTATATTTTTAACAGTGCATTTCGACGTTTACTTTCTAACACCACGCACGTATTTATCAATTACCCAGGCCCCGCATGTTCTACTTTCGGCCAGCAATCGGACTCTCTATGGGCAAAAGTTGTGAGTCGTGTCTGGAATTCCTTTATTTGGAATAAGGCCAGTGGCTCAGACGGCTCAGACGCTTAAGGATGTGGCACATAGCAGTGGCGACATACACAAATCTGTATATAAACATATATATATAGTTTAACCCATCTATAAGCAGATACGATAAATATTTATAAGCAACCAGTTGGAAGTGACTCGCCTAGCGGCAGTTCTGATTTACAGGCGACACCAAATGCAAGCGACGCGGCCTGCAACATTTAAACTTTCATAAATTAAACTAGCGGCGGGGCAAGCCGCGACGAGGGCAGTGGCAGTGAGTTGGCAACAGCGCCACTTGGACTGAGGCAGAGTGAGAGAGTGAGAGAGAGAGGGAGGGAGAGAAAAAGAGAGAGGGCGACTTTGCCGCTGCCTTTGGCGTCGGCGAAATCTGTAGAGCGAGACGGAAACGAGTTTTAACTGAGAATTGTGGGGGGAAAAACGGGGGGAGGTGATATCTGGTACTGGACACCGGGCAACTGCAGCAACAACTACCACATAGGTGGAGGAGGGCAACGGGGAGAGCGAGGAGTTCATCAAATGCAACAAAACTATTAAAAATGTTGACGTTAACGGTTTGAAAATGCAGCACATAAAGAGAAATACAAAGCGACAAAAAGTGACAAACGACAGCAACAAAAAGTGCGCACACCAAAAAAGCGTTAAACAAAATAAACAATTTGATACAAAGAAAAAAAAATACATAAACAAACGGCAAAAAAACGAGCTGGGAAAACAAACAGCAGAAACAAAAGAAAAATAACCATAGATCAATGCGTCCAAATGTAGCTGTAATGTGGCCCGGACGGACACGAAGCAAACGGGAAATGGGATTCAAATCATGAATAAATGCGTCAGATTAACATTATTAATGATATCTTGAACATTCGGTCCATTATACACTGTTCGATTGTTTATGATATCTATTGAGGTTCTATAATGAAGTTAAATGGCCAGCTCAATAATTGAGGTTGAGGGTTAATTTATATATATTGATAAAATAAAAAGCTATATGTTGATTTATTGCCATATAAATGTACTGTGAACTATTCAGGTTAAGGGCTAAAAATAAATATAACAAGTTACCAAAAAGTTCCCATTATTGTTTTCAGTATAGCTCTAATCTGATTATTCTGAACATCAATATTTATAACAGCATTTCCAAGTCCGACTTTCTGGTATTATTAATTCAAGTTTACGAATCTAAAGACAATTGAATTAAATACCAAATTCGTTACTTTAATATGCGTTTATAGAGATCAGTTTCTCAGCTTTGTCAATTTTTCTGTGATAATCAATATGCCCGCTAACTGTTTTGCCTCAAATGAATGTTAATTTAAGTTTGTATTACTGCAATTGTCGTAATCGTTTTTTTTTTTTTCGTTTACCGTTACATAGCGCTGATCGGTTTTCTGTGAGCGTGTGTGTGTGTGTGTACATATATCAAATGAATTTTATCTCACACATTTTCAATGTTTCGCTTGATTAGCTGTTCTCGTTGTTGTTGCTTTGGGGTGTTGCAACTGGCCGTTGCAGTTAGCTTTCGGTTTACCCATGCACTTTGGCACCACTTCCAACGATGAAGACATTTTCCCAGGCCAGGCCAGTCCAAGCCGAGCCCAACAGCCGAACGAACAAATGAACGAGCACCAATCGACGAACCCCACCAAACGAACGGTCAGCCAAATCATGTACGTCACTTTCTCCAATCAATTAAGCCGCATACATTGCACTGCAGTGTAGACTTGTACTCGTGTGTGTGTGTTTGTGTGTCTTTGTCTGTGAGGTGTTTGTGTGTGTCTGTTTGGGTAGCGGTTTCAATCGCTTGCAGCGTCCGCAGACTAATTAATGCTATGAAATAACTTAATATTGAACAATACTTGATGGCTTTTTAATAGTCTGGTTTTACTTTTTTCATCTTTTTTTTTGTATCTCTCACGACTGACCCAATTGAGACAAGTAGATGTTTGCGTGTGTTAAGGAGAGTACGTGACTGCGTGATGCCCTGTAAACAGGTGTGCTCAAAATAAAATGGGAAATAGGGTATAAGTAAGTTGATCCGTCTGTATGGGCAAGCCGCTCTCATTAGGAATATAAGTTCTCTTAAATCATATATAGGTCAAGCTTGTTTTATTTTATCGATAACTGTCAATCCTTCGCATATATAGAGAAAAATCATTTTCCGAAAGCAATTGAATTATTGTAAAGAAAAAAACTTCCAATTTATATATAATATTCCCCCACAGATTATTGATTAACCGCAACTGTAAAAATGTAATTAAGATGGGATAAGAAACGCCTTTTTTCATACCGAATAAACTAATATCAGCAGCAAGACTGATATGCAAGTAAAAGCTGGGTTCAGTGTATATCCTAGTCGAGCTCTCGCTACTAAATCATTTGAACTTGGTTTCATTTTGAATTTTAAAATTATAATACTCAGCTTAAATGTTATTATTACATTATTAATCTTCTTATGGCTCCCAACTTGCCTGCTCAGACAGCATTTCACCAATATCTTTGATTACAGGGTATTACGAACGATAACCGCCTTGCCTGCCAGACAAAGCTAAACTGAGCTGAGCTGCAGTGCGTGTTTGTATCTATGTATGTTGAGATACTAAGATACTGGGAGACTCGTTTTCTTAGTCGTACTTGTATTTAATAAGCGAACATTGCACATCGCATACATTCTAAGTTGTCTGTTGTTGTTGCTGTTGCTTTGCAACTGGCAACTGGAAACTGGCAGTCAGACGTTGCTTGTGCTAATTTATGGCACTAACTGGGTCACAAAACTGACTGCTCTGTGGCGTTTCTAGAGCGAGCACAAATTCAGTTGCAAGCACTAACAAACGATGATGTCGACCATAAAAGACTTACGGCTGTGTTTGCACACACTATATATATATATATATATATATATATATATATATATGCCATGCATAATGTGCTTAACGCAGTTGTCTCTCTGTCCGCCTGTCTGTCAGTCAGTCAGTCAGTTGGTCGGTAGTCATTTAGCTGCTGGTTGACTGACATGCTGCTGGTGCACTCAACAAGTGCAGAAGTGATGTGTATCTGCAACACAATAGGATCCACGCCTGGTCATAGGAAGTGGGAGGAGCCACAGCCGCTGCCACATCCATGTTCACATCCCAGCAGATTACAGCGCCGGGAAGTGCTTTTCACTGATTCTAGGGCATTAAGTGTTAATGGTTTCGAGGAAGCATTAAACAAGTCAACAACGAGAACAGAACACAGCGTGAGAACCTTAAGTTGCAGCTGCTTACAACCTGAAGTTAAGGAGTTGTTGATGCACTAAGCACTGTTGATGTAAAGCTAGCAACCTAATTACATATGATTATTGTTGATCTTTATTAATATTGTATAGATTCTAGAATGAACCACATAACAATAGCAAAAATAGCAGATGATCATAGATAATTTCTTTTTTAATGTGCACTAAAAACAGTCCACAATTTTTATAAAGTTTTTATTAAATACAAATTTAATATTAAAGTTACAAATTAAACTATATAAAATGAAAAGGGAAAAATTAAAAAAAGTTTTTAGATTTAATATCCTTCAACTATGTGTTAAACTATATTAAATGTATTAAAGTATTAAATACATTTCCAACATATTATACTTTTTACTTATTAGAACCGATGCAAAGCATTAAAGCATACTCTTAGATCATTTTTGTTACAATTATGGTATATTTGAAAGTGTATAGTAAAACTTCTTAGTCACACTTATCTACGCAAAGTGATTTTAATTGTAGAACAATGAGCCACAATTAAATAATATATTAACCAAGTGATGACTAGCTACCACTAATGATTCACACTATTTCAGTGTTTTTGCACCAATTAAAATTATATATAGAGATATGTATAGACGATACTTTTGAGCGCCAATTGAAAACAATTCAAATTTCAAATTTCTCATGGACAATGACTAATGAATGCGCATAAAAAGTCATTAAACTGACCAATTTCAATGACTAGCAAGTGTTGTCTGCGCTTTACGGACCGATGGACGGACGGATGAATGGATGGATGGATGGTAGTATGTGCGATTAATGCTCGACATATAAAATATGATGGTAATATTAAACGATGGGGTGCACGACTACCCACTGCGAGCGATTTAAGCGATATAGCAGCGCAGATTTCCAAATTGTGCCCCCAAGGTTGGCTGGCTGACTATAGATTCCGGTTCCATTGTGCAGCTACTGGTTGCTAATCTCATCGACTGGCGTCGTATCAATCTGCGACTCAGTTGACACACTGAAATACCCGAGACGGGCCACACTTGCCAGTCGAAATCTGATCATTTTGACTTGCTTAGCGCTTGGCTGAGTCACAACTCTTGGATTTGTTTTTATATGTTTTACGATTGTAATAATGCAGAGCCCTGCTGACTCACATAAAAGTTAACAAATGGAGATGGGTCGGTGGTGGGTGACTGATGTGCACTGTAATTAGTCTAAATGTCGCTGCACATATTAGTCAACAGTGGGAGCCATTTTCATTACGTTTATATTTAGTATGAATGGAGCCACGACTCTCTTATTACGAGCGTACCTCGTAATTGCACAGCTTTCAACTTCCGGTCGCATAACAGGTGCAGTCAATTCATTTTACAATTGGTAAGCTGACCGAACTTTGTATGCCCTTGCTTGAGTTAGCTTAAAGCCAACCTTGAAGACAGCGTTACTTGATTATTATGTAACTTAAATTAGTTACAAACTAAACCATCTAGCTTATTAACTTAACGGTTATTATGTTTTTTTTTTGCTGAAACTTAATGGTTCAATTTAGTGGGCCATTGGCCTCCATTTTAAATCGACAGCATTTATTTATTTTAATTTATATGTTTTCATTTACTGTGAAGTGTGGACTAAAAAGAGACCAACAAAAACAAACAGTAGACAATATTTAAAAATGGTTTTAAAATTTTAAAAATTAAATATTAAATTTTAAAATTCAATTAAAGTTGCTATTGATACACGAAATAATGTAGTTGCCCCGTTTCACACATCGAAAATGAGCTGCAGAGCACACCAAGCTTAAGGCATACAAAAATCATTTTTAGGCCAAAAAAACGTACAACTAACTTAACAGACTTTTTGGCATAGTGCATATTTGCTAAGAAAACTAACTGATCATCAACATTAGCAGCCATGTTGCTGTTATCATTGCGCACTTTCTATAAATGCATTACACATAATAAAACCTAGAAAAAAAAAAATAAAATAAAGAAATATAAAAGCGAAATCGTTTTGTAGTCATGTAAATTTTCTACTTTGACATTTGTGCAGAATTTCGCTGCGGCTCTTTGAGCCATAAAACCTAACCTAATGTCATTTAACGACGCAGACGTCGACGCTGACGCCAACGCTGGCGTCGCTGTCGACATTTTGCCGAGACTTTTGCCAAGCGCACAGGTACACACAAAACTTTTTAATGGAAGTGAAAGTTTTCTGCGCGACGGCAGTGTCTAAAAAAAAAATAAAAACAAAATTTGGCCAATACACACACACACACACACATGCCGCATATCTAAATAGTTGTTTCGTTGCTGTTATTGTGGCATTTTGTTAAGCTTTTTATTAGAGCTGGTAGCGCCAGCAGCCGTCCAAATGTTCAAAAATAAACAACAATTTAAGTGTACAATAAAATGCACATTTACAAATATGCGAAACAGCTGCTGGAAAAAGCGCGAGCCAAATAAATATTTAGCAGCAAACGTCATTTTATTTAATTCATATTCAGCTTCGCACTACCCAAATATGTGTCGGCAGAGCGCACATAAATTATTAAACGAACAAAGAATTAGCCAATAAGTGTTATAATTGATAAACAAATGTGGTGTTGGTCTTGGTTTGAATGAAAGTTGAAATGTGCCGTATGGTTGAATAAAATTTATATTTATTCAAGCCTACTAAATGCTGTACATATATGCAAAAATATTCCAACAATTCCGTACGAGAAATTTCAGTTTCGTTTTATTTTAGTATTTTTGTTTTTATTGTTTTTTTCTGTTTTTGTTTTTTTGCCGTGTGCCGCCTTTTTGATTTTGCTGGCATTTCGAGACTCTATGTTTAGACATCTATTTATGCGAAAAATCGATGCAGACGATAGGCAGGAATTTGTAAAAATATCTCACTTGTTTCCTAAACTAGGAATAGGCATGTATTAAAGTGGTATTTTACCTTTTGAACCATTTAAAGTAATAACCAGAATAGAGGAAGATAGAGGTTAAAAAAAGCTGTTGAAAACAAATTGGAAATTAATCTGTTAATCTTAGACTGTGATCTTGAAGAAAAATCTATTTTTGCAGCTGCTAGAAAAACCGGTTGAAAAATTAGACCAAACATCACTTCAATAAATTCCATAAAAACCAGGTCTATAATTGATTAAAGCATAGCAATAAACAAACTTAGATCACTTTTGCCTACTTTTTTTTATATAATATATTCTTGTAATTAAAATGGAATAATTATCGATGTATTACATTTCAAATCGGTTTGAGTGATTCATATTCAAATCTAAAGATAAATGTTAATTTCTTTATCAGGAAAAAGTTGATGTCTAGATTGTGTGTCACATGGATGATTCATGGTGAAAACCTGCCCTGAATGCCAAAATGTGGCCCAACGGCCAATCAAATGTACTTCTAGATACATATGGGACAATATATGCGGTATAGGAAAGATATATATAAGAGTACTTAATTAGTCAGCATGACAATAATATAAACTGATTATGGGCTGCCATATATAATATTATACAACACTCAACTAATGCGTGTTAGACGCGTTTTCGTATCAATGATCAGCCGTGTGATAAGTGAAACTAAAGTACAGATTTAAAAGTGAATCTTATTTACATAGTTGCCGCAGTAGATTTTCATTTCGCTTTCCACAGAAAATGTTATCTTTTTTTTTTCTAATTGCTGCACTTATATATTTTCTAAGGCGCAGTTCATCACAAAACACATACACAAAATCATCATATCCATCATCATCATCAGCATCAAAATAATGTTGATGGTTTTTGTTTCATGCGACTGCCAACAAGAACAACAACAATAAACAACAACAAAAACAAACAGCAGCAGGCCAGAGTCGAGTCGAGTTGTCAGTTTCAATTAAAATCAATTGAGCTCAATTATTTGATACGCAGATGAAATAAAAAACCCGCGCGCCACAAGTTTCTGTTTTCATATTGGTGCGGGGGCTTCGCTTTTGGTATGCGGCCCTCAAAAAATGCTAAGAATAGGGGCGTGGCTAGAAAGAATTTACTCGCTGTAAACACTGTAAGCCGTATGCAAAAAGAGAAACCCGAGGCACAGGTGTAAACAGCAAAAACAACAGACACAACAACAGCAGCAACAACAACAACAATAAAAGCAGTTACGAACATGGCAACAAGACAAGAGCCGCAAACAGAAACAAAAACAAAAACGGGTGTAAAGTGACTTTTTGCACTTGCTTGTTACATATACCCAGTTAACTCTAACAAAAGGGGTATAATGTTGTTAAAGGCGAGCGATGATTAACTTTATTCAGCTTTAATAATCTTTAAAAGTTCAGTTAATAAAGTGTAATAAGCCATTCTAACTCAGATGATATATGAGCTAATAAGATTTGAAAAAAGAAAGTTATAGATAAATCTGATTTTAAATTGGATAACTAAAATATATTATGTATATGCGGGTAACATTTTTACATAATAATAAATTAGTTACGCACGCATATATTGAATTCTATCTTAGGGTATTTTGTTGTGTGCACTTTTTCTCGCACGCAAAACTGTTACTTGTTTTGACTTCAGTTTTTGTTCAGTTGTTATTCTCTGTATAATAAGCCACAAGAAAAACAGATGTTACCGACAACAACAACAACAATAACAGCAGCAACGGCAGCCAGTTGGTCAGTTGTGGTTTAGCAGCAAGGGTTAAGAAACGAAAACAAAAACAAAGCGAACGATGCGTTTTTACATTGGTTATTCGATGCCAGACAAAAGACAACAGCAATAACAGTAGGTGTAGGTGTGCGTGTGTGTATGTGTGTGTGCTTTTGAGCGGATGTTTGAGTTGAGTGCACAGCTACCGAGGCGCAACGAAATTAATCGAACTCTATGCGCACGTTATGCTCCAAACACGAGCCACATGCACATACACACACACACGTATATATACATATATATATATGTATATATGCACAGTGCCGGCCACATATTTAGAGAAGTCTTAGGAAAATCAATTAGCAACTTGAATTCAATTTACAAATCGTTTATCGAGTATGAACTTACATCAAACTTGGCTCATAGTTTGATCAACTTTGCAATGTTTATAATTTTACAATAAATACATGGATCATAGTATATAAACGTGATAGTTTTTCATTAAATAAATAAAACGCCAAATAAAAATGAGTGTGTCTAATAATCCGCCCGCCACTGTAAATGATGTATGTGTAGTTATCTGGCAACTTGACACGTTTCGGTCTGCAAGCAAAGACTGAGGGGGTGGGGCGTTGCGACGGTTGGTGGAGGAGGCTCGGTCATTTTCATCGGTTTTGGCATTGCGCTTTGGCAGCTATGAAATGTGCCATAATCGTGCGCAGTCGCAGCGCGAATCTTTGGCTGAAGACGTGAGGCACATAATAATAACAGTACTCGTTATATCGTATACATATAACATACAGAGACACACATACACCTCGTCATCATCATCATAATGAGAAAGCTTGCCCAAAATAAAAATAAAAAAATACACATATTAATGTGTGTAAATAGTAGGTATATAAAAATGAAAAGAAAACAATCTACTGCTGCACGTAGAAATCAAGAAAGAAGAAAAGTTGAAATTGAGCGAAAAAAATTGACGAGCTGACAATACTCTGTAATAGATGTAAAAATCCCCTTATTATTATTAAGTGTTCGATTTCCAACGTGATCTTTGAGACAAGATCCTAAGATCACATTGAAAAAGAACAGCTATTCTTATGGGAAATTTTAAAGTTGAGTAAATTTTCCTTTTTGTAAGAAACAAAATGATGGAAATTCACTTCTGCATATGCCAAGAATTATTATTGTGCACTGCTGCACTTCCTATACGATTATTGTGTACAGTCTTCAGGGTAAAAACTGATTTTCAAGGTAAGGGTTGCTTTCAAAATCAAAGAAAACATGTTTGGGATCTTGTTCAATTGAATAACACATACAAAATTCCCTTAATATAGGGAATTTAAATTTGCGAGAAAAGTAATAAGACCCGTTTTACTTATTTTGCATATAGTTTTGCGAAAAATAAAGTTTGCGATAGCGGACAGAAAAAATGAAAGGCCGTTGCAACAGGAGCTTAAAATTTTTTTTATTTTATTTTTTTGGGAAAGTAACGAGGCAACGATGGATAGTAAGACGAAGGGAGGACAGGGGGCAACTGGAACTGCTGTCGGCGAGTTCAATGTCAACGGCGTGGGCACAGTTTTTTTATTTTCATTTTATGAATTTGTTTTATTGCCATTTCCGTGGCGTTGTGTAAAGGAAGCCCGCAATGGAAAACAATTTATAAAAAGTACGGCCACACCTAAGCCTAAGCCTCGAAAAACAAGTAAAAGCACAAAACAAAAATAAAAACGGCATGAAAAGGCAGAAGGAGTAGAGGCAGCAGCAGTCAGGCGGCATTTCCAGCGCGAAATGGGGTGGAATGTGTTAAACAGATAGAAAGGAAAGACAGACAAAACCAGCGTGGGGGAGGGGGCAGTGAGGGGAGCAGACAGAGAAGGCAAGCTGCCAGGCAGCAGGCAGCATATGGTGGAGTTGTCTCAGGTGTGTGTGTGTGTGTGAGTGTGACCAGCAGGGTGACATTAATGTAGTGTAAGAGCAACAAAATAATACATGTACACACACACACATGCAGCCACACATGTAATTTTCCCTTTTACAAGCACAACAACATTATGCGAGCGGCGATCCATGCGTGGGAATAGGAGACACACACACACTCACACACACAGGCAGTAAGAGTGAGAGGACAGAGGCGGCGACAAAAACGAATGACGAAAGCGTACAAAGCAACTGCGGAAGGGGGTGAGGGATTGCAAGGGAAGCTGTTGACCCCCTAAATAGGGCGTTGTTGTAATACTCGCTAACTGTAATCTTCTATTTTTTTTGGCACACAATTCGCGTCTGATGGGAAAACGATAAAACAATAACACAATTAACAATGCGTGAGAGCAGAAACAGCAGCAGCAAGCGGCAGCAAGAAGCGTCTTTTATTTATTATGCCTTTAACAATACACACATACACTGACACACATTTTTAAATAGAAGAAGAGATACTTTTCTGCTGCTGCTGCGGCCGCTGTTCGCAGCATATCTTTTTCTTTTGCTTTTCACACACACACACATGCACAGACATTCACACACACTCAAATATATATATATATAGACAGACATGCGAGTTTTCCTGGACAGCTTATAAGAGGTTGACAGAATGAAACACACCTTAATTGCACATTGAAGCACTTGTTTTGTAATTGTAATTATATTACAACATTTCAAGCAGTTTTCATTAGCGTTTTTGCAGTTTTAGTTGGGGAAACGCGACAAACAATAATGCGACGCAGGCACGACCAACCAACGAACCGACAACGACGGATTAAAAAGTGCTACTGGCTGCAGTGTGACCAAGCTGCGCATCAAACGATACCTCTCAGCATTATCGCTTAAGAGACGTGCATACTATCGACGTTAATCGATATTCAAAGTCAACGCGATAGGCAGTATTTTAAATATTTTGTATTCTGGTACTATTGCCAAATGCGGCTATACTTGTGCATGGTGTAAACAAAAAAAAATAGCCACCAAAATGAATCCGCTAACAAATATGCGAAATGTCTTAAAATTGAGCGAACTTGAGCTGAAAACTCCAAGTGCCAAGAGCTGGCATGATATGTACAGAGATTCTGCATGGATATTCGTTGCCGGCTTCCCCTACACACTCTCCGAGGGCGACCTCGTCTGTGTGTTTTCCCAATACGGCGAAGTTGTCAACATTAATTTGGTGCGCGACGGAAAAACGGGCAAATCGAAAGGATTCTGTTTCCTCTGCTACGAGGATCAGCGCTCCACAGTGCTGGCTGTGGACAATTTAAATGGCATTAAAATCATGGAACGCACTCTGCGTGTCGATCACGTGCTCGACTACAAACCGCCCAAGGACAACGAAAAACTGGACGAGGAAACCTTACGGCTCTACATGGAAGGATGTGCGCCGAAGCCTGTGAGCAAATTGCCCATTGTTGAGCCTCGAAAGGAGCCCAGCTCCGACAGCATCATAAAGGAACGCACGAAGCGCAGCAAAAGTTCCAAAGAGAAGAAGCACAAAAAAAGACGCAGCAGCTCCGATTAAATTTAGAACTACAAATAGTTAAATTACGTAATTAAAATAATAAAAAGGTGTTTAGAGATTTTATACAAATTGATGTAAAAATGTACTTTAGTCAGTAATCAAACGAAATGCTTAGAATCATGATGTATTTATATGAATCGAATTAAAGTAATCACGATTTTTAAGATTTCTGCAAGAAATCAAAACAATTTGAGAAACGCTTCAAGTTTAAAAGACTCACAATAATGAATATGTAAATATATTTTGAATTTGGATTTGAATTTGAAGAAGTTTCTTTTTTATTATACTTACAGAACTTAGAATCATTTTCAATTTAAAGAAATATTCAACTCATTTATTTGATTGCAACTGAATCATTTTCAGTAATCTAGATGAATAAATATATTTTTAAAGTTGAATTTTTTTATGAACAAAGGATTAAAGTTTCAATGGCAAAACCAATTTGGTTATTTTTAATGAAAAATGTTCAGTTGAAGTTGGTCAATTAAATGTTATACATTTTATTCAATTCAAAGAATTTGATCTAGATCTAGATAAATAAGTGAATGCTTTAAAGTGCTTCTTCTACGAACTAAAGACTAAATATTCGAATACAAAAACAATTTGCTTTGCCGCTCGGTGCAGTAAATAAAAATAATAGATTGTAATACACGGTATATGATTATTATTTGTTTAGTTGCTTGATGATCAATTCAATCGCTAATGTTGCCATGTTCACTGGCACTCTCAAAGCACGGCTCAGACTCGTCCGAATCCTCCGAGTCCTCGGAGTCGAGTCCTTCGACTTCGCGCAGAATGCGGCGCTTGTAACGCTCGTAGGCGCTGCCCTGACGATCCACGTTGCAGAAGTCGATGTCATCGACAAAGGAGTCATCCGCCTCGGTGTCGATTGTGTGAATATACGGATCCTGGAATGTGTTGTAATCATCGGCGTCACTCGAGCCGCTGGCGAACTCATCCTCATCATCATCTACAATAATAGATAAGTAACTTAATGTTGCATTTGTAATTAAAATCCATTGCCATCATACCGAACATAAATTTATTCATTTGCTGGCAGAGCTCGTCGTCCGAGCCCATTGCACCTGGCTCATCGTCATCGGGATAATCGTTTGCGTAGTAGTTCTCCTGATTGGAGTCCTCGGAGTCGTAATCCTCGTCCCCATCATTGAAACAGTCCTCAAAAACGATCTCGTCCACCGGACGCAGACTGCGAAAGTAAAAGTGATTTGTGTGTTTTTGAGTTGGTTTCTTTTTCTTTTCTTGTTTACATGAATTGAAACACATTGGAATTTAATGAATATACTTTATTCAAGCTTAACTAAAACTACGCACTTAATTCGACTTTAGCACAAGAATTGTGGAATGACTTAAATCGATGCGGAAACTTAAAAAACTGGCAACTGGCAACGAATTCGGGGCATTTTGGGGCAAAGTAAAAAATGTTTGAAAAAAAGAAACAATGAGAAAATAATATTTGTATGCAAGAAAAGGCGAAAAACTAAAAGCTAATTAAGTTGAGGAAACTTAAAGCCCCCGTTTGGTTTTTTGATCTGTGATGCGTGCAGTTGAGGAGAAGGGGGGCGGGGCGTGGTGCGGCTTATCACATCGTATATAGTTGTAGTCGTTGTTGTTCTTGTTATTGTGGCTGTTGTTGTTGTTATTGTGGCTGTGGTTGTTGTACTTGTTGCTGTTGTGTTACCAGTAGCAGTTGTTGTAGTAATTAAACGGATAATACAACCTTATATAGAGAATCAGACGAATTACATTTGCGCATTATTGGAAAAATCTCAATTTCTTACTTAATTTAAGATAAATGATTTAGAGATGGGCGCGTGTTGCAAATAATTCAAATGGGACACGAACACGATTTTCATTCTTCATTTTTTCTTTCTTAATATTTACATGTTTATTCGTCATTGTTTGATATATATATATATATATATATATTTATATATAGAAAAAGTAACTCGCTTTTAAGTCTGCATAAATTACATTTATTAATTATAATACGTAAAATTATTTTTGTGTATTTTGATTTGTAGACACATAAACTAAATCTAGATTTGAGCTTTTTTGTATCTTAAAATGGAATATTACAATTTTTTTTGTCATTTTGTTATTTTTACTTCTTCTAATTTTAAATACAACAATTTCGAGTGCGTTGAATATATTAAAATGTTTTACTTTTCTTCGCAAGAGTGGAAAAAGAGATTTGCATAAATTATAGTTAACAGCTAATTAGAATTAGCTATGGAACCGTAACGTTTTAGTTTTGGAGAGATTGGATTAATATAATGATTTCAATTATTATATATTAAGCTTTTTTTAATTTGGATAACATTAAATTTTTAAATATAGAATATTGTTTTTGGCTAGATACCTATACAATTATCTGTGGTTAAGTCGTGTCTGATTTGGATTTTACACGCGTCCAACTTTAGCATGAGGGACAAACACAAAAGCGCACACACACACACACACACAGACACACACACACTCAGGCACACACACTCGCACACACATATTACAATCGATTAGGCCCAAAAAAAAAGGAGAAAAATGATTTGGCCACTCTACATGTAGAAATTGGTGATGTTGAACATTTGCTGTTCTTCAATGTGTAGGACGAACCTTAAATAGTTGTCGTCCAACATATCAACATAGTCCGCCTGCGTCTCATTCTCCGGCACATACAGATCGTACACATAGCCAATATCCGAATCTGCCGGCTGTTGGTGCGCCTCCAATGGCGACTGAGGCGCTGTTTGTTGCGTCTGTTGCGACTCAATGTCCACAATTGTTATTTGTTTCTTCTCAGTCGGTTGTTGTGGGCAGCTGCTGTTGCTCATGTTGCTGCTGCTGCCAGCTGCATTTGCAGCAGCTGCTCCGTTTTCTCCTCCATTTTCCTCCTCGTCCTCGTGGAGCGCTGTGCGCAAACAGTTCACCACACGATACCGTTGCTCGCGCGCTGTTTGTTGCGCCTCCTGTCGCTGTTTGTCGCGCCTCTGCGCTGTGGCAATTGCCGGATCATTCGTTTGCCGCAACAGCTCCTTGGCCGACTCCTTGTTGAGGCGGGCGGCCGCAAACTTTTTAGTCGCACTGTCATCCTATGGAATATTATGATGATGATGATGACCCATTTCTGTTGTTGTACAAACAGCCTTCCCCTCCCTCGTTACAACCCCCTTGCACTTACCTGTTTTTCAAGCGTGCCGGCAAATTTGAGGATTACTTGACTCGATTCCTCTTTGTTGTCTGTCGTCGTCGTCGTCGAAGCGGGCGCATTTTCATCGTTAAGCAAACGGCGGCGTTTGCCATTAAGTACAAAGGCCGAGTGGGGCTCCTCGTCAATGCGACGCTTTATGCGCACCACAGCCGGCATATTTATTTGTTTATATTTATGGCTTGATTGTGCGATTGCTTTATTTTATTGATTGCTCATCTGTGTTGGAATTTATTGGCGAAAAAAGTCGACTCCTTCACTGCGTACTGAAAATGTGCTACTAACACAGTGTGGCCGCAGGCAGCAAGTGATGGAATACTAAAAATACCAAAGCGATAACAATGCAGTTTGTACAACTGAGCAAGCTGACCATCTTTTGGTATTGCAATTACGACTAAATTCAAAAGTTGTTAAATTGAGGAATATCTTGCAAATTTCATGCAATTTTATTACGTACAAAATGTAAATAAAATATGGTTGCAGCTGTTAATCCCATTTTAATGTTTCAAAGTAAAAAAGTTGGAAGAAAAGTAAACTTGAAGGACAACCTGCAACAAATCAAAAAAAAAAACAAGTTAAAGAAATGAAGCACTGAAAATAGCCTTCAAAACGAAATCGCTGTCAACGAAAATGAAATTCAGAACATGCGCGCTTAAAGTCTGCGACGGCACTGTTAACTAACAGTGGCGCTTGCAATGCTCTCCCAAAAAAGTATGCTAGGCTTATGTACGAAAGGGACAAATGTTAGGTAGTCGATTTGTGTACGCCGCGGTCTGCAGTCGTGTGTGTGTATTGCATTCGCGCGCGCGTCTTGGATATTTGTGTGCAAAATGTGCCGTTAGCATTTTTGCGGGAATTACGTCGATGCCAAATTGAAACGTGTGTTGAGAGCCAAAGCTGCTCTCTGCTCTGCTCGCTGGTTGTCGTTTTAATCGGCAGTGCAATAATTTAAAGTGCGCCTACAACAAATTTAAAGCACAGCCACCAGCATCTGAGTGCGTATTATTTGTTGTTGTTGTTCTTGTTGTTCTTGTTGTCATCGTCGCATTGTTTCTCATTTACGCGCGCAATTTTTCGGCTATAAGCCGTGTAAAAGCTTGCGTGCGTGTGTGTTTATTTGTGTGCGTGCGTGTGTGTGTGTTGTTTGTGTGTGTGCGCTGCAATTTGCGCCCAAATGATTTACCGTCTGATTGCTATCAGCGCATGCCGCAATTATGTTTTAATTGCCGCTAAATGGCTTACACACACCCGGATTAGCTGCAACCCATTGTGACAGCAGGTGAGTGTCCTTTCCCCCTCCCCTCCCCTCCCCTCCACCCACCCCCACTCCTCGCACACCTGTTCGGTGTCTTAAAAGTAGATTGAATCCTGCTGTGGCTGTTTTGGAATGCACAGCACAGCCTACAGACTATAAAAATATTTACGAGTAAATATACGCTTATGTGTATTACACTGAGCGAAAATATTAAGTAAAACAAACCAAAAGCGATTTTTTTGTCTAACTTTTAGCATTGTTATTCAAGAGAAAGCCAGTAAATTTTTCTCATTAAATTTATAATTTTGTCTCATTTTTCTTTCGGTGTAGGGAGCCCAGCAGCAAAGCCGAGCTGCGCTAGCTAAGCAAACATATGTTTGTTTGGGCGCTCATTTATTTATGGGCGGCGGTGCGGGGCGTCAAAAAATTTGCCAGCGCATGAATCATTCCGCCCCTCATCCCCTACACCCTCCCCCTACCCTGCCCCTGCAACAATGCGTAATATGAGAAGAGTCTGTGTAGCACGTGTTAGTGCTGGTGGCTGTGGCGCGGGGCGCCTTTTGAGTGACGCACGGTGTGGATACACTGGATGCGTTTGGCATAATAATGAAATAATAATGTCGCCTTTTGTTGCGAGGTGTCTCCTGCCTGCTCTCTCTTCCCCCTCTTTCTCTCTCTCTCTCTCTCTCTCCTGTAATACCAATAAATTAATGGGCCTGCCACATAAAAAGCACCACCCGCAGATCCTTCGTATTTTTGGTGTGTGTGTTTTGTTTGATTACAGCCTCGCATGACTTTTGCCACCAGTTGGGAGTTTGAGGAGTGGCTGCTCAAGGAGCAAACATTAGATTGGGTGCAATGTCAGCTGTTCGACAGTTGCCAAAACCCGAAAAGATTAACATCAATATTTCGAGGTTCACGCTGTTGTCTTAACACACAAAATGATGAGCAAAAGATCTGCTGATAAAATGCTAATCATAGGAACAATGTTGCCGCTGCCACGACAACAACAACAACAACAGCAGCTACTACAAGGATGTGCTGCCACACGCACCGGCTGCCACCGTTTCCTTATACATTTCGTTTTTTTTTCTTGTTGTTTTGTTTTTGCTTTGGTGGTGGCAAACTGCTTGAGCAAAACTTTTGCACTTACCACTTATACAAGTTGGTTTTTACTTCCCCATTGAGTTCTTCAAGTGGCCATCAGCACTTTGTCTTGCAGTTTGTCCAAAACAATTTATTTATAGAGTAGCACAACATAAAATAAATCGAATTGATTTGGTAAACTATAGCTATAAGTAACAAGTTAACAAAAGTATTTTATTTATATAACTTTTCTCAAAAGGTAAAATATATGCCTATTTTGTAATGAATTCTTTGAAATTAAATATAAAGCAATTACTTTACAGTTCTTTTTTAAACACACATCAAAATAGCTGAACTATTTAGGCTAGTGTATCAAAGTTTCGACTTGGCACATCAAAATTTTAGGGTAATTTTTTTGCGTTTCTTTTGTAACATTTTTGATTAGCTCAAACTTTGTTCTGGTTTGAGGGGAGGCTGTGTGTGTGTGTGTGCGTGTGTGTGTGTGTGCGTGTGTGTGTGTGTGCGTGTGTGTGTGTGGGTGTGTGCGTGTCTTGGGTTGGGGGTGCTTTAATTTTTGTTTAAACTTGACAGAAAACACCTCAGGCATTTGCTGGGGTCGAGTGTCTCTTTGTGGCTTTGACAGGTTTTGTTTTTTGGGGGAACGTTTGGCTACTTAACTGAGAGATTTTGCCAGGCAGCAGCAACAGCATCATATATCCTTGTTAATTTGCTTGGGGGTTGAACTTGTTGGATGCCCTTTCGTGTTCATAAATCATTATAATGCATTTTGTTGAGACAACTTGTCTCGGCCAGGTTGTTGTGGTCATTTCAATAACAAATTCATCAACATCACTTTCCTCATCCTAAGCTCGATAAATGACAGGTCACAAGAATCATAAACGAGACACGGCTAAGCCTTTTTAATGCGACTACCCTGCAAAAGGTATGATTAGGAATGATTATATGTATGCAATTATTATAGACTTGTAGCAGAAAAAAGCTTAGTCATTTTATAATAAATTTAATGAATGTGCCGCATCATATTTATGTCCTTAA
The DNA here is from genome assembly GCF_018153295.1 of Drosophila grimshawi. Lineage (NCBI taxonomy): Eukaryota > Metazoa > Arthropoda > Insecta > Diptera > Drosophilidae > Drosophila > Drosophila grimshawi. The sequence goes on from NW_025062900.1 coordinate 25,163,466, forward strand.
TACCCATAAGGAGTGTATTATAATGTTTTCGACTCCATAAAGTATATTTATGCTCGAGCCGAAATAGCCATGTACATGTTGTACAAAAAATCTTTCCCATATACGAACTGTACTATATAGCTTTCAAAGGATCAAACGTTTGATCGGTTTTTATATTTATAGCTAAATTTAGTTGACGCCAATTTGACTTTCCTTCTTGTTTTTCCTAAACTCGAAGCTAATTTAGTTATGTCAGAGTCCAAAATCAATAGCTGATTTTCTCCTTTTGTTTGACAGCATTATATAACCGGATTTCACTGGACAACCTTGATTATGCAGCTGTTCTAAATGAACAATGCCAATGCACATGACAATTTTTCGTATTTGTGTATTTTTCACGTACAACTTTTAGGTGTGTGCTCAATTATTCATTAAAGTCAATGACTGGACAGGCAGGGAGGCAGGCAGGCAGGGAGGCAGGCAGGCAGGCAGCGAGGAGGGAGTGTGTTGGATTTATATCCAGCACCAACACGTCAATTACAAAAGCAAATAGAGCAAATACACACACACACACACACATGCACAGCAATATTGGAAGAGGCGTTGCACCCTTCGCACAAATCACATTAAATATCCTCATGCTCATTAGGGAAGAGGGGGAGAGACGAGGGGTAGAGAGAGAGAGAGAGAGAGAGAGAGAGAGTGGTGCTGGTTGTGGTGCTGCTGCCGCCGGGACGCATTTCCACTTTCACTCTGCTCACTCGGGTAGACACAATGCGCCAACCCCCAATTGATAATGGTGAAATGCTGATGATGATGCAGTGCAGCAAATGCGAACCACCCCCGCAATCGCCGCCGTTGCCCTTCTAATATCATTTTGCAATTTGCACTTGGCAAATAAAGGAGTGATGCTGCGGCAGATAAAAACGTTACGTTTCCTTTGTTCTTGCCCCAGGGCCAACAACAATGTTGCCAGCGCTCCAACTTTAACGTATTTTTGCAACCGCTTACATCTCAATGGCCAGCGACTGCCAAGGGCAACTTGGGCAACTGGGGCTCCCGAGGCTCTCGAGGCCCCAGGCTCATAGCCCACACATTGTTAAATAAATTATCGCCTACATCGAAGCCATCGATAAATCGTATACGCTTTCAGTTTTATACCCTGTGCAGAAGTCCAATAAGTGGATTTGATGTATTAGCTGAGTATCCGTTGTATGACATTTCACAGATTTTTAAGTTTTGCTTGAGAGAAAGACAAATTGCTGCTTGTATCTCAGAGCTCGTATCTCCGCTGACCTTCATTATAAGCTGGCACACACTATATGTATTCTACATGCAAATCCCCTCATTTATCATTCTTGTCGCTCGGAGCAATTATCAATAAAGAGTTTTAAATTGTAACCTGAAATAACAGCTGTCTTAGATTCACCGAAGTTTACAAACTCCTCTAGAGCGGAGTCAACTTTCCATCATCTGAATTGTACCATAAACTTGAAGACGGACTGATTGTTCCTGATTGCCCACACATTAACTATATGGTATTCTGATCTTATTTAGTTAGTAATCCACATAGTGTGTAAGATTGGTTCGGGTATCGTGTTAAACAAAGTGGTTTTACATATAAGAACTCATCTTTCGACCGATTGTTTCATTCAGTGCTATATGATATAATGATTTAATCAGTAATGCCCATTTACATCAAGTTAATTGATCATTTATTAACTAAGTAACTAGTTCTCATATAAACAGATTTAGCATTCAAAATTTAAGTTAACTTCAGTTAAACGAAAGGTTTGCCAAGCATTTGTTCCACAACATACTCATTTTCAGAACAAGCCTATCCCCAATATAGGGTAGTCTACCAGTCTATCAAATAAGCACAAGTCTTATGGCAACCCGAAACTTGTTGTTATGTCTGGGAGTCTGGGCACTCTGCCACCACTCAACCCTTGGGCCAAATATGCCGCCTGTGTTGCTGTGGCTTGATTGACATGATCCACACAGGTTCTCATGCCAACTTTCGGTTTTTCCGTGTAGCACTTTTCCACCTTTGGAAGCTGCGCTGTGACAAACAGCTGATTGTGTGTTCTTCTGCCGTCTGCTCGCATGATTTATGTTTGCAATTGAATTTCTTGACTTTTTACTGGACACGTGTGTGTATGTGTGTGTGTGTGTGGCCGATTGTGTGTGAGTGTTGCCAAGGAGCTGCAGAGTCGATTCGAGTAAATTAGCTAATTTGCTGCTACACTTGGCTCACGTGCTCGTTAGCATCAGCATCAGCAGCAGCAGCAGCAGCAGAGGTGGCTGCCACGGGGAGGTCATTGACACGGGGGCAGTCAATGGAAGCCAAAGGGCAGCAGCTGTTTGCATTTTGCACTACATTTTCGCACAAGTTTTTCCTCTCGGGGAGCTCTTGTCACGTACGCGGCAGCTGATTGCCTCAAATTGTTTTCGGCCATTGTTTTTTTGGCACACAACCCCAAAAACCAAAAAAAAAAAAAAAATAGAAAAGAAAAAATGCCGTTAGGGTTGCCGTTTAACAGCAGATTAATATGAGTGCCAGTTAGACAGCCAAACAGTCAAACAGTCTGACATTTCGCCAGTCACTGACAGTTATTGAGGAATTGACTGAGAGGCCTTCAGCTTTAAGATGCTGCTTTAAAAATTCGTTTCGCGTCTTTTGCACATGTGTTGTAGCAGGAGTTGGACTTGGGAGTTGCCTAGCAGTTTATCTTGTTGTTGACAGTCGCCCAAAGGGAATTAGTTATCAAAAGACGCATAAATCCATTGCTACAAAACGCTTTGCTTAACTCTCGTCTCAAAACGCAACTCGGCATTTAGCTTCGCTCGGCCGAGTTGTTTCCTCTCTTTTCACACTTTTGCTTAAATAAAATATGAGCTAAATTGAGAGTTTCTAGTGGAGGCTAGCGGAAGCAATTTAAGCTTTAAGATACTTTAAAATAGCTATTCTCACCAAGAAAACAAGTCTGCTTTCTGAGATTTGAAAATATGCGAAGAGTTCTTCAATAGCCTTAATCTTTACTAAAGATATTCCTTGTAGAAAACGAGCTATGATTTTATTGATTCATGTTTTAGTTTCACGCATCTCTTTAATCACTGACCGATTTTTATTATTAGTTATTAGATTTTGATAGTCAAATATGCAACTGAAATATATTTATTTATAATTTTCCCAGAACAGTGAAACCAGAACGTTAGAAAGTTATTGTCTATTAAATTTCTATTGCCTATAAATTATTTACAACTTGAATAATGATTCGTGTTTATTTTTGCAACAATTGTTTTCCCATTTTAATAGTTTCACCTCAAATGTCATCTAGAATATTTTGATTATATGATTAATAATGTATTTGTTCTAGTCCTAGTTTTACTTACATTTTATGTATTGTAATTAGCTTCACATTAAAACCAGAACGTATTCGTTATTATTATCTACTTCATCTACTTTTCATTACCTTTAAATTATCCACAACCTGCTGATTACATGCTAAATACCTTGCCTAAGGATTCGTGTTTCTTTTTACAATAATAATTTAGCCATTTTTATAGGTGTACCTCGCACTCCAATTCTTAACTGTTAACTAGAAGCCTGCTTACATTTTGGCCGCTTCGTCCTTTTCCGTTCGGAGAGGAAGAAAAAGAATACGGGAATGTCCTTTAGTGCCGTCTGCTCATTAGCACTTTAAATGTTTTTTATTGAGGCCACTAAGCTGAAAGACGTCTTTATGGCTGTTTGTTGATGCAAATGCGCCGAAAAGTCGAATAAAATTATTTCCGCTTTTGTTAAGCGGGTTCAGTTTGTCTGCTTTGTGTTGTCTTGTGGCAAATCAAAAAGGCTCGCTTGATTTCTTGACACACGCAACAATGGCAAAGGACTCGACTTGTTTTTTGGCTTGATTTAGCTGCGTTGAGATAAATGCGCTTTGTTTGGTTATCGCTTGAACGAGAAATGATAAACATAAGTTGAACTCGGCCTAGACATTGACAGGCCCCAAATAGTGCTCCGTTTGAATCGACTCTCTCCCTCTCTCTCTCTCGGCTGCTTCCTGCGTCCTGTGCGTGTGTGTGTGAAGCTATGTGCAGGGCCAGGACCCGTGCCAGCTGTAACGACCTTCTTCTCCTCCTTCTGCTCCTGCCCCTCCGCCCTGCGATGTTCTGTGTTCTGTGCTCTGTTTGGATGTTTGCATTTTAAAATCAACCCTCGGAAAACGCTTGCCAACTTCAATTTCAGTCGCTGTCATTTGAAGCGACCCGTTAGCCATCCCCTTTAGCATACTTTGCCCCCAATCTCACGTGGCATGCACAGTGGGTTGAAAGCATAGGTTTTACATGCAGGTGCTAGAAATTATTAGATCATTTCATTTGGGTTAATAGATAGGTTTATAGATATGAATATGAGTAACAATAAACTAAGTTAAGAATGCATTTACTCACTGGAATTGCATCATGATACTCATCAATATTCTATTAACTTTCACAAGTATTGAAGAGTTTTCGTTTTTAAAACCTGCTTTCTGCCATTTTAATCTCCTTTCATCTTCTGTCAGGACAAGCAAGTCGCATTGTCTAACACATGATGATGAATTCCAACTAAGTAGGCTACTTCATTGGAATAATTTGAATGTAATCAATCTTTGATCAATTATTAACAATTTAAATTTGTTCTTCAGCTTTTTCATTTTTGTTTTAAATAAGTTCAGTGTTATGTGTCACTGTGCAACTCATTGTATTGTCCATTGGGAATTGGCGGCGCTATTTGGTAACCCCATTTGGCCTGCATTTTGCGCGCTTTTTCGATTTTGGTCCTCTGTGCATAGCAATTCGTGGACAGACTGGGGGTGTCCTGTGTCGCCTGTGTCGCCTGTGTGTACAGGTACAAATCGTTGCAAGTGGCCAGATACATGAGGATATATACGTGTATTTGTGTGTGTGTGTCTCTGGCTCAGTGTTCAGTTTTTGGCTGCGTTCTGTTTTGGGTTTGTTAATTTTTTATTAGATGTGTTGCAGCGTCTGCCCTGTGCCCATAATTTGTGTATATGTGTGTGGCAAATTGTTGCTTCTAAGCCAGGTCAACCCTCCACTCCACTCCCTTCCCACTTTGCCACCACTTCACTCACTCGATTCGATGGAGCCGAAAAATTCAATCAAAGAACTACAAGCGTAAACAAGTGGGTAACATGGCCAACTTTTGTGTACCGCATCCACTTCAATTTTCAAGTGTTTTCCTTTTGTGCTCAAGCCGCATACTTGTTTAGGGTGTTGTGCTTTTACCGTTATGGCCATGTTTGTTTTCCTTTCGAATTGAAAATCGCAGCTGCCAAAGTTTGCGTTGTCTGCGGGCTTAAACTGTCTAGCTGGCAGCAACATCCGTTTAATACGGCTAACAGCCGTGCTAAGTCCTGGCCGGGCTTAGGCCCCAAAAACGCCGCTCAAGAAGTATTTGCACGCATTTTGTGGCCTACAAGTATTCAACGCTTAAATTACTTGCCACACACCGCTGCAGCTGATATCTGCTGCTGCTGATTTTACTTCTATTTGTTTGTGTGTGTTTTTTGTATACTCTTTAATATGCAGGTTATTATGATTTTGTGTCCAAATGGTTTCTCAGCTGCATCTCTTGTTTTAAAAAAAATGTTATCAGGATTTTAATTGCAAATTGTTTAATGTTAGAAGCCACTTTTCAGCACAGCATCGACAAAACATATAAGCAAATCAGTTAAATTAACTTTTTAATATTGTTGGCATTTAATTATACAGTTAATCAATATGCTATGGTAACTATATTTTTATGTTCACTTTATTTGTAGCCTGATTGATTAACTTTGGATCTAGTGAATTTTGCTATCTGGCAAATTGTGTTGTGGAATATTTAAGGAATTAGTGGATATACTCTTTATAGAGCATTTCAACTTCAGCATTGCCGAACGCATTTTGCTATTTTGTTTTTATTGCTGATTGTTTCACTTGTTTTTTGAGGATAACAATAAATTTTTATTGTTGTTGCGCTCGCCTTTCGCTTTTTCTCTGTTGTTTATATTTCGGTTACAGTTCGCTTTTTTTTGGTTTTTTTTTTTGGTTTTGGGTTTATTTTTGTGGGGGATTTCGCTTTCGCGTTGAGCTCTGTCAAAAGTGCCCGTCTAATTTATTGATTTCTGGCTGTTTTTTTTTCTATTTTTTATTTATGCTGGCATTTTTGGCAAAGTTTGTTGGCGGCGGCGGTGATGATTGCGGCTGACAAATGGCTTGAACTTTGTCAAAAGTTGCCCGTCTGCTGTTGTTGCTCAAAACTTAATTTAATCTAATTAAATTGCTGCACAGTAATTGTGAACTTCATTAAGTTTTTTGCACAGCTTCTATCCATCTGTTGTTGCCAACAATGAGCCAAGTTAATGTCCCTGAACATTGTCAAGCTGCTGGCGCAGAGATGCGATGAGGGCGAATGGGAGAGGTGAGGCAGAGCAAGGGTTTGTCCCATTGTGTAAATTGTCATAGCTATGGCAATGTTTGAAATTGTTAGTTGCTGCAATTAGCTGCGAGCTGTCTGTGAAAGTCGGCAGATGGTTTTTCTTGCCATTAACCTGTTGGGCATTTAGCTGCAATTTCAACTTTGGGCCACAAACTTTTTGGCTCAAGTCTGTTGCATAGTTTTTCATAAAGTTCCTTGACAAGTTGTTGTTGCGTTCTGACTTGACTATAAAGTTACTGTTTCTCTCTCTCTCTCTCTCTCTCTCTCTCGCTCTCTCTCTCTCGCCTCATGCCAACAACTAGAATATAAACATTTGACTACAACGAGTAAAATGTCTTTCAAGTACTATGGGCGGCAAAGTTTTGGGTTTCTTTAGCCGGTTTTCCTTTGATAATTAACAAATGTGGTTTAACACTTATGTGGCATAATTAAAACCAATTGCCAATCTTTATTTTTAATCAAATTTAAATGTATGACGTAATCGGATTAGCTCTTATTAATATGCCATGGAACATAAGAGGATTATCATCAACTCGCATAAAAAAATGAAAGTGGCACAAATCGGATTAGAGAGCATTACAAGTTTGCGATTTTATTGCTTAAAAATTATATTGTTGTATGCATTAGATTAATTATGTTGATTTAACTATTTGTGCACAAATCTTTTACAAATATCGTTATTTAAATTTTTAAATAATATGTCGAGAATTGGTTTTAAACCGATTTTGAGCATAAATTTGGCCCTTTTTTTTAAATTGAACTTTATATAAATATTCAAAAAAATTAGTCAAGTACTTCCAAAATTGGGTTATTTTCATATAAAAATATGAAAGCAGCTTTTATGTTTGTTATTAAGAAGCTTCAAAACGGCGTTCTTAAGATCTTAATTTTAATTTCATGTTTTCTTAGAGCAAGTTAAGTTCTTAAATTTTTTTTTTTTTTTTATTTTTGCTAAATTTCTCGAATAGTTATATTTCTTGCGACTGCATTGTATTGAATTACTGTGCACATTTGGCTAGTGCACTGTGCATTGTTCATTTTCCTATTGTGCACTGGCCCACAAGTTTTCTGGTTGTGTGTACAGTTTGTCATAATTTGCAACTGCTGCACTGCATTGCAGCGACGACTATGTTGTGCCTCCTCCCGCACTAGTTCTTATTAACTGCTGAGCCATTTCGAGTATTGCAAGGAGATATAGAGTTGGATGAGGTGTGGGGTGATGGGTTAGGGATGGGGATGGGGATGGGGATGGGGCAAAGGGATTGCAGGGCAATGGCTTGGCATGTCCTTGTTGCTTGTTGCTTGTTGCTGTCGTTGTCGTCGGTTGGTTGCTGTTGTCCTTTGACTATGTTGCTGCATAATTTATGACTGCTTAGTTGTTAGCTGCCACTACTGTCGTTGCAGTTGGCTTTTTTAGTCACATGCCGCTTGCCGCTTGCCACTTGCCACTTGCTACTTGCTACTTGCCGGTAGCCACTTGCCACTTGACAGCAGTTGTGCGGTGCATTGCCAAGTGCTGACCTCAACCTCTGCAACGTGAGACGTCTGTCTGCTGCATTGGTGCGTGGCAGGACTCTTAAATCAAGTCCTTTTCGATTCGATTCGATTCAATTCGATGCGAATGCCCTATTTGCATTTGCATATGTTGCAATCAGCTTTAAGCGCCGCGGGTCAGCAGAAATGCTGAAATGAAATGCCTCGAGTAGCATTAGCTCAATTATTAAACCATTTAACGTATTGTACATATCCAGTGGACCTTATGTGATTTCAGATTAACATCTGCCATACAAATACACACATTTACATGCAGACATACACACACATATAAGCAGCTAATAAATTTAGGTCCTGCAGCATATGGAGCACCATAAGGAGCTCTCTTCCTGGGATGAAAATCAACTTCACTGCTGCTTACTTCCCGCAGGGCACAAAATGAGTGAGTTGCTGTTGTTTTTAGTGGTATGTAGTTGTTGCTTGTTACAAGCTTTCCTCTTTTTGTTGTTGCACTTAATTAGTGTTATGGCGGCAGGCGGCAGGCGGCCGACAACTCATCTGGAAATTTATTAAAGCTGGCAGCACATTTCAGTGCCGCCGCCAATGAAATGCGTCATTAATTTTAACCCAAGTAAACAACATAACGATAAAAAGGCCATAACAAAAGCAAATTTGTTACCATTTTTTACGATCTGGCATTCTTTTGTGTAGCACTATGGCAACACTTGAGTTGATATATAAAAATACGCCGAAGATCGAGCTAAGGATTATGGCTGACCTACTATCGAGTTTATTCTGCTGTATGTACCAAAAAAATAAGGACGGTTGCAGCACACACTATGATTAAAATATAGCCCCTTCTCCTCATTCAAAAGACTCCTTCGGCAGTGTCTTATATTTCAGTACAGTAAAATCACAGCTCAAAGTGACTACGAATGAGTTTGATAATGTAATACAGATCATTCCCATGCGAAATACAAATACAACTACGAGAGCTGTTTTCCATAGTTCTCTATCATCCTCAAATTGATTATTCAGTTGGGCCGAAATCCCGGCGGTACTGCAATACCGGGCCAACCCGTGACAGAGGTGGAGCAAGCCCCTAGCACTCCGTCTGATTCCAAAAATCAGTTTAACATTTGTTGTTCTCCAATGGAGAAACTATCAGATGTTAAGCTGATAAGAACAGATACTACACTTTGATCTTAGCCATAAGGCCGAGAAGCGATAACTTTAACTTCAAATAGCTTCAGTACTCTATAATTTCTCTACTTAAACCAGTTGCGAATTGTAAGCGATGCACCTACAAAACTATCTCATGCAAGACTATCGAAATGCCTGTCTCTCCATGAGTCCATAATTTAGGTGATGTAGCCTACCTTAAGGGTTGTCCAGATATGTCTTACAATTCCCAATCAGTTTAAGTATTTCTTCCGGTAGAACCTCTGTGTTTTGAGGTGTTAATTCACTCTGGCTTCTCTTCAGTTGTCGAATAAATCTTTCGCCTTTTACTAAAGATTTCCGTGGAGAGGAGCACTCTAATGAGTCTAAACTCAATTTTTTAAGCGCCTGGCGGCATTTGCAGCCGGGCCAATTTGTAAATACATATATCATTAAAATTTGCTGATCTAATTGTAATTGGCAAATAAAGTTTTTTATTGTTTGGGGCATGTTTCAGTTTACGTTAAGTTTTGAGTGGTGCTTGTCATGTCAATTAAAATACATTACGTACACAATATTTTTATTGTGTTCACTCTTGTTCAGCAACAAAAATCTGGTTTTTCTATAAAAACCTAGTCACAAAATTTCTTTATTGGGTAGAGTCACTCGCAAATTATTGTCGAAGGACAACCCAGTGACGACAGTTAATGAGAGATGAGCTTTATGTACTCACTCTCTCGAAGTTTGCATATGTTTTACGATTGTTTCTTATAGTTCTTGTTGGGATGTATATATAAAATATGTATAAAATTTAATAAGCGCATGAAATTGACTCGCCTTTGGCAGCTGTTACGCTTTTCTTTCAACGGTTGACGGTTCTTTTGCCATACTGTGGCTGCTTTTTATGCGTGTCAACATTTATGACGGCTACAAAAGTCAATTAGCCTTGTCAAAACACCACTACCAGTGAAAGCCAGCCAGCTCAAATAGGAAGTTTCAGTAAGCTTTATTGGCAGGGAGAGTTGATTTCCACAGTCGCCATGCGCCTCTGTAATCTCCTCAGCTTCAAGACATGCAAGTCGCATCGCTCGAATTAAACTGTTGTGCTAATTAGTTAGTTGAAGCGTCTAACACATGACGATGAATGCCTAAACAGCTGGCACGTGCACATATATTTTGCACAGCCAGCGGGGAGAGGGGCTCAAATAGTAGCAATTCAGAAAATACTATCAGCCTACTTAGGCTACTTTATTGGGTAACTTTGAGCGATTTTATTCGGAGAGAAATCAATAATCAATCATCGATACATCTTTTGTCTTTACTTTTGATGAAGTTCGATTGTGTTTCCAAATTCAATTGGAGCATTAAATCAGGAGCCTTACCAGTTATGTGTTATTTTACGCAAATCGGTTCGATTTTGGCCAGAAAGCCAACAAATGCCTCTCATTTAAAATGATTTCTTCATGTACATATTTTATCCTACTACATATGCATTATAGAAAGTTTTGGCAAGCAAATAATATATCCGCACAAAAACAGGATGTATTCATTAATGTTAGATTCTTAATGAAACAGCACGAGTCAAGACAGTATATCCAATTGCATCTCGTTTGAAATCGCTATTTGAATAACCGTAAGTATTTAAAGTTAAAAATCAATATATGTACATATATTTGTCAATATATATATATATAAATATAAGCATAAGCGAAAACTTTTTAAAGCCTGCTCAGATATTTGCAGTCTTTTCTTAATACTTCTAATCAACTGTGCCGCATTGTGCATCAAAACTGCCAGACTTTCTTGGCTGTGAATATTGCCTTTTTGTGTGTGTATGCATGTGTGTGTGTGTGTGGATTTGGCTTATAAATTTAGTCCAGGCACGTAGCGTAAACTTGGCAATAAATCCGGCAAACCCAACCGCCCGTGCCACATCCCCCTCTCACTCACTCTTTCTCTCTCTCTGTCTCTCCAGCACACATATTGCCTGTTGGGTTACACGTGGCGTATTAACAATATCGCCATGGGTAAACAAGCCCAGAGGGTAGCTTTTTTTTTTGTTGGGCTGGTAGAGAAAGTAATTTACACTTTTTTCAACTTGAACTTTAGCTCGAATTCATTTTGATATTTACTTTCTTGCTTTGGCACTCCTTCCCTCTCTTGCAGTCAAATTAAACCATTTGAAGCGTGGGCAACAACAAAAATTAACACAAATGTATAATAAAGTGACATATCTGGATGTAGAGCAAGTACTACCCCAAAGACACAAGCCGCGACAGAGCCTGCAGCAAGCAACCCCCATAGCCGAAGACAGGAAGGACAAGGACACGTGTTCAACATCCTTATCGCATAGTCATTATCAGTGAGGCCAGCCCACGGCAAGTCAGTATGCCGAACCTCCATCATGTCGATTATAATCGGAAATATTCCGCAACGGAAACGATACAGGTAAGTGATTGCCAGGTGTAAACCTATCGGAAGAGACCCGAACCACTTCAAGTGTCGGCATTTAAAATTCAACTTGAGTGCGGTAATTAAAAATAAGACATTTATTTACGAGCTTCTGCCTCCGCCTCTGCAACAGTGGCACGCGACCAAAACTGCTGCCCCACTTGCCACAAGCACTCTTGCAACTTGCGTCCATTTGTCGATTTTTCACACCCGCGGACAAGGGTTCATTCCTGGTGCTCCTCCTTTGACTGGGTCTTGATTGATGCGCTCGTTTTGTTGTCTGAGCAGCTCAACAAATTAATTGAAGACTTTTGTTTTTGGGCTTTCTATCTTTTTTTTATGTTTTCTGGATTCGGGTGTAAGTCCCGCCCCGCCCACTAATTGTTGTCATAAATTTCAACTCTAGTTGGAGCGAAACATTCTTGGGGCCGCAAACGAAAATTTCGGTTGAATTAATAGCTTAATGGGGTCTATTAGACGTGTGAAAAGATATGCAACTGGCTAAAGATAGAGTTGATAATGTTGGCATAATTACTGGTTAAATAAGTTGCATGTTCTCTAATTTTATAGTTTTCTGGACTACCACTTTATTTGGTTGTTTATAAAACTGTTTTCGTTCTCGTGAAAAGAATCAAAAATTAACCAAAAAGTTGTGATGTATTTAGTACAATATTTGATAACTATTTCAACAATCGAAAACTTTTGAAAGTTATTTAGTTTTAAATACAATCCCCAGATTAAATACAAATAGTTCGTTTTTCTTTCATATATAAGTAAATATTCCATTGATTGAAAATGCTGCACTTCCTTTAAGTTATTCGATATGCTATCATATATATAAATATAAATTATATATTATATTATAACATTAAGCTAAACTGGAGCTTGATTCTTATTATATTCTTCGCCTAACCTGGTTCTCTGTTTAAACTTTTTGTCATTTATCCAAAGCAGAGCAAATGCAATTCGCTTATGTCGAGTATCGTTTATGTTGTCTCAGCTTTTGGCGTTCCCATGTTAATTTCTTTTTGTTGTATTTGTTGTCTTTGCTCTTATAATCATATAAAAAAAAAGCGTCGGCAAAGTTTGCTGTTAGCCGGGTTTGGTTTTTGCTTTCTGTTGCATACAAAACGACGCTGCCTCTTTGCCGGAGACCATGGTCTAGAACTCTCTCTCTTTGTCAGTGTGTGTGTGTGTGTGTGTTGTATCTATATACATACATATATAAGTATATATATATAAGGGGGTCTGGGCTGCGAATGGAAGTTGATTAAGTAGTTTCCGCGTGTTTTTATTTGCACAATAAAAGCATAAAATTGTTGCCCGCTGTTGTTGTTGCCTCTTTATTAAAGCCCGGCAAAAAGTGCCAGTGCAAAAAGTGTGAAGTGGACGCTTTTTGCAGCCACGTGAATGAAGCGACGTCTCGACATTCTTTTCCCAGGGTGTTCCCAGGACGAAGGGGCGAGCAGCGGCAAAATGCTAGACATGCTGTTGCTATTTAAGCCGCTATTTTTATGGCTTTTGCCGGAATGATGGCGTTATGACTCTATTGTGACACGACTCCGACGTGGCATAGTTAAAAGTCCATTTATATTTCGGCATACAATCAAAAAAGTAAATACTAGCAGATAAAAAGAGTCCAATTCTGAAGCACTATTGAAATTGTAAATGCTCTATCTAAACTATAATAAATAATAAATATTTATCCACACGAGTTTTTAGACCTAACCCAATTTTGAATAATATAATTGAAATTTTTTTAGTTTTTGTATTCTCCGATATATTTTGGGTCCCGTCGACGAATCTGTAAAGACGAATCCAGAGGGAAGTAAAACAAAACAAATATTTATATTCCAAAATGCATAGTAAATGTCATTTTTTTTTTTTAGATTTATAAAGCATTGATAAAATTCTCAATTCTGAAGCGATTTTAATCGGAAATTCTATTTTTTTAAGTATTGAGGACAAATAACAGATTGTTTAGATTCTAATTAAATGAAAAATTAAATTAGCTTGTCAAACTAATTGTTAATATTTCATTTTCCACCACTTGAAAAGTTTCTAATTGTTGTATTAACCTATCAATGGATCGTCTGGAGCCTCACTCCACATCCTAATGAATATGTTAATAGGACTCTAATGTTCGGTTATCTGTTGTTGCTTGTCCGTGTGCTTTTGGAGTGGACTGCCTGCCTGGCGTAGGTATTACTGCCATATGGCGCCTCTAGACGCAGCCCATTAAAAGTGATTGCAAAATGCCGCCACACAAGTCTGTCCTGCGTAAGTGCCTCAAGCAACAAGAATGTTCGTCCCCCCCCCAAATGCTGTAATTTCACTTTCGCCGCATATGCTGCCCGCAACAACAACAGAGAAACAACTTTTTCCCGATGTTGTTTTCTTTATTTCTCTTTTTTGGCAAAACAAACAACATAAATATGGATTTCTCATTAAAATGCTAAAGTTATGCCAAAGCTGAGGCTGAGGCTGAGACTGAGACTGAGACTGCTGCCGGCACGTCGAGATTGTCGGGTTACTGTTTTGAAGCAGCAGCGCAGGCGCGCTCTCTCTCACTCTCTCTCTCTCTCTCTGTCTCTGTTTGCTCTCTCAATGTCAATGTCGCGGCGTTGTGCTCTTTTGCTTGGCTCTCTGCTTTTGCTGCTGGCAAGTCACGTGCTGCCATTGAAGGAATTTCATTGCCTGTTTGCCGGCTTAGTTGTACTACTACAAACATGGCCCCTCGCCCCCTCTCTACCTCCACCCCCCCCCCCCTCCATCTACCCCCTCCACACAATTTCTCGCTTAACACTCCGGCACGACAATGTGACGCATTTGTCATGAAACGGATTTCCGGTATTCCAAACGTCGCAACATCGCTGTCTTTGTCCTCCGACTCTTCAGCCCTAGGGCAGTCAAGGGCGTAGGGAGAGTGGGTGGGTAGCGGGCTGAGGAGCGCTTCTTCATCATGTTGTCTTCTGTGCCTTTGACACTCTTGACTTTGGGAGCACTCCGCACTTGGCCTCTGCCTGCAAACTTGTTCAATCTTTTATGACAAAAGGCTCGGGCTACAGCATAACCAAAAAAACAAATAAGGAAAAAAATGTTGTTGCTTCTGCCCTGCCGCAAAAGTGGCTATTTAGCATTTTAGAGTAGGCGACCAGCCAAGCCAATACCCTCCTCTCCTCCACACGACCTTACTTCCATTTCGTTGTCAGCCATGTTGTCGTTCGCATAAATTTTTTATTAATTTCATTAGATGGCTCAAGTGCTGGGAATTTTAATCAACGCTTCTCTAGGGCCCAAAAAAAAAAGAACGTATAAATATGCAACGAAATTTGACAATGATAATAGTTAATGAGCATCGGCTGGATAAGCAATGGGGTGGGGTGGGGGGTAAGTTGGGGATGAAAACTATCTGGGGCCCAAATTGCTTTGTTGTACTAAATGGCTGACAATGCGACACTTTGGCGGCAGTTTGAAAGCGTTTGCAGTTAATAGACTGCCAATTGGGGAGGATATTCCAAATGCCAGGCGTGTGGATAGTTAAGATGACGATGCTGATGATGATGCTGATAGCGCAGCCTATTTAATGAGGCCCTTATATAATCACTAATGGATAAATGGGCGCTTCAAGACCTTAAAGCAATGTGCTTGGGCTTATTTAGCATAAATTTGGCCCATACATTTGTAATCATATTTATTTATTTTTAGAGTAATGTGACTAAGCAGACAATATATAGTGGCGTCAAATCGACAAAAATCATGTTTTTCCTGTGGTTGTCAGCCCCATTCTGCTTCGGGTCGACCCGTGGGCAACGCGTCGAAAATGCTGCAGGGGTCAGAGTGTCGAGCAGCGAACGCAGGTCTATATTTAACTGGACTTCGCTGCGACAACATAACGGCTAACTGAAAAACACAGCCTTTTATAAGCATGCGAGCAGGTACGCAGTATTTCTAATATGTCCTAATGGGCTGCGAGTGCGTAAAAATAGCTGTATTGCTAACGGATCGCGCATACCCTTGAATGTGTGCGAAGATACAAGCAACACTCTATCCTTGTCTTTTATTTAGTTTTTGATGTTTATGTGTAACCTTTCGTAAAGTGGGATGGTTTAGTTGTTGACCAATTTTGTAGCCACAGCGCGCAAAATGTATGATACAAATCTAAAACAGGGTATCATTGTCTCGACATTCGAAAATTCTTTGCTGCTCGACGGGCTCACATAGACGCATACATACAAAGGAACGTTCTAACGGGAACATATCACAGTGCGCAGAACAAACAATTTGGCATATCGAGACAATGATACCCCTTTTTAGGTTTTCACTATATATTTTGTGGTAATATCTAATTTTTATGTTTACAACTTTTTAATGTTTATAATGTTATTTCTGATTATTTATTTATTAATTTGTTATTATTATTTTTTTGTTAATTATTTTTATATTTATATCTACATTATATGTACTTAATTTCTAATCATTTATTTATTTATTTTTCAGATTTATATTCGCTTTTAATGTACATAATTTTTGAAATCATCTGCGCCTTACTCGCCCGCTTCCAATACAAAGATGCAGCTGCTAATTGTTTACCTTTCATCCCCTTACCTGTTGACAGCAAGCGTCTTCTTAATGGCAGTGGCAAATCTTACAAATTGCACGCTTACAATTCACAACTGATTTTAGCATTCGGCTTGTGTAGATCTTGTGGCTGTTTGGTTTTAAGTTATCTTTGCGCAGAGGCGATATCGTAACCAATGAAGTTCTACTGAGGTGCGATTATTGCTAGTTGAAAACTTTAACCAATACCCTGCCATGGGGACGTGAAATACCGTCCGCTACGGCAATTTTTGGAAGCCCGAGAGGGCCCATTAATAATCAATTACACAATAACTATTACGATATAAACTGTTCGAATAATCAACTAACCTTTACCTTTCCATAAGTCCTCCTTGTACACTTAGAAAAAAAGTACCTGGAGTTCGACTAGGAACTTTTTTTTTTTTTTAGAAATAATTTCTAAACATAAGAAAATAATTTCTTAAAATTAGATGGACCTTATTTTTTTAAAATGTTAAAATGCTAACCTTTATTTTTAGAAAAAAATACTTTCGGCTAGAGTTTAGCACCAATTTATCCGCATTAGAAGACTCGTAGGGATGTCTAAAATACAATAATCAATCAATAATAATGTGAGTGAGAAAACGCATATTTGAAAGGTTTGTGACACATATAAAAATTACATCCTGCAAATGACACATATTTTGTTTTTTAATTAAAAAAATTTACGCTGGAATTAAGAAGAATAAGAAAATCATTGTTTTTAGAAAGAAACTATTTTGAAAAATAATAAGTATTGCTATTTTCTAAAATTTCTTGCTTTTTTTTGTCAAGTGTATATTGTCAAGTATTAATCTGTATCATTTGGAATAAATTAAGCCGACCGTTTAAAGAGCATAACCACAAATAACAGATCATAATGTAGGCCATAAAAAGGCAGTTTTTGTTATGATAGTCTTCATAATTTATTTGTGTTAAGGTCCCAAGCTGGCAGCAGCTGACTGACTGGGTAATAATAATAGGAGGTTTAATGGGCAATATACAAATTAAACATAATGTTAACTCCTTTTCGGATAGGCCATAATGACTCTGCCCGCTGCCGCCGCCGACGGCACACTTAAGCCCAATTACAATAACGCAAAAGCCTAAAACCAAACAAGGCAGAGAAGACACATTGTACAGTTAAAGGTTGTCGCTGCCAATCCCACCCTCCACACTCCACCCTTCCCTGACAGCCTGGCCAAAAATTACGGCCGCAATTTATGTTTATGTGACTCGAAAGTTTTGCGGCCGTCGGATTTTTATAGTTCAAGTTCGACGTTTGAGTCTCATGGGAAAAAGTTTTGGCTCGCATGTAAATTTACGGACGGGTAGTTTAGCTGAGGAAGAACTTGAGCCTTTTTATGGTCACAAAAAGAGAACAGAGAACAGAAAATAGACAAAAAAAAGTCAACCAAAAAAAAAAAAGAAAAAAATGAAAAATAAAAATAAAAAGGTAAAGCCATTGAGATTTGTGTATTTGCCTGTTTGTTGGCATCCAGGCGCAACGTTGGTCAAACTTGACTGCGCTTTATGAACTAGCCAAATGTAATTTGAACCCTGACCCCCTGTGTCCCTTGCTGTCCCCTAAACGGTGGCAGGCACATAATTCATTTTTTATGCCAAAGCCTATTTTGGCTATTTTGCATGCGAAGCGTGTAGCGCGTGTCGCACTGATTTGCTTCCTTGAATATCCTTGTATATCCTGCGGGATTCGCTCATCTAATTTATGCGTTATTTATGCAGCCATATTGATGAAGATGCATAGCCACGCCACAGAATACGAACGAGCGAAGAAAGCTGAAAACGATAAAAATAATTCAATTAAAATAAATACGAAATAAAGCAATTGACGCCGTTTGGGCTGTTTGGGTTTCAGACACACAATGGATGGTTAAAGTACATAGATTGCATACAAGAATGTCAAACGATAGAAAGACATGACTCAAGTTTTAATAACGTATTTATCAAGTAATTTATGTATCATTCTTTAATCCATTTTTGGGAAAAGGCAATAAGCAATTGTGATCCGCACTTCGTTTGTAACTCGCAAACTTAAATCAGAAATAAATAAATAAAAATAAATGAGAAATTTCCTTAACATTACTGCTGCTTCTAGCCGTATTCAAATCGAAAATGAAGTGCGAATTTGAGTTCTTATGTCAGTGATGGACTCACAAAAACACGCTATTATTACAGTTAGTTTGGGTATGTATATAAGAATATAAATAATGTGTGCTTAATTGTTCTTGTTCTTTATACGAATTGCTTGTATGGACATGATTTTGACATGCTTTAGCAGGGCACATTCTTTTCAAAAGATGGGTGTTCTTTGGTTATTTTAAATATAATAATACCCTTAGCAGAGGATACACAATTTTCTCGTGAAAGAACTCTCTGAGGACCCCGTAAGTATTCTTCATCAGAAACAATATTCGGTATCATATAATGAAATGATATAACAGTTCCCATACAAATAATTCGCTATAATATGCCGATCCAAGAAGCGTAAAGAGGAATATCCACACACGCAGAGATCATGGACCAATAACCATGACGATTTGTAATGTTATTCATAATTTGCCCGGCTGCAAATGCCGCCAGGCGCTTTAAAAATTGAGTTTAGACTCATTAGAGTGCTCCTCTCCACGGAAATCTTTAGTAAAAGGCGAAAGATTTATTCGACAACTGAAGAGAAGCCAGAGTGAATTAACACATCAAAACACACAGGTTCTACCGGAAGAAATACATAAACTGATTGCGAATTGTAAGACATATGTGGACAACCCTTAAGGTAGGCTACATCACCTAAATTATGGACTATGGAGAGACGGGCATTTCGATAGTCTGACAACAATTACCACCCTTAAATAAAGGTGCTTGAGGTAGTTTTATAGGTGCATCGCTTACAATTCGCAACTGGTTTAAGTAGACAATTTATAGAGTACTGAAGCTATTTGAAGTTAAAGTTATCGCTTCTCGGCCTTATGGCTAAGATCAAAGTGTAGTATCTGTTCTTATCAGCTTAACATCTGATAGTTTCTCCATTGGAGAACAACAAATGTTAAACTGATTTTTGGAATCAGACGGAGTGCTAGGGGCTTGCTCCACCTCTGTCACGGGTTGGCCCGGTATTGCAGTACCGCCGGGATTTCGGCCCAACTGAATAATCAATTTGGAATTACTAGAGAACTGTGGAATCAGCCCTCGTAGTTGGGATTTAGTTGGATTTATTTCGCCCAACTCTTCTCAGTGTTGGGTGTGAAAGGCAATTTCTGTAGAGGACCCGTTGTCCCGACATGCAAATGTCAAGGAAGGGAGAGCAGAGAAGGTGCAGGGATGGCACTCACTGACAGGGACAAGGATGAGGACATGACAGCAGCTGGCTGACATTGCAACTGTGTCCTGGGCTCACTCTTTCTTGAGCTTAAGTTTGCTTGGATTGAATCCAGGAGGAGGCTAGCAAATTGTTTTGTCATCGACTACTTTTGCCAAGTCGTTTGGAAAATTGAAATGATTAATTGTTTGGGCAAACTACTTATGTTGGCAACTGTCCTGGTGCTGTTGAGTGCGCCTAGCGGAGTTGAGGAGAATATCAAGTTGTCGTCCTACTCACTGAGGAGTAGAATAGAATTGAATTGATAGCTTCGCAGCTCAAAGTTGAAAAATCAAAACACTTTTTATTGACAGCTCGCAATTTGTCGCGACGCTTGGCAACTGAATTCCTTTAGTCATTTATACATAATGCATGTATTTGTGTGTGTGTGTGTGCGTGGCTCTGTGTGCAGGCCAATTTGACAAGCACGCGACAGTTATTTGTCAAATGTTAAAGTGGTGGATTAAATGGATTTATGTGCTGCAGATGGCCAATAAATGAATTTTAAGTGTTGATCAATTTGACTAAGTTGCAGTGTGTACTTTATTTCTTATATAAATGTAAATGTATTATGATTACTCGATTGTGAAAACGTTAGCAGAAGTATTTAAAAAACAGATCCAAAATGTTTTCCGAATTACTTTAAATATTTTTGTGGCGCCATCTATGAAGCAATCGGTTTGCGGATGGTGCCATCTCTTGAGTAACCAGGGAAAAGTCCGAAATGGTGGGTATCATCGCTTAAGCGGTCTATCAACATGTCCTTGCTAATACTGGGACTTCCCATGTGAACTAACTAAAATGGGTAAAAAGGTGTATGACTGTGCTACTGTATAAAAATGGGAAATGAACTCCGAATGCGTTTAATTTGGTAAGTATTCTAGGCACTATACAGGCCCAGGATAACCCGTTTTTATTAGGGTTTTATGCCTAAACAAGACAGGTTTCTGACTTTAGACTAAGGTAGGTAGGTGTACAGAATATCCCGTTTTTATAAGGAATTTACGCTACATTTACTGAATGGGTACGAAATGCGATTAGACACAAACACGCAGGGAACTCAAAATGGTTTGTGAAATCTGAAAAATGTGAAATGCAACAAATACTCAACAAGAAGGACAATTGGCGAATATTCAAGCAGAGTATTTATTGGCGGTAAGAAAACAAAACAATTATTTTAAAAGTGAAATAAAATGTGCAGGCATAAAACGTGTAGTTCAAATCAATTGTTTTTTTTTGCTATACGAGAAGCTCTGCACTAATTTTAATATTAATTAAATGATTTTAATTATATTCCATGTAATAATGACCATATTTTGAATATCCAATAAAACAAACTTTTAGATCCAGATCTAGCTTAACATTCTTTTACATTTGCAAGCGTTTTACTGTTTGTTTTGCCTCCTCAATTCCTCAATTAAAGAGCCTAATATTAATTTAGATGGGTTAGTAATTTAGCTCTGCATGAATATCTATAGGAAGGATCTTAACCCTTTTCCTTTTAGCGTATCCCTAAGACCATAGACTGTTGCTATTTCCTAGAGATACATCTGTATTCACTTTCAGACCTTTACCTCGCTCAAGTTAAAACTTTGAATTGTTGTTTTAATTGGAAAGCGTGTTAGAAACGTGGCTCAAAGAATTTATAAACAATATTATCAGTCGAAAGTGTCCCAACTGTCTCTTTGGCTTGTGTCCCTCTGTCTGCCCTTCTGTCTCCCCTCTGTCTGACCCTCTGCCCCTCTTATGCACGTGTCTTTTGAATGTTTTGTTTTTCTAAACATTTTTTCGTAACTTTTTTCTATCTGTTGTTTTGCATAAATTTTCACTCGGTTTTTTATCAGGCCGTTCTTCAGGGCTGTTTGTGTGCTTATGTGTGTGTGGGTGAATGTTTTGCCTTAATTTTCGGTTTTTTACTCTCGCCGCGTCCGAGATTGTTCTATTGAGATAGTATTTTTTCTTTTTTAATCCTTTACCCAATGACTGCAGTAACGTCGGGCGACCCTTTTTGAATGTCCTGAACCCCCAGTTCCTACTACCCCCTCGCCCCTGGCCCCATCGCGTCTCTTGGCTGGTAGCACGCGACATTTTATAGTTATTGCCGAAATTCCCTCGATGGTTTTAGCCATTTCTATAGCATTTACATTTTATTTTGTTGCATGTGTTGTCGCATCGCACGGAAATTGCGACTCTATTGTTTTATAGTCGCAGCGGGCTCTCCAGTCTCCAGCCAGTTTGTGTTGGGCTGGGTTTGGTTGGTTATCAATGGACAAAACATGATGAATGGCAAAGGAGTCGTTTCATAAAAAAACAACAAACACAAACGAAGCCCATTGCCCCCTTCTGGGATTCCAATGCATTTGCCAAACATTGTTTTTTTTTTTTTTTTGGTTTTGATGACAGGTTTCTTTGAACCGTTTAAATTTCTTCATAGACTTCTTCCTCAATTCAATAAAAACCCTAAGAGCTTACTTACATAAAAACAGCAATTCGACGAGTTTATTGATAGGTTTTAAATGGGGTTTGTTGACTTCAAATGAAGTCAAGCTTTTGAATTTAAATTTTAAAGAACTTTCCTCTTACTGCTTTTTGAGCAAATTGTATGGTATTTAACAAATTTATATTTAATATATATTTGATATATTTTAAGTTTTGAAAAGTTGTTTGTTTAACCTTAAAAATATGTCGACTTAAAATTGAATTTCCTCATAAATGTTAACTGGGGAACTTGAAGCCAAGGGAAATAAATTTCCCCTGTCTGACAATGACGTCACTTGCGCCAACCTGTTTGAACTCGACAAACTGGCAACGCGCTGGAAATTACCCCAGGGGAAATGAGATGCGCCAGGGGTATTTTGGTAAGGACAACCCTCAAAGGCTGTGTGGTGCATTGAACCAAGCCGGCAAAAGCGAAGGCTAAGGTCAATTGCAGTTGGGGTCGCTTCCAGTGAGCGACGACGCCATGGCCAAATAAAATTGCCCTTTCCAAAAGGGAAATTTGCAAAAATACCTCTGCCGAATGTTGCCACGGCTACTGCTGCTGCTGCTGCTGCTGTTGCTGTTGCTGCTGCTGGTGTTGCGTGGTGCTGCTGCCGAGTCCTTTTCAGTGCTCGTTGGGCATCGATGGCGCGCGGTTCGTCCTGGCAGCGTTGTGCGTTGGGCAATTGTTAGGGAATTTCGTACACAACTGTTGTGCGCGTAAATGTTTTTTGGCGACATCGAGTGGCGAGCAAGCATGAAACATTCTTTAGCAACTGTGGATTAACATAAAGAATGTTTCTTTGCTTTGTGCACAAGGAGTGTGTGTGTGGCAATTGAAGTTAAGGTGCAATTTGAAATATTTAACCAGCTCATTTGCAATGCGGCGACGACAAAGCCGTTGCCCAAGCATGTCCTTAACAAGAGGCAACACTTTATGCATGAGAAATTAGCTGGCGCCGGAGTCGCCTCAAAATGTTGCAAAACAATGTGCGACAACGTGTGAGGCAACAAATATGAAAAATATGAAAAGAAAACAAAAACCAAATAAACATGTAAATATGTGAAAATGTGAAAATGCGAAAAAAGTAAAACCCAAACACAAATAATAAATGCCAAAACACATGAAGACGACGGTGCCAGCGAGCCGAAATAATCATAACCAGTGTCGGGCACATTACAATGTCTGATTGTGTGTGTGTGTGTGTGTGTGTGCATGTGTTTGTGTTTGTGGCAGAGTCGACTTCCTGTTTCCTGTTTTAATGTTTACGTTTTGCGGCTGGCGGCTTCCGGCGACCCGTTGCCAACCAAATGTCCTGTGTGTGTGTGTGTGTCCTTGTGTGTGTGCGCTGGATTTTTGAGCTAATGTAGTGGCATTTTAGGCTCTACGAAATAATAGATAATAAAATGTAATGTCGTCCTCTTGGCTTAGCCAACACATACGCTTACGGATCTTTGACTCTACCTCCTCTTTTTCTCCTACTCTCTCTCTCTCTCTCTGTGTACTCTCTGCTTATCGTCCTTTAGGCCTTTACTGTGTGCGTGCCAAACGTCGATTATTGCGCTTTTCGCCCGCCTTCTCTCGTTGCCGGTGTTGTTGTTGTTGTTGTGTTTCTTGTTGGCGTAATAAAAATCAGTCGCAAATCTTGCTGCGCCTAAATGGAATGCAACGACAAGCCAGCTCCTTAAATTAGATTAGATGATGTGCCATAATGAAGCTGTGCCGGGGAGCATAAACACACATACTTATACGCCCACAACCCCCATCCACCATCCCCAACCCCAACCCCTAATCCCACCTCCACCCTGCAGAAAACGACAAAAGTCGGAGGCGATGTGTGAGTTGTGCTGTGGGGCAAAAGATTACATCCTGCGGAAATTTGGAATGTTAAATGTATGAACATCTCTGCTTAGTTAATGTTATTAAGTGGAAATGATGCGCCACGATTTATATAGATGCTTAGAAAATGTTGTATCTTTTGTTCAATAAAGTTTGCTTTATTAAAAAATAACAATTTATATATTGATTAGAGAATTTGTGATTTTTTCAATAAATACTCCAATTAATTAGCATCGTTTTAATAGCTTTTACATTTTAAAAACTAATTGCTTTATTGAAATTCTCTCATTAATATTAGAGTTCAGTTAAATTATGAAATTTATTGAAAAAATCAGAGATGAAGCCTCATTTGTTGGTTTGACTGGTTTTGCTTTGTGGATTATGCCAAGCTTTGCAAATAATGTTTGACCATTTTATTACCGCCGAATTTATTATTTATTAGATCCTTTCTTTTATTTTAAATTAAAATTTTACCGAACACTTTAAATTGTACTTAATTTAATTTGTTACTTTAATTTGGAATTTAATTGTAAATTTTTCATTATTATTATAATTGTAAATTTTTTTAAAAAATATTTGGACTATTTTTAATTAAGTTAATTAGCTAGATTTTTATTTTGTAATATTTTGGCATATAATTTGTGAATGGCAGAAAAAGCTGTTCGACCTGCTACACAGGAGAGATTAAATCTTATGTCGAGGATTTCATGGATTACATATGCTTTATTAATTAGCATAGCCTATCTACTGCGATACATACGCAGAATTTATAAAACATCTTTGAGCAGAGTTCGGAGCGTGTTTGCCTCACTTATTATGCGGCAAATGTAGCCAGCGAGGTGCACACGACTCGCACTCCAAGCACAAACACGAAACGTGCCGCCTAATTTTAGGCGAAAAATAAGAAGAAGAAGAATAATAAGAAGAAGCAGCAGCAGCAGCAGGCAGCACAAACTTTGACTACGTGTCAAAATTGCGAAAAGCTGCTTAAAGTTCAAGTTGGCAATATGTGCCACAAATTACCGCAAGTCGAAATCAATTGCTGCCGACTTTATGGAATGATTTCCGTATAGGGGGGATATAGTGTATAGTGGGAGAAATGAGGGGATTGGAATTGTTGCAATTCAATTTTGCACTCGTTACAATTAAAGCGCCCGCTTTTGACATGCTGCATGCGTGTCTTCGTCTATATCTTTAGTTCCGGCGCAACCGGAAGTACTCAAGCAGAAAGAAGACGCAACGGAAAAATGCTGTAGGGGAACAAGACAAACAAATCCAAAATAAACAAACCTTGTCTGCCTCTGTTTCGCTCCCCTCTCCGCTCTCCCTTCCCCTCCACCCATCCCAAAAAAAAGGAAAGAAAGTAAGCTGTGTGTTGCAAAAAAAGAGAAGAAAAAAAGCAGAGAAATGCTTACGAAGCGGAAATTAAGACCCACTCCAGCGAGTGAGTCCCAAACAAAGCTGCCAAAAGTTCGTAAACAAACACATGTCTGACTCCCCCAGCCCCCCAGACCCCATCCTCCCGCAGGTCCCTTCCCTTCCCTCCGTTCACTTCTAGCGCCCGTGTGTGCGTGTGTGTAAACAAGCCCAAACATATCACATTTTAATCCGATGTAGTGGAAAATTGCGCAAGAAAGTGCCGTATATACGAAAATTGTATTATTCCAACTGAATTTGCCGCCATTCGCAGAGGGATTGATTATGGTGTCATTCCTTAAATGGATTAGGCGACGACGACGACATCGAATAAGTTTAAATAGCAGCTGTTTTAATTAAAAACTTGCATGCTTAGCGAGCAAATGTTGGCATCTACTTGGCAAATCCTTACAAATGTCCTGCGCGTTAAATTTAATAGGCCATGCGATTGTACTGAGTTATGAGCTCAACACGTGACCATATGGCTGCTGCTCCTCCCGAGCTCCTCTGCGCCCAGTTCCTCTATGAGTTATGAAGCTAGCCTGATGACAGTGACTAGCAAAGGAGGCGGGTCTGCTTTCTGCTTTCTACTTTAAATTAGTGTAAATTTTATGCGCTGGGCCTATAAATATGCAAAGGTTTTTGTCGTTGTTGTTGTTTGCCTTGTTCTTAGCGTCTTTTTTGCAGGGCAGTGGGCAAAATGTCCATTTCATTAATGAAGAAACAAGTGTGGCACGTGTTGAGCTAGCTTTTGCAGTTAATATTAAAGTCTTTGAGCTACTTGGCTGTGGCATTGGCTTCTTTGAGCAGTAGAACTAGCTTTTGTGTATGAGTATATTGATATGGGGGAGTTTTTAATTACTAAAACTGTATTGTTCTAGAGACCAAAAATGAAAAATGAATGTAAAAATCAACTTAGTTTTTCTTTTTACTCGACACTTAATAGTACTTAGCATATAAATGATATTCGCTAATATAAACAGGCTTCTTTGTAAGCATCTTTTATTTAATTCCATTCATCTCAGCTTTATTTGAAGCGCTTACTTAAGGGCCAGCAGCTCTCTGCTCTTGATTACATCCTAACACTGTAGTTAGCTAGCTCCTCTGTGATTTCGGATTTCGGCTAGGATCTACCTTATTGCGCAGCGCATTCTTGGCCAACTAATTTCCATATTCAACACACCCCCTCCATCTCCCCCCCGGTCTGTGTTTTTGTACAGTTTTTAGCCGACTCCGCCCATAAATTGTCTATAGCTGTCATACTTTTGGGCATTTAATAAATTTTATGACTCTGGCGATGCTTCTTCTTGCTTGCCGTTATTTTTCTTGCATTGCTCTTTGGTTTCCTTGCTTTGCTTTCCTTTTTAATAACATTCGTTTTCGTCCGCTGCTCCGCTGCTTGTCCTCGCCGCTGTCCGCCTCGGGCTATCTCTTTTTATTTGCTCGCTGTGTCTCTCTGTTCCTCTCTCCTCTCTCCTCTCTCCGCTCTGCTGCTGCGATTTGCGAATGTGGGTATTTATGCGTTGCCCACCCCCTCGCTCATTTGGCTGCTCCCCAAACAGCATGCAACAATCTTTTATATGGGTTTATTATGTATGCTTTTGCTTCTGCTGTTGCTTTTGCTTAAAACATACAATTTCCTCAAGCGATTTCCGTTTGCACTGATGAGTCTTATTAAATTCGAGTTGCTCGCTTGAGTTGAGGGTTTGGGCTCGGCTGGATGCTGGGATGTGTTTGGGGCGCCTACACACCCATTCCGCCCAAGAAATTGGCTCGCCCGGATTTGGTCGTTAACTAACTAAAATACGACGCCTGTTTGCAAATTGCGCTTTAATTGAATTGCACATAGATTGTGTTTTAGTCGCAGGGGAAGCTGCTGCTGCCCCAGCTTCGGCTTCGGCTGTTGCAGACAAATTTTCAACGAAAACACAAACAAAAAAAAGAGAAAAAAATGAAAAGAAAAGAAAAAGTGTTTGCACCAAAGTTTGGTTGCATGCCATATTTTAACGCCTTTACCACGCCCCCTCACTCCGAGCACCAGCAGCATAACTCAAAAGTCTTTAGAAGTGTTTGAAACTGTCATACGCACATAGTTTTTTCTTACTCGCTTTATTTCTTCCTCTCTCCCTCTGTCCCTCTCTCTCTCATTCCCACTGCATCTACACCTCTCTCTTTTCGATTACGACAACAGACTTTGCCACTTTGTTCTACACTATAGTTTACCTCAAGATGGGTATATAGAGTTTGTTGTGGAGAACAGTGAGCCTAAATAAAGCATCTTTGTGTATATATTTTAATAATATTTTGAAAAAGTAAACTAAAAAGTAAAGTTAAGATAATTATTTTTAATTTGTTACTTATTATCAATTAGAGCATAAGGGAATTCTGGGAATACTTAGAGATAAACAGCTTTCTTTGGAATTAAGGCCAGATTTAAAGCTGAGTAGATTAATATGCTTATTCCTCCAAACAATTATAGTTAAAGTTTAAATGGAGTCCGCAATATTTACAAAAAAAAGGAAGGTATTCTGAGTAATTTTGTTAGGGTATCTCAATAGTTTCACAGTTCCTGTCGCTGCCATTTTGTCAGCTTGTTTGACTAGCATTTCGGAGTAGCATTGAGTGCTGAATGAAAGAACAAATGGCAGAAAGAAAGAAAGAAAGCAACACGAGAGTAAACTGGAAAGAAAGAAAAGCAAAAGAACTAACGCGTTTGGGAAACACTGAATCAAAAGCATTTCTAACCAACTTTTGTGGTGAAGTTTTGCGCAGGCGGCGCAAGCACTGAGATTGAGTGCAAATAAAATGATGTCATGAAGTGGCAGCGGCAAAGTTCTTCTGGAACACCGAGAGAGGGGGGAGGGGGGAGGGGTGCTGGCAAATGCATGCTCCACTTTATTTCAGCTATCAACTCGTAAAGTTTGCGGCTTGATGGCCAGCAGTCCAAATGGTTTGGGGCAGGCATTGCAGGGGCGTGCCGTGATTTGTCTGCACGAACTCACTGAAGCCGCAGCTGGCTTGCGGCTTTCACAACTTGAAGCACAGCAATTACAACAACAAGAACAAGAACAACACAAATCTTGACAAGTATTTTGTCAACTTTGCCTAAGTGCAGTCAGGAGGCAAGGGGCAAGGTAGTTGGGCATACTGAACTTAGAAACTAGGAGTTGGCTAAGAGTGCAATGGCCCAACACCAGCTGCTAGCAGCTAATTAGCTACACCTTCAGATGACTCTCTATCTATCTATCTCTCTCTCTCTCTCTCGCCTTGGCAATTCAACTAAAAATTAACATTTTAATTGCAAATTACTTGTATAATTCATGGCGCAAAATTTACAAAATTAGCCCGATGAAGCAACCTGTGCAGCCTGGCAACAGTTCCATTTTCATGTTACATTTACATTTTGCGCCAATTTCCTTTGTCGTTTTCGGGCCATTTAATTTGATCATGCGCCAACAATTATGCAACTTGTTGGTTCACTGCGTCTCCAGCTGTGTGCGGCTTCTGTAAGTTGCCATTTGTTGTTGTTGTTGCTATTGTTGTTGTTCTTGTTTTTGTTACTTTTGGGCCGCCTTTTCAATTTGCTATTGTTGCCGGCATTAAAACTTTTCCCATTCGCTTGCCATCAAAATGCCGTTTGTTGCGTCATTGTTGCTGCATACTTTGTCGAGCCGTGGCAGATAGTCGAATATTAAGGCATATTCAAGGCGGAGAATACTTTGCAATTCCTCATCAGAGAAGGCTACTCTCATTCTTGTACAAGTCTTTCGAATTAATGGCTTGAGCGGAGACAACTGAAACACCTGCTTCTGTCTTGCTTTGTCTTTCTTTGATTCTTCATTGGTTTGCTGCAGCTGGCATTTTGCATTTTTTGCAATTCCTTTTGGCGTCATCAACTATGCAACTTTTGACACGCCTTTAAATTGTTTCTCTAAATGCATTTGGCATTTAAATTTGTATCTGATTTCTGTATTTCTTTTTGTTGCTGCTGCTTCCGAGAGAATGTCAATAAACATGTTGAGGATTGTGGATTCTCATCCAGCTTCAATTTAATTTGAGAAACAATTTATTTTGAATATGTGTGTGCAATTTGCAGAGGATTTAAGAGCATTTTAAATTTTGGGAGCGATTGATATTAAAGTGCAACAAAATCCTTTATATTTGAATTTAAAAATGTTTTTTTTTTTTACTCTGATAACGATAGGTCGGCTATGGGGAAATAAAATCGATAAATCCACAAATCTCCCATAATTCGATAATTGCAAAGCGATAAATCCACATTGTATCTCCAATAATTGTAAAACTGTAGCCAAATGTATTTGGTAGATTGTTGGTTCACCTCCGCCGCCCCAAACTTCCCGACTCAATTTTCATATTTTAGCTTTGCTTAGATATATGCCTCATTTTGAACTCATTTAAAGTGGAAACTAAGCAAATAGTTGACAGGGAGAGGGAGAGGGTGAGTGGTAGCAGCTCCTTTGCCCACACTTCCTTCGACACTTCCTTACGCTGTTAATTGCTTTTGTAGACAAATTATAAATCGGTCGAGTGGACCGTTTGTGCATCACTCAAAAACAGACAAAACCACACCCGGGCTCTGTTTCGGACCCATGACTTTGCTCCGGGGTTAGCACTCGACAACGAGTCCCAACCAGGGCCGGAAACGGAACTGGACAAAAAACAGCTAACAAAACTCTCGTCAGTTTTAATTTAACTTTGACATGCATCAGCTCAAAAATCCAATTACAAAACAAATGTACAAAGCGTGCGCCCTTTTTTCCTCTTGTTGTTTTTTTGTTTTGTTTTTGTTTTTGTTTTTGGCTTTGGTTTGGTGCCCAGCACGATGCCCTAAGCTAAAACCCCATTAACGCCCGTGTAGATATATATTTAGCAGCGGAAAAAACACTGCCCATTGAGCTGAAGATTTATGAAACCATTAATTTTATGTGAAACACGCCAAAACCGAAAATATAGCCTACAAAAAATTTAAATTAAAATGTGCAAAAAAAAGTGAGCAACGAGAAAAAAATGCGAGCTTAAAGAACTTTTATGAAGCCTTTCGTCGGCTGGCAATGAGTGGTAATTATGAGTGGATAAGCAGGACAAACAGCAGCCGCAAAACATGTCCAGCAGCCGTGGCAAACTGCGACCCGATCGCAATGCCAACGAGGAGCAGCAGCAGCAGCACCATCAACAGCAACAGCAGCAGCTCCTTCAATTGGGCGCCCGCCCCAAAATGCAACACAAAATGCAACACTCGAAGACTGAGAGTGCCAACTACATGGAGTTGGAATTTAGCCAAGAGAGCACGACAGTGGGTCGCAGCTACAGTGAGCTGCCCGTTAGCTATGCCATCAGCACGGTGGTGCAGCGTGAGCCAGCACCACCGACACCACCACCACTGTCGCAGATGCCATCGCGACTGCTGCACTCGGCGCCGAATACGCCCAGTCGCGGCAAGGTGGTGCTGAGCAAGAAGGAGCGCAAGGAGCTGAGCAAGCAGCTCGGCTTGGAGGAGCTGGGCGTGAGCGCACAATCCGCCCAATCTAGCCCCTATAAGGGGCGTGTCACGGAGCTGAAGAACTGCATAGCACGTGGTCTGTTTGCCACGCTGCATCGCGGCTCACAAAAATCGCAGCATCAGCAGCATCAGCAGCAGCATCAGCATCAGCAGTCGGAGATTGGCACCCAGGATCTGCAGCTAAGTCAGGAGCTCTCCCCACCGCCACCTGCTCCAGAGCTGGCCAACAATAATGAGGACAATGATGCCGCCGACTACAGCGAGAAGCTAAAGAATCTGCCCGTGCGTCAGCGCAAGGCTGCCACCTCGCACATGGATAACTACTGCCTGTTCGATCCCGTAGACTTCATCAATGAGAAGGCGTTGCGTTATCCGAGCAATGCCAAGCACGGTCTGCGTGATCCTTTGTTCAGTTCGCGGCAGCATTTGGTGTGCGAGGACGAGGATGACGATGGGGACGAACTGGTGCCGGAGGTCATCTACGATGTGGAGGGGGACGAGCTCGAGGAGACCATCATTATTGAGACCTCCGGCGAGGCTGAGGTGGAAACGGAAACCAGCGCCTGTGCGCTGCCCAGCTTTGAGCATCACAATTACTTTGTCATCGATCCGGCAGACTTTGAGATGGAGCCCACTATTCTGGACATTGGCATACCCAATCCCTTTAGCAATGAGCAGCTGGTTAATGCCAAACTGGAGCAGCAGCTGCAAAACGAGTTCGATGCGATGCCCAGCATGTCCAACAGTCAGGAGTCCAAGGACACAGAAACCACCTCCACAGCCCTCGTGGAATCATCCACCTCCACCAACTCGGCGAGTTCGAGCGGCAGTTCCAGCAGCCAACCAAAGAAGAAGCTCACCTTTCTCAATCTGTCGCCCTTTCGTCCGGGCAAGAAATCGCAACAGAAGTCGTGTGTGGATCAGCGAGCCATCTCGGAGCTGGTCACCTCGGATCACATGCTCCATCTGCACCAGCTGCTGCAGCAGCAACGGAGGGATCAACGCGCTAACACGGTGCCCATCGAGTCCAACTATGTACTGTTCAATCCGGGACCGGTGCCCAGTCGCCATGTCCAGTACAAGATACGCAAGCCCCGTCCGCTGTCCACGCACAGTGATGCGGACAGTGGATTCCTGTCGCCCTGCTCACCCGACGAACTGAAGGCCAATCCCAGTATTCTGGTGCTCCAGCAATGCGACAGCGTTCAGGGTTATATTGAGGTGAGCTTTCTAACACGTTTTATTCCTCCAATTAGTTAGGCAACAATAGTTCCTAATCTGTACATCAACAACAGCATATTTGAACTTGTTTTAAAGTTGAGGTGAGAAGTTTTCAGCTGGAATATGTATAACGCCTATTGAATTACTTATTATTTGCTTCTTAAGCTATACGTTTTTAACAAATTTAAACTTTGTAAGCCAAGTTTTGTATTTTCTGAGTTAAAATAAATAAGAATTAGAATTTTGTTGGTTTTTAAACTATCAAAGTTAACCCAGAAAGCAAACTCTTAAGGGACCGTTGTGTGCCACTTTATTCTGTTATCTACTTCAGTGAAATAATATTATTCTAAATATTTTTGAATTTTCTTACAATTGCTTTTGCTTCCTTGAATTGGAACTGCATCCCATTTGCAATTGGTTTAGATATTCAAAGCAGAGCTCTCCCACAGTTCTTATAAACGTTTTGGCTGCCAAAAAGATAGAGAAAGGTTTTCCAAACCTGCTCGAGGCTATGTGTGTGTGTGTGTGTGTGTGTGTGTGTGTGTGCGTGTGTATCTCAGCCCTATCGCAGCTGCACACCCCACATTCGCGTATCTTAAGCTGGTAATCATTGTGGCATGTTCAGTTTCGCACTTGTCGCCATTTGCCGGCTCACTTATCTTAACGAGCGGGCAACTTAACAAGTCTTATTATGCAGCTGAACCCACCCCGGGGAGTTGCCATTGCTCCCCTCGCTCCACCGCTTCAAATCCAACAATGTCAACCCTGCAAGCAGAAATTATCAAACCATTCATGAAACTGCAGCACAGGCTGAGCTCATGCAGCAGTAGTCCCTCAAACGGGGGGGGTGGTTGATGTCTAAGGGCGTTGCAGGATTGGGGTTGGGGTTAGGTTTGAGTTTGGCTTTTGGCCCTGGTGATTGCATCAATTTTAGTGTTTTCTTTGCGTCAAGTGGCTGCTGCTGCTGGTGCTGCTTCTGTTGCTGCCATCGGCGCCTCCGGGGAGCAATCAATCCTCGCGTTGCCACTGCGCGCTTCATTAGTTCTTTGCTAGCTGCCAAACATTAAAAAAATAACACTGAGAAACGGGAGAGGGAGACAGAGAGAAAAGAGAAAGTGAGAGAGAGAGAGAGAGAGGGAGGGGAAATGGAAGGAAAATACAATTCGCACAGCTGTGTGCATCGTCCTTGCCGACTCTTAATGGAATTGAATTAAAACT
Source organism: Drosophila grimshawi (assembly GCF_018153295.1). NCBI lineage: Eukaryota > Metazoa > Arthropoda > Insecta > Diptera > Drosophilidae > Drosophila > Drosophila grimshawi. Next base: position 25,196,707 of record NW_025062900.1, read on the forward strand.
GTTGTCATGGCATTGAGTGTCGTTCACTCTCCACTTTGCAACAGACTCCTTAACGAACACTACCACGGCTCTGCTCAAGCTGCACATCCCCCAAAATTGCTTGCCACAGGCATTTTGGGTCATTTGTTTATTGAAATGCGCTCGGCGAAATTTGCACCAGCCAGAAAGAGCCAGGACAGCTCAGCTGAGCTCAGTTTTCCCTTTAGGCCATGGAATCCATATGCTGCGCCCAATCAACGGGTGGAGAGCGAAGTGTCAAGTGCAGTGCTTTTCATATTTGTAATAAAGGCAGTGGGGAAAGTAAGGAAAGTGGGGAGGGTCGAGAGTAAATGGGTTGTAAATCGATGTCGCCGCGGGGGTAGCTATGAGCTCAAGGTACATGGGGCTCACAGACCGAGAGAGAGAGAGAGAGAGAGAGAGAGAGAGAGAGAATAAGGGAATATATATAACATAAATATATATCTATATCTCTATCCCTCCGTGTTGTATAGTTTTTTTGGCATGACCTCAAGTCCGTAAAGCAGTTTTGACACTGCTCAATGAAAGATATTTGAAGCAATTTGCCCGTAATTCTTGTGGATTTGAGGTGAATTTGAATTCGGTAAATTGATAATTACTACTAATTTTAATTTTGCAACGCTCAAACGATATTGAGTCTCCACCGAAATCTATTCTCAAGAGCTACTTTATGAAACTATTACATGTTTAAAGGCTTAAAAATAGACAGCTGCAGAAATGCTTCTTCAGGTTTACTGAAAACTTTTTAGTCATCTCACTACTACCTACAATTATGCTTATATGTTGAAAATGCTTAGACTCTTATATATATATATATATATTTGCTTTGTAGAACTCTTATCGTTTATAGTTTAATTGCCATTTGCTACCTCGTGAGTCGGTATAAAAGTCCTCTTCTTATGTCGTCTCCTCTTATTATCTGTGCATTGTAAGATTTAATATCCTGAACCCTGTTCAGAGGCTGTCCTTTCAAGGATAGTTTGACATAATTTTTGATTTCAGATTTATGTTTTTATTTAAGCTTTAGATTCAAGCTAAGAATGCTGGAAGATTTGACTTCAAGTTTTGAAAACTTTAAAAGAAGAAGTTGAACCACAATTGATGTTTGATGCGAAAAAGTATTCCAAAATCGTATAGCAAGTATTTCTTAACTCTTGCTTAAATTTAGAGCTCTTCGCTGGTTCTTTATCGTTTTCAAATGTTATCTAGAGTGCTTTCCATACTCACCCACTTCCCGCACTCATTAATTCTAACCAAACAGAAGTCGAGCAATTTATGCAAAGCGACACAGGACTCGCTTCCACTTGCCCATAAATTTGCACAGCTCCGACGACATTCGCTTCGCTGTTCTCTTTTTGAGCCTAACCGAATGTTCTGTGGCCAGGACACCCACATGTGGGTAATCCTCGCTAGAGATAGAGTACTTTGGTACTTTGCTGGCATGTGAGTCTGTGTGTGCCTTGCAGCCAAAGAACTCAATTGCAAATTGCAACGGCACTCAGGCATGCAATTTCCCAAACAACAAAACAGACGTTGACATGCTGCAACTCCTCCCCACCCCACCCACTCCCACACACACACACATACACACACCATCCAACCGCTTGCCACGAAACGGTTGCGCAAGGCGCTAAGCTGTCAAATGTCGGACGTTGTCGTCCTGGTTGCCGCCACAGCAGCTGCGACTAATGCTGCTGCTGCTGCTGCTGCTGCTACTGCTGCTGTCAACTGGGGTTGCCGTGCACCCAACTTTGTTTATGCGCCCCCGAAATTATTTCCTAAAGACGATAGGGCGAAGGGAGGAGTGCGGGTGTAAGTCGCGTGTCGCGTGCTACTTTATGTTAGCCGGACAAACCCCTTACTTCATGAGGTACTGATATTGCATCGCATTTCTCATGCCCCTGATTACTGATTAGTCCAATAAGTTGTAAAAAGTGTCGCCCCATCCGACGAGGAGATTATCTACACTGGCTTTTATTTCGATAGCTTTTTGATTTATGACTGGCCATAAATGTTCAATGGCACTTTATAATAATGTGGCGCCGGATGTTCCAGCCATACACAAGCATATAAAATGCCCACGGCCAATGCCATATGTGCATAATTATGTTGAGTAACTTATAAAAAAAAATGGCATGAAATTGTTATATTTTTCTATGCGATAATTAGTTGCTCTACAAAGCTATAAATATTATACATTAAATTAAATGTATTTTTCTTAATACTTGATCTATAAATAAGGGAAAATGTAGAATATATTTGCATATATATTATTGTATGTAACAAACATGCTGTCATAGCTTATATACCCCATATTTCACACAAACTATTATTCTACTGTGCAAAATTCGTGGAAGTTATTTATTTCAATTCGTGTTTTTTTTTACTGCGCGAAACTATTTGAATTAATTGCCATGTGCCATACAAGAATATAAAAAATATACAATTTTTGTTAAAAAACATTGCAATTAAGCATCTGAGCCGATAAGCGACTGCAATTGGAAATGCAGCTGTCAATATGCAGGAGATGTCTCCCTCCGGACATTAAAGTTGGAGCTGAATAAAGCTGCAATTTAATTGCAGCAGTGTTTTCCTCTTTTATATATTTTATTTCTCTCTTTCGCGATTTATTTGCCAGTTCGTTGGTTTTAATAATAATTTCATTACGGAAAATAATGCATATATGTGCGTTAATTTTATGGCCAGCTGGGCCGCATTACCAACTTCTGTGGAGAAGAAAAACAGAATGTGAACAGGAACTGAGCCGTTTAATGGAGGCTGATGTTATAAATGCACATGCAATGATGACGATGACGATGACGACGACGACGACGACGACGGCGACGGCGACGATGATAACGACATCGTCGTGAAAATTGTCCTCCAACTTGGAACACAACCCAACATTTGTTGCTAGACTTTAAGTTTTCAATTTGGCTGGCACTGTTAGAAGCGCACTTGCCACAGGCCTGGGTTGGTCCACTGAATGTGCCCTGGTGCTGTGCCCCACTAGGGCCCGGTCCAGGTCTTAAAGGCAGTCAGCCAAGACCAGACCAGCACCAAGAACCGAAAGGGAACGTACAGCACTGACAGCTAAATGCATTGCACTTATGCTTAAAACATGTCAGAGACGCCGTAGACAGCACTCAAACCGAGTAGCACACAGACGGACAGTCGGACAGACGGAATGACGCATTCCTGGCAGCAATACACTGCTAAAGTGTGAACAGTATGGCTGCGAATGCAATTGAAAAATTCTATATTATTTTTGACGCGCACACAATCACTCTCTCTCTCTCTCTCTCTCTCTCTCTTTCTCTCTCTCTGTATGTCTCTCTCTTGCTCCAGGTATTTAATGCTGCCACTGAATGAAAACTTTGGCACGGTAAAGATTTTTATAACACATTAGCTAGTGTTAAGTAATTTATATAACGCGTGTATTTCAATTTGGTATGTAATTTAGTACAGTTTAAGGCTAATTGTACTAAGGCATATTTTACAATACTACTTGCAAGGTCGATGTGAAATAAACCTAAACATCAAAAAGAAATGTTGGAAATAACTGTATTTGCCTATGTACACCGCAGCTTGTCTTGCATTCCCGTTTTGTAGTCTTAATCTGTTGTTGCCTGCGAGCAACGGTAATTGTAAGTTCCTTATGATCAAGACCTTCTTCGATGCTATGTTTAAGCTATTTTCATGAAGCAAGAGTCAGTCGCTTTTGGTCGCTTGAATCGCGTAGTATAAGTCGCATGAAGCGGACATATATTCTGTATTAAATACTAAGCTCTGAATAAATATAAGCCCCAAGTTATAATAAGAAATACTATTATCCCTTTCTGATAATATCCATTTCACTTTATGTATGAAAACTGTGCACATTTGCTATTAAATGACTTTTCCAGAGTAAGTAAAAGTAAGAACTTGTGAAGAAGACGTTTTCAACCCCATGAAGTATATATATTTTTGATCAGCACTACTAGCCGATAAAGCCATGTCATGTAAGAGTTTTTAAGTTAACAGCGACCTTGTCGACTCGGTGTTTATTCCCGACTTTATACTGAAGACAGTAAATAGGTCAGAGCCGATCGGATCGGATTACAGCGTCATCAGCTGCCTTACGAAAAATTGGTCGTTTGTTAACTGATTCACAAGGGTATTCAATCTTCGGCGAGCGATTTAAATTTTTATATCTTTTCTATTCCTTCTCTGGTTCTTCACTTCAGAGTTACAAGCTATTCTATCTTAGTCTAATTTTATTTGCAATATCTGTGCCAATTACTCGTAGTTAAACTGCTTGAAAAATCAGATTTTATGCATTGCTGTCAATAATCATGACATATTTATCAGTGCAAGGGAGAACTTTTTGCTTGTGGCATAATCGGAACGCTTAGTTCAATTTTTAACTTTCTTGAGAGTTATGCCATTTGCCATCGCTCACCTTTCCTCTTGCTCTCGTTTCCTCTGTTTCTCTCTTTACTTTTCTCACTATATACTTCAACATGCTGTCGGTCTTTGTGAGAAATGATGGCCATAATTTTAGCCACTAACAAGGAAGTGGAGCCTGTAAACTTTGGGCATTCTCTGGGCACTTTTGGCCCGGCCCATGGATGTTGCCAGTTTTTTGCTGCACTTCGTGCTGTTGTTGTTGTTGCTGTTGCTTTTGTTGCATAGTTTTTGGTGCTTAATGCATATTTAAAACTGCTTTTGGCAGGCATCTGCAGCCCGGAAAAAGCGCATGTTTGGCTTATTGGCAAATTTATTTATTAAATTTTGCTGGTGGCCAACGCTGCCGCATGGCTGCACTTCATTTTGGTGCGCTTGTTGTAGTTGCTGTTGTTGTTTGTTTGCTAAACTAACTAATTAAAAAGTTATTTTTTTCATGCATAGCGTATTTATGAGCTGCCGTTAGCCCCAAAGTATGCAATTAATTTCGAAAGTCAAGCAGCAGCTGAAGCATAAAGTCAACGCGAAAAAACTATGCGCAAACACGCAAAATGATTGCATTGTTGCATTTCAGATTTCTTAAATCAGATTTTACCACCACCCCTTGGATACCCTGCCGCCCACCCCCTGCTGGCAATTTGCCTAGTTATTTGCATTGCTTTCGGGCATAACGATTTGCCCAGCGCTTTGTGCAGCTGAAAGGTAAGAAAACAAGGCGTATAAATCAGAGCAGAGTGAAAAGAAAAGGCAAACAAGGAAAAAGCATTCGCAGAGAGACAAAGATGCCATCAGGCGTTGCTCGAGAGACAGAAGAATAAGATAAAGTTGCCCTGGCAAAGATTTCTTTGCACAGCTTATAAATGTGAACAAGCAAAAAGACAACTAAGAACACCGAAGCCAGCGTTGAGTTTCTGCCTTACTGTCGCCTAGACACCCTTCCTGAGGAGAAGTTGCATTGCAGAAGTTAGAAATTATTAGATTTTTTTGGGTTATCCATTGCAAGGAATGCTGGAGCATTTAACATTTCTTACCCAAAGATTTATTATTCATTATATGCTTTATTTAATTATAAATTTAATGAATAATTAACACTTTAAATTTGATGTAATTTTTAAGACGTTTGGAGTGTTTTTTTATTAATTATGACAATTCTAAGAATATTATGAAATTAAAAAATTAATTATAAGTGTCAACATTTTTCTGCATTCTATGCTCAACTTTTCATACATCAAACTGGAAACTGAATTTACATAATTCTGCCTGCACCAAAGTTGATTTGAATTTGCGCATGCTTCATTTTCGGGTAGTGTTAAAAATATTGTTTGCATAACTTTGTGAAGGCAAAAATAAAAATGTGTAAAAATACCACAAAATATAGGGAAAGCAAGTTTTGCATTTGCAATGGTTATGCTTTCGATTAAGCTTTCGAGTTGGGTTTTTGTGTGCATTTAGTTATGAGTGACATTAAATATTTAGCTTGGTAAGCTGTCCAAAAAAGGACAACAACAAATGACTGGCATTTGTAGAAAATGTACTAATTAGTAAAGACAACAACAAATAAAACAAAAGCAAATAATTGCCCAAATAAATGGGCTTTAGTTTTGGAGTTCTGCGTAACCTGGTGATAAAAGTTATAACAACAAAACAAACATGAGAATTTATGATGTGATGACCCCCCACCCTCCCCTCTGATTCAAAGGGGGAGACTATCAATAACCTTAGCAGGGGAGTTGTGGCATAAAAACCATAAAACTAATGCCACAGTCTGGGGAGCAAAATGTCATGGGCTTAGCTGAGAGTCCTGTGAAATTAATAACCTGGTTTACTTTTTTCCTATTTTTTTTTGTGCGTATCCCTTTTGTTTGTGTGTGTGTGTGTGTGTGTGTGTGTGTGTGTAGAGGGGGTTTCAACTGTGGACTGTTGTTGTGCACATGTTCGGGGATTTATTTGCCGGAAATAAATATTAGCCGCAGTCAAACACACTTAAGCCTATGTCGGGCGACATCTCGGCCATTTATAGTTTTACAGGGGCTCTTACAGGGGCTCTTACACAGGCTTAGAACTTGCTTTACACGCACGCACACAAAGATATATATATATATATATATATATATATATATATGTATATATATAGCCATACACACATCTTGTTGTTGTTTTCACAAGCCGCGTCGTTTCCCATAATTGATTTTGTATTGGCTTCGGCAAGGGATGCTGCCGACCGAAGCAGACTTTTCCATGTGGGCCAACTGCATTTTACGGATATTGAATTTCAAAGAGTTTTTGCGCAAATATATGCTGTCATCAATCTCGTCCTAGACTAAATGAATTTCATCTACGATTACAATCCAGCAACTGTCAAATGCAGCATGATGTGTGCAGATGTGACGTCCTCATAATCGACTCTAAACTAAAATCAAATTTTAAATTTCTCAAAGGAAAACAAAACAAAAAAGCAAACAGCAAGCGTAATTTAAACTTACCTCAGGGTGAGTCCTTGTGTACCTGTGATAGACCTGCCGTAGACCGTAGAAACCAAAACATTTTGTCTGTGAGAGGCACAGAAATGCAAAAGGTACCCAGTAAAGAGAGTTGCTCGAGTTGTTGGTCAAATACACTAATGGATTTTGATATAACAAACTCTGAGAAAATTATAAGTGTAAGTATTCATAATAAATTCAAATAAAAGTTTACTTGTGCAGGGAAATGTGTGCTGTTATTGAAAGCTATTGTCAGCAGAAAAGTAGAAAAAGAGATTTAAAAAAAAAACCAGTTAAATAACAAGCAAATTGGGATAATCTTAGTAAAATTCCTTCAAATCGATATCCCATGTTAACCAATCAATCAAAATTGACTGCAGACGTGACTTTCATAAGTACAACGATAGCAAATGCGATGCATGAATGATATTATTGTTTCAAACTGATAATCCATCATTTGAGTGATGACTTCTGAGGCAGCCCTCGCTGCTGTGCGGCGTCTGCTACGGCTGCTGCTTGCAACCACCAAACAAAAGGCTAAACAACAAAAACCAAATTGAGTTGCTGTTGTTGTTTTTGTTGGGTGCACAGACAACGGAAAACAGAAGCCTTTGCTTGCGAGCATCTGAAGGGAAAATGTTGCACAGGTTGCCATTGCCTACGAAAAATCTCACTGTCCGTTGCAGTTACCGAACAGCACAGCAACTTCACCCCCCTGTACACAAACTGTGCCTGGAGTGTGTAATAATTTGTTTTTGTGCCCACGCACCAATGCCTCCCACCCGAACTATGCAGCAGGGTAGCAGTCAGCAGTCACCACCAGAGGGTGGAAGAGAGAGAAGAGAGAGAGAGCAGCTTCATCAGCATTTGAGCTACTGGTCTGATCTGTGCGAAAGTATAACAAATATTTATGCTTTGAGCTGTGTTATTAGATTTTAATTTCTTGCACCCATGGAAATGAGGAAATGATGGTTCACCCTTAAGGTACTACTTACATTTACCACCTCCTCCCCATTTCCTTTCACAGTCTGCATAATGCGTGCGAATGTTTCTAGCTTGTATTTTCTACAATCGAGAGAGGGTGGCAAATTTGTGCCCCTTTTTTAGAGAATGGGTGTATGAAGTAAGTTGCTGGCTCGCCCCCTTTGGCTTTGTTGCAAGGTGTCATGGCCAGTAATTGAGTATGGTTTACGCTTGTGCCTCATCATTTTGACGTTTGCTGCATTTGCAACTTGCAAATATTTGTTTAACTGCCTTCGTTAGGGCTTTCTCCTTCTATGCGAGACTATCTTTTAAGTGCTTGCCACAATGCAAATTTTCGTTTGGCACGTGATGAAAGTTGGAATGCCAAAGGGGGTGGAGTGCAGAGCAGATGTTTCAACCACCAGACTTTCTTTACATTTGGTTTTTTTTCCATTCGGGGGTTGCGCTGACTGCTACAAAATGACGTTTACAAAATTACATTATTAGAAATTGATGATTACGTCGAGGAGTGCGGGTGCGGGTGTGGGTGTGGGTGCTGGTGCGGGTGCGAGTGTTGTCAGCAGCTTGCTCTTTTTGCTATAAAATGCTTGAAATATGTTCTGAAAAGGGAAGGGTGTTGGCAAGTAGCAAGTGGCATTCCATTAAAAATAAGAGCCAGAAATGTGTCAGCAGCACTCTAATGAGCCACACAGGGTAGGGAGTATGGGAGGAACACCTACACTTGCATTAGCAGAGGGAATTTCAAATAATACAAACAACATTTCAACTGGTTTTGGTTCGTTGCCCACTTCTAAGTTGGTCACATATCAGCGGCGCGACATACAACCGCACACTAACCTGCAACTGCAACTTCGTTGTGGCAAACACACTCATTCAGTCTGCCAGCTCTCCTCGTCTCCTTCCCCCTCCATTTCCATTTCACTTTGCAAAATTTCGCATAGTTTAAATATGCGTTTTCGCTTCGTAGCTTACTCGTTTCGCTCTTTGTGGCATTTGCGTCCATATTTAAATATTGAAAAAAGAAACACGTTACCGGTGTAAATGATGCCCCAAAAAGCTTGAAAGCTTTTAAGCTATGCAGCTTCAACTGCAGTTGATTGGGGTGTTCGAATTGTTTGTGGCATTGGGTTCAACACATGTAATATGTACACATATACAGAATAAAAACTTTTCAATAAACTAGGTTAAATGTAATTGGGAGCAGCTAATTTAAATCTTTAATTATGGCTCTTCAAATTATATGTATATTAAAATATCAAAATATACAAATATATATACAACTAGTCTAGTGCTTGAAAAGTAAGTACTTAGTCAAACTTTCAATATTATACAATATTTATTAGGTTTTACAAAATATGATTTAGATGCTACGAACCCAATACACAATATGTGTGTGTTTAAGATATGTTTAAATGAATAATGTGAATAATCTCGTACATGTTTGTCTATGGCTACTCCGATCGCCCATTTTTAGTCGTTGCGGATATAATCATAACTTGGAATTTTCTGATACTCTTAGATTAATTTACATATGTGCGAATTTTATTGTACAACCCTCGCAGCACTGACACCATTTGAAGTCCGCTTTTATTTTTTTTGTTAGCATACAAGACCGGATCTGGGCACTGGGTGCACACATTGGCAAGGGAGTAGAAGAACTAGTTGAAAGGTATTACAGTTTTTTGTGTGTGGCGTTTGCATTGCATAAATGTTGCCGTATTTGGCATAGATTTGCATGGCAATAAGGAAGGAGGGGGAGAGATAGACGTGTTTCATAGCAGCTGCTATCGACTGGCAACATATTGCCGTTGCAACGTCCGCTCGAAACATCCGTTTTGGTCAGAGGCAATAAAAATGAAAGACGCCGTTCAATGACAGTCAGGAAGTTGGCTATTTGCATGAGTTAAGCCAGGGGCTGGTCGTTCACAGATAAAGAAGAAATGTCTTATGCTCTACGGCCTGAGTTAAAGGTACAGGTGACGCTTTTGTTTGGTTAATTGTTTGTTTTGCATTCATCTGCGCTGGGGACAGGCAAGTGACGCGAAGATTTTAGAGCAGTCGCACACTATTAATCAACTTGATTGAGTTTACTTAGCCCCGGGGAGAAACAGCCTCGACTGCTGTCTTGTATATAATTAATGTGCAACACGCTTTGGGGCACTCTAGAGTGTGCCAGTGTGTGTGTGCCAGTATGTGTGTGTGTGTGTACTTGTGCTTGTATCTCTACCATGCAAATCCCCCAGACGCGACTTGATCTCTCCGCCTGCCTTGCTACTGCTACTACTACAACTACTTCTACCTCTGCTGCCACACCACTTGTGCACTGTGTGCTAATGAAATGTCGTCAAGTTTTGACAACACCAAAATTGCAGACTCGTTGAGAGGCAATCTAAGTTGCAGCTAAACTTAATAAACACCCCAGCCAGCCAAAATTGTTAGCTGCAACGGCGCACCATCGAAAAAGTTTTCATTAATCTTTGCCCCGGAGAAACTTAAACTTTGGGCTTATCAAAATGGCTTCCACAACTCCCCCGGCTGCTTGGCTGGCTGACTGGCTGGCTGGCTGACTGGCGTCATTTACACGCTGGCCACAATTAAATTGAATTAAGTTGGCAGCACTGAAATAACAAAGCCAAGCGAATTACGCAGCACCTGAGCTCCTGGACAAAGGACGTGGATCCTACTAAAACTTCGTTTGGCGCTTGTCAAATTGATATTTGATTCATGACCAGCGCATTTGTCAAGTCATTCATCTTTTTCAGACCCAGCCAAAACTGCGGGTGGCTTCACTGTATGTGGTTGGGTGGTGCGGTGGTTGGGCACCCGTTTTCTTTCATGATGAATGACCCATTGGTGAACGGCGGCAGCCCTTTTGCTGTGATTTCTTGCTACGCCGCATTATTTTAGATTACGCTGAAGAGTAACTCAAGGCATGGGTCCATAAGCTATCAACTAAAGCAATCAAATAAGTGTATATATTTTTGTAATAGATTTCTTTTTACAGTTCTACGTACTTCATATTTCTAGCCAGTTCAAATATTAACGACATAAGTGCCACTGACTGCTTTGTGAAGTTTTATATATCTATTATTTTGAAAATCGCTTGCCAACCCCAAAAATGTTCTTCCCTAAGAACTTTTCCTCAACATTCGATGTTAGAGATTGATAAGAAACAACAAACCACTTTGTGTAGACTTTTCCAAGACTCTTCCAAGACTTTTCCTATAAGGGTTGTTGCGTATTAAAGTCATTGATTGTCAAATTAGAGTTGCTCTCATTTGAAGCGGAAATAATCCGAAGGACACGTGAATTGGTCACCCCTTAAATTCAAAAATATAAATCATAAATGGGGAACAAATTTAATAAATAGAAGGCAATAATGCTATAAAAAAGTTATGTTATGAGAAGATTAAGCTTGTTATTATGAACTGTGAACAAAATATAGCATTTAATTAAGAATTGAGGAAATATTTCTGTAGAAATCAAAAGTAAGTTATAAAGAAATTAATATTAGGAATAAAATATTGTTTGGAAAATGAAAACTAAATTATTTTTAAATAGTTAATATTATATATCTGTAAGAATTCATATCAATTTAAAACGATAAAAGCTTTCTATATGACGACATATAAATGAATGTATCTGAATAGATAGTTAAACTATATTTTTATTTACATTTGCAGTTCAATTATTAGTCGGCGAGGCACTTGTCTTGGTTCGTTGTCCTGCTTCCCGATATACAGCTACATTTACGTTGATTTCACTTAAGTGTAAGCCGCAAACCCTAAACACATTAGGCGTGAGCAGCTCCCAAAGGCGGCGACTGTTCGTCGCTTATGCCGCATCATCATCGTCCAATTCGAGGCTCAGTTACCAGTTCCTCCAGTTCCCATCACAGTTGCTGGCTGTAGTCCTGCGGCTTGGTTGGTAGCATGCTCACGTATTTTATGCCGGAGGACTCACAAAAACCACAAAAAACTTTCGTCGTATAGACTTATATTTCATTTTGGCACGATTTGTCAAGTCAGCGGAAATCGTGCAATGCCTATCAGCATGGCATAAAATTGAAAAATTACTTTGCGTGCCAACTAAAAATAGTACGAAACTTATGAAAAGCTGGTAAAAATGCGACTTAAGTTGGCTATTTGTATTTAGCTGGCCCTGATTTGTGGCCAAGTGAAACGCAAACTTGCGTTTCATTCTCAGAATTGCTCAGAAGCAACAACTGAAACCAAACTGAAACTTTAACTCAACTTCTTCTCCCAGTTAGTTAGTCTTGGCAAATTGTAGTGCAAATATTTTTGCTTGTTTTGCCCGCACAGAGCACTTAAAACTGTTGGTCTGGTTAATTACCGGCATTCTATTTGGTTTTCGCCAGCACAAATAGTCAACAATTTTTGGTATTTCAGCAACCATCTTCCCCGAAAAGCAGGCAATGCAAATGCAAATAAACATTAGCGGAACGCCTGTTGGAATATTTACGAACGGAGAGGGAGAAAGAAAGAAATTCTTGAAGCTCAAGTTTCTCTAGTCTATTGATGACCATTTTCTTGTCCTTAGGATACTACGTAACAAAACAATTTCATTGCCTCGAACTGTGACCTTAAATGAAGAACTTGTCTCCATACATCATTTTTTATAGTTAGATGCTATAAAAGTAAATCGCACGTGAAATATAATAATTCTCTAAATTGGAGAAGACTTGTTTTACTGCCTATTTTAGTTTTGATACTCTAAAATATCAACAAGAGTCAGCTTAAATATACAGATAAAGCGAAAAATATACAAATGAACAGGAGCAATATTTTAAATAATTTCCAAGAAGATCTAAAGACGTAGAGCTCATAGTGAAGATAAGATGAAAACACAAAGAAAGAAAATAACTAATTCCCATTTTAATAGATTATATCTGTTAGGTTATCCGATTGTATTCCAGTTCTTTATTGCTGGAGACTATTAAAGCTATTTGTTTGAGATTTTCTGTGTTGCTTCTCTTAAAGAAAAATGTTTCAAATGTGGAAAATTATACCCACAGCACCACTTAAAGCGTATTAAATAAAGGAATATGTAAAGCAAATAAAAATTACTTTAATAGCTCTAATTAACGACTTCTCACAGCCCAAAAAAAAAAAAATCTTATTTAGTTTCCTCTCCTACGCCCATAGATATGCCCATTGAGCATGCCAACAATTTGCCTATTTGTCGCTTTGTGTTTGGTGCGTGTTAAAAAATAATTTCCCCAGATAATTTGGCATCACGCATGGGATCTGAGACCTGCCTCTTCCCCCTCCACGCCCTGCTTAACGCAGGCAAAGTTTGAGTTGGAAAAACTTTTAGGCAAATTTTTTTTTCTGCTTTTTTTTCGTGGGTTTCGACAGTAGGCCGAAAAACTTTTGTTGTTGTTTGGTTCTTTGGCTCATTGTTTATTTATTTTAATGCAAACGGTCGTGTGTTGATTTAATTGAGCCAAATGTGTTATTGGGCCATCAGCATAATTGGCCACACGGCTAAGTTTTGGCCAGATTGGTAAGCGGGGAAGGGTCGGTCCGAGTTAATTATTTGCTCAAACCTCGTGTGTGTCACATAAAGCGGCTTATACACTCTGCGCCCTCAAAGTATGCAGTAAAATATTTGTAGCCTGCCAATTGACTACGTGAACAAACATCAAAATAGCACAGGGGTTGGCAGGGGGTGTGGGTGGCAGGACAGTCGGTGGTGGGCGGCTTTCATATTAATTTTACATTTTGCGGCGAAGGCATAAAAATAATAATAAATAAAAGTATCGGTTAAATTGTTTATACAATCTGCACAATGTGCTGCGAATATATATTTTCCCAAACTCATTTCCACACTCTCTCTCACTCTCTCTCACTCTCTCTGTCTCTCTCGTTGGCTCTGTACGGTTCTTCGTTAGGCTTAAGCCCCGGAACGTGACCCGGACAGGCGGTACATTGTTTGTTTAACTGTTGTTATTATTCCCTTTCAATATTTGTGTGGGAGTTGGGTAAATTGGGAACTGCCTGCAATGTTCGCTTCGCATCGAACTCATCATTGTCCCCGGCTCTGCTTGTCTGTGTGTGTGGATCTGTGTGTGTGTGTGTGTGTGTAAGTTGTGTGTTTGAGCTGCTGACCCGTTACTGCAGCGTATCACATCTCTGCCTCTCTCCTTGTCTCGCCCATTTGAGTTGTGTGTTTTCGGTTTGCTTTTTGCTACTCTGGCGAAAAGAAAAAAATTGAAAATTACGTTAAGCTCTGGCGGCAGATTGGAGTGTTTTTGGGTATTTCCGAGCCACTCTTCTCTGCCAGCGCCTATTTGTGTAAACAAGTGAAAGTGATTTATGCATAAAAACCAGTCCCAGTCGCACCACCGACCTGTCACAGAGACACAGAGCCTGCCTTCCTGGGCCTTCATGTAGCTGTTGACTCAGGCGTATGATTGTTTTGGAGTGCCTGGATTTATGTCTCTTGCTGGGCATATTGATATAGATTTCCATGTACATTTCAAAAAAGTGCTCTGCTTGTGTGCTGAATTCAGTAAACAATCCAAAATTGATAAATAAAATCGTCGCTGATTTTTTTATATACCTGAAAATGGAAAATCGAAATAAATTAATACCAACTTTGTATTAAATATGAAATTATACAATGTGAGATAATATTCCCTCTTTGATAGCTTAAAATATTAAAAATAAATAAAATACGTATAGTATGAAAAGGTATTTTAAATAAAAGTTAAGTGCACAAATAAAAAACTGTTTAAACATAAAATTGCGTGTCTGAACTTTAGGACTTAAAAACAGATAAAAAATACTTTGGAAATGATGTCAGTCACAAAGTAAATCTTCTTACTTTGTGTTCTTGGACCATTTTTAAGCTTAATACAACATTGGATTTTTTTCAACTCTTTATAATAATTAATTAGCGAACTCAATAGGATCTCAATCCGTTTAATGTTGAGCCCTTTGATTAGCCCTTCACATAAAAACCTACTCGAAAATCAAGTATGTAAAGCGTTCCATTTATTCTCGCACTCTTGGGTATATGAGTATGTGTGTAGTCATAATATCCGTAACCCCATTGAATGTAATCAAGTATCCACTTGCACAAAGCGCTGGTCAAACAAAATTGCGCTGCCCCTTTATGCCGCAGCCATGTCCCCAAATTAATTTAACGCCCAAGTGGGGTAAGGCAGCCGCCCCAAAATCCACTTCAGCACTGCATTCATATGAATGAGCTGAGCGCTCGCCCACAAGTCTCGTTGCCAGCGAACATTATAATAAAATTAATCTCCATTTGTTGGCGGGTCGCAGTCGCAGTCGCTGTTGACGAAGCTGTTGACGACGCCGTCGCCGTCGGCGTCGCAGTCGCAGTTGTCGTTGCCGTCGCCGTCTCTTTATTAGCGTACAAAAGCTACTGGAGCCAAAAAGTGGCAATTATTCATTTTATGAGCTTGGTCTGAGGCCTGAGCATGTGAGCCATAAAAATTAAAAATTAGCCCCAGCAGCAGCAGCAGCAGCAGCCCCAGCTATGAGAGGGATTATATAACACGCATTTGATGTAGCCAGGCGGGCGCCAACCCCTTTCCGTAAAAGTCAAGAAAATGAATATTTATGCGACACACGGGGTAAGAGTCCCCCCGGACATGGGTTTACAGCACCCAGCTACGAGTGCTGCGGCTCTAAGGCTTGTGGCAGTGTTGGCAGCATTGTTATAACAAGCACATGTCAAAATCATTTCATAGCACACAAGCCTCCCTTTTATTGGACGGCAGATCAAAAGGAGAGCTGCCAAAAAGGGTATTTATATTTGGCTAGTTTGTCCTGTGTGGGTTAGGTGTGACTATTAGAAAGGAAATGCAATTTGAAGTGCTTTTCCCGGGGCCTCGTTGCTGGGGCTACTCAAAAATTAAATCCAATTATCAGTTTAAGGCCACTCGACGCATCGCTGGGGAGCAGCCAGACATGTCTGTGTGTGTGTGTGTGTGTGTGTGTGTGTGTGCGACCATACAAACAACAACGATTACTACAACAACAGCAGCCAAAGAAGTTTCTAATGCAACAAAGTTTCATTTTAATGAGAAACTTTTGTTTATGCAACCCTGTTAAGGGCATTCAATGTTGCCAGCCAAACCACATGCAAAACTTGCCAAAAAAACAATGTACTTTCCGTTAAGCCAGCTTTTGGCCAACCAAACTTAAAGACGTATGCAACTAGCAGTTGTTTTAAGCCAAGTTCTTTCTTTCAGTGCACGATGTAAGCTAAATGCAACTTTTGCTTCTCATCATTATGCTTACTTAAGTATTTTGGGAATTAGTTTGCTCTGTCTGGCTGGCTGAGCCAGAGTGTTTAAGCAGTTTAAAATACACTTCACACTCTTGATATGTGCTTAGCCAGGTATTTGCATTTTCTCTCGGCCATAGACAAGTTTATTGCCAAGACTTTTAGGCAATTTGTTGTCAGTCGTCTTAAAGTGTCTACGAGTTTAGATTTAGTCCAGGCAATCAGTTGGCTGTCTGCATTTAACAAGAGACAGCCAGAAAGTAGGCAAAGCATCTGCATTTACAGGTAGCTCAAGGATTTCTACAATTTGTTGGCAGCTTTAGCAATTTGTTTGGCCTTTAGCAACCAATTCTTGCCGGGGATGGGGCTTATGCAAACAAATATGTGTCTTGTATTTTTATATATATTTTTTTTTTTTTGCTAAGCCTGTCCTTAGGGTCACACACATGACCCCAAAAATATTTGCATAAGTGGAGCCGGGCAGCTGAACCCGAAAAGTTCCAAGCGGGTCAGGTTAAAAATGCTAGAAATGTAAATAAAATCAACAACGGAAGAAAAGGACAAAACAGCAGAAAAATAAGTAAAATAAAATAGAAGAAAGCAGAAGGTGCCGAGCGACAACAACAACAATGTGACAGGAAAAATATCATTCTAAAACGGTTGACAGCCACTTACACATGTCAAACGCAAAGGGATAACGAGCAAAACGGATATTAGAGTATTAGACAGGAAGCTGTTCTCTGACATGTTCTCTGTGCTCCCCTTCCAATTGCCTTCAGTCCACCAGCTGGGCAGGGTTGAACCTATTTTTTCTTGCTATGCCAAACGGAATTTGAGGCTCTCAAGTTATCAAACCAGATTTTCATTGCAGATGCTTGAAATTGCTTTAATGTTGTTTTTTTTTTGGGTCTTCGAAATCAACTTTTGGCCAAGTCAATTAGGCGGCCATCATTATGAATTTGTGGCTAATTGCTATTTAGATTTGACTGTAGCGTCGTTAGCCTGTTGTTGCTGTTGTTGTTGGTAACTTAAGTTGGCTGTAATCCCACTCGTATCATATTATGGCCTCTGCCCACACCGCCAGCTTCTAATTAGCTTGGTATTTTTCATATTTAAATGAGCTCTAATTAGCTTTGCTGTTTACTTGTGCGCAATTCGCAGGCATATTATTAATTTGTTTTACTTATCTCTCATTGCAGGTAAGCCGATTTCGAGACGTTGCCCATTGAACTATTGAGTGCTGTCCTTGTTGGCAATAATAAGGTCGTAAGTAGCGCAACGAGAGCCAACAAAGAACTACTTGAAATTTAATATACGTTCAGCAATTGCTGCAAATGGAATATTTAATGCTTAATATGCTAATAGAAATTAACACTTGAAATTAAAAAATTATATATACTAACAATTGAAATTGTTTGATTAGCTGGGATTTTTGCATGTGGATTAAAAATGGTGCACGATCTTTTTGAAGTAAACTCTTAGTTTTTCATTTATCTAAGAAAATCGCATTTGAACACAGTTCAGATCAATCAAGTATTATGTTAGAACTTGAGTCCTACCCTGTTCGGATTTTACTCCGTTTTCCTGAAACTGAACACATCGCAGCGAATGCGTTAATACATTTCGTATTAACAAATAATGAAAATAATAATAATAATAATAATCATTTTAATGAAAATGCAATACGCACAGGGAGTTTTGAGGAGCTAAAGTCAACAAATAAATTCTAGCTAAAATTGGTTCATGAATAATTTATAAATATGCCTGCCGAACTTATATGCACAGTGGCTTCGGTGTTAATCTGCAACAGTTAATTAACTTTCATAAATATTTTGTTAGCATAAGCTTCACTTTGCATGCTCATATGAAGTATTAAGGCTTAAGGATATGCTATATGTTATTTTGCAAGCACACCTGAGCACACCTGAGCACACCTCCACCATCCCAGTGCATTACCGTCTCATTAAGCTCGACTGTGGCAGCCATTAATTTTATACATATTTAATTGACTTTATGACCGGGTGCAGACACCGAAACTCACTGAGTGACGAGCGGAGTGGCCAACAGGCGCCATGAGGCAACATTCTACCCTAGTTAGCGGATCATGAAACCACAAGAACACAATAACAACTACAAAGGAAATACTTGCAGCATGCTCACGCATAAAATGGCTTTAATAATGCTGCAGACGGTGGCTGGTAGCTGGTTGCTGGTTCCTGGTTGCTTGTAGCCTGGCTGCATGATGAGGCTCATAATTATGTGACATGCGAGCGCGCGCGGTTTGTGTATAAAATGAAATGCATAAAAATATTTTAAAATACACGCAAAGAAGAAGAAGAACGGAGCAGTCTGGAGTTGGTGTTGTGTGGTGTGGTGGGGCAAGCAAACTGTCAACACGCTTGAGTTCGTCGATACCGCAACGTTGCGCTGGCAACAATGTTGCTAACGACATGATAAAAATTGTGCAATTTCTGAGCACTTTGGCTCCTTGTCGACTGTTGTGGTTTTGGTTTTATTGATGTTCGGAGAACAGTTTAATAAAAGAATGTGTGATTTGCGCTTGCTACTGAGAACTGGAAATCAACACTTAACACTTTAATAAGGACTAAGAGTTATCAGTTTATACTCCCCTTTTTAAATGTGGAGTAACTTTAATATATAAATGAATATATTATCAAGTCCTAACGAGGGACTGTAAATTACTCGTGTGTGTCGTGGCATTTTTCTGATTTCCTTCCGCGTGTGATCAGTCAAAACTTTTTCTTTTTATGTTTGTGCCGCTTTGATCCCCCCCACCTCATTTGTGCACCGAACAGTTTCTTTTTGCAATTAATTATGAGGCATGCTGACATTTTCCTGCCGCGACACGAACCACGTTACTTGCTGCTATTTTATAATTTATTTTTAGTGCTGGCGCAAGTTACATGTTCCCTATTTTGTCTTCGACACTTGGCGGCGTTGAACTTGACGCAATTTATTTTGTGAAAAGAGGCAGGAGGCAGGCAGCAGACACGCCTAGTTGAATGTTGTCGCACATGTGCCGTATAACATTTTGTTTATAAATATAAAAATAGCAAAGCATACAGCGCTTGAACACTCATCTCCTTAATATGCCACCGGGGAATACCCAATAACTCTGGCATTGCCTCGAAAAGTTCAAGGTTTTAATTGGTCCCCAGCACAAAAATACTTTATGCACTTCAAGTTGAGACAACATACAGCTGAATTAAATCTGGAAGAAAGTTAACACCCCATTATGAAGAATATAATAATAAAAATGAATTCGTCAAAATGTTTTTATTGCCTTGCTTACAGTTTATATATTCATTATTAATATTTTGTTATTGAAAACAGTCTCTCCTTCCAACTATAAATTATAATTGAATACCAAACTTTACCATTGTTAAATACAAAGTTTATTATTACTCCCTTTGCCATTTCTTTGCCATTTTTAATTGTCCTATTTCTCAATCACAACTCTGTCACCAAATTATTCAACAAAATTCCCAGGCTGTTTTCAAATGTTTATTGGCTTGGCGTTTTGCGTCCAGACTGAAGTTTGTTGACTTCTAATTCCGACGCTGGATGTTTATTTAAATTTTCTTTTCTCAAGTGCCTCTTCGGGTGTCCTCTATAAATAGTGCTTTGCCCCCCTTTCGATTTTTGGGGCGCATTTTACTCTCTGTGAAATTATTTTGTTTGTCTTTTGTTGTTGTTAATTAACATGAGTAGTTTACTTAATTAAGCGTGAGCTGTGGCAGCTCAGTCAGAATTTTGTTTATGTCTGGCCCCTTGCGACTAAAGTGTCACTTCGGGGTAGTTTCAGAGGGAAGAATGGGAGAAGGAGGAGTAGGACGATTATTATTTGTGCATCTGGCGTAATATGCAATTATATATCATCAGCATAGTGAGCGATTCGTGCAATAGTGCAATAGATGGCTCCGCTTTCACGCCACATTAACTGCAATTAGTCTTCATCAGGTCAACATGACAACATCAGCAGCAAGTGCAGCAGCAACAGCAGCAACAGCAGCAAGTGGAACAGCAATGTGTAATTTGCTTCTGCATTGACTAAAAAACTGAATTTGCAAAAAATAACAACAACAAACAAGTTACAAGCGCATAGCCTAGAACCACTCCAAAGTGAACTTAAGTCAACATTCACACTGACATCCAGGCCACTTAGTTGCCATGTCGTCCGTTCAGTGTTGTACCTCCTTCTGTGGTTCAATGTCGTCTCTCCGCTCTAGGGTAGGTTGGAGGGGGAGTTGGGGTTAGCTGCTTGACGCCGTCGCTTGTCAACTGGCAAAATTGTTTGTAAAAATAGCGTGTGGCAATAGCATAAAACAGCACCAGCAACCGTAGCAGGCGCTGTGGGTAGCAATACCCTAGTTGTAGTTGTAGCTCCAAAGCTGTGAAACATGCTGCATATATTTAGATATATTCGATTCATCGTCTAGTTCCAGTGACACAGCTGGAAAGGGGGATGTGTCAGTTTCCTCTAGTTTAGATGGACATTTCTTGTCAATGCTGACTAGCTGACAGAGAAGCGGGTAGTTCTTGAAACCAACCCAAATATCCTACCCAAAAAGCATTCGGGTAAACAACAAAACTCCAGGGAAAAAAATACTAAGCGCCGAAAGAATTTATTCTCTTGAAAATATAATAATATTACTACGTGCTACACACTATACTATACAATTACTAAAGAATTTCACTTTCATTTGTTTACTGACTATATCCTCTTGAAAAAATATCTCATCAATAACTGAACCAATTAGACATTTATAAAAATTATTGCGCTTGCTAAGCATTAAAAAGGTTTCAATCTCATCAATCAATCCAATTTTATGGAGGAAAACAATAATTATTGTTACATAAAGGATTTCATATATTTGTTCTATGTTTTTTTGCAGCCAAAAAGAGTGTTTATAGCATTTATTTTTACACATTATTATAGCTTGAAACTTGACATAATTTAAAATATAATTTTACCCCTTTAGCTACTACTACTAAGCCTGTGCCTGTGATGACTTTGCAATTTTCTGAAGAAGCGTGACTAATATTTGTGCCAGCACTGTTTCTATGACTTTGCATGTTGCCAGCAAATTGTTGCACGTGGTCGCTGCTGGGTTTAGTTTGAATTTGTTGCCATATATTTACTTTTAATGGCTACAAAGCTAATTTTACACTGGCTTGACAGTTGACTGCACAACTGGAGGACAGGCGGATGGGTGTCCAGTGGGCTGCTTTAATATGGCTTAAAGTGTTAGTTGACTTGGCAAAAGAATGTAGCTGAAAATGCAATAAGTGTAAGTAAGAGTTGATTAAGTCGCTTGGAGAAGCCTTCAGTCCCAACCCTTAAGTTATATCTGTGTTTTCATTAAATATTTTTTTTCTTCCATTTAGCTCAGTCCATAGATTGTATTTTTTGAATTGTAAATTAATTTTGGAAGACGTATTTGCATTGCGCCTCAAATTGAAACTGAAAACTTTTCACTTCGTTTGCTCTGATATTGTGTTTCACATTTAGCTGTTGCTTGGCCATTGTGTTGCCCCCAGCAGACGCACACAGAACACACCACCACTCACTCAACCACCCACGCAACCCAACCATATGAAGAGCGTTTTCTTTTTACAACTATGCATTGTTTTGCTTCTTCTTCGGCTTTGCATTTACTTGTTTGTTGTAAATGTTAATGCTTTCTTCATGACTTTCCTTTTATTGTTTTTGGGGATACTTGCTGCCGTTGGCATCTAGCATCTGGCATCTGGCAGACGACGTTGAGCTCCCCTTTCACAATCTAATTGTTTATTTTGTAATTTAAATATTTTTTGTGTACTACTGCCAGATTTTATACGTATAAACTTGTACACTCCACATAGGGTTGAGTAATTGAAAATCTCATATTGCGCTCTGCTCTCTGAAAAGTGGGTGTAGAATTTAATTCAAATATTTTCATATGCCCTTTACAACATTTCCACTAAGCTTACTTAATCCATTTCCGTTTTTACGAGAATTCGAAACAAAATTTGGGTTTCTTTTTGGCGGCTGTTGTCTCGAAAATGTTGCTCCCCAGTTCGAAAATGTTGCCGAGCATTTTACCAAAAATAGATTCCCCAACTGGAGGAGAGAATCGAGAAAAGTTCTGTGTGTTGTGTTCAATTTTCTCAGTCTTACGCCGATCGCACGCACGTCGAGTCTTTGCGCCAAGTGAAATCGGAAAATAGTACAACGTGGAAAATACAAAATAGAAAAGCGTGCCCTGCATTTCCACTCCCCCCGCCAGAGCATCGCTTCTTTTGGCAGCATCGCGTGTGCGTGTTCGGTTCATTGAAATGCGCGTGGTCGTTGCCATTGCTTTTTAATGAATTAATTGCCGGGTTGTTTTCTTGTGCTTGTTGTGCGCTCTTATCTAAAAGGCAAAATGTAGTGCAGCAAATGGTTTAATCAAGTGGAATTTATGTGCTTGAAAAAGTGCAGTTAATTAAGTGTAAATACCAAACCAAAAATATATACAAAAATAAAATTGATAATGTTTTGGGTGATTCGCTCCTCATTTTGTTTCAACCAACCCTCTCGCTCAACTTCTTGTCAGCACAATAAAATGGAATAAAGCATGACGAAAAATTATGAAATGAGATTTATGATGAGATAAATGGCATTGTGGTCATTAATAAATCACTTTAAACAGCCCGCCGCATGCTATAATTGAATCGGGCGTTCATTAAATTCAGTTTTTATGCGGTATAAGCAAAAGCCAGTTAATTCCACTGGAGTGGCTAATAGACAAGGCCATAATGTTTGTTGATTACGTCCAACAAATAAACTGCACTCGCAAATGTTAATTACGTTCGATAGCTGCAAATAATTTAAAATATTCAATTTCATTTTTTCGATTTTTTTGTGTGTGTAAATAATGTTAAATAATCTAAAACAAATACATTAAAGTCAATAGCAGATTTTAATTTCAATATAGCTTCAAAAAAATTGTAAATAATTGTAGCTTCTGTATAAGCATTTTTTGAGGGCATTTCACAAGGAATTTCTTCTTTTTTTTATGTAGCAATTATATTTTAAACGTTAATCAACCTATTGAAAGGCTATAAAACATTGATTTGAAAAGGTATGAATGAATAATAAGAATTTCTAGCAAGAAGTTTGTCTTCAACTTTGAGTGCAGTGTTACAGAAGGAATCAAATCATTATCAAAAAGCTATGATTTCTAAAATGCGACTCACTTTTGACAAACTTATGCATGTGGAAAGTTTAGCATTTTGGCATGGATTTCGAATCAGAATAGCGTTTGCAAGGTTAAAGAAGAAGTTAAGTTATGACCAAAAACTACTGGCTTATGTAAATCGGGTAAATTAAGGAGAGCTTAGAGCCATCCCTACAAACACCATTATCAGGTCCTTCTGTAAGCGTGAGTCGACCTCAAATACCTCAAAAATTCCTTCAAATTAGAAGAGAAGTTCTCGTATACCATTGACAAGTTCATTGCATATTATCGATAACTGTCCCCTTTTATCAATTATCGATTTTGTTTACCAAATTGTATTTTTATATTGAAGAAAGTACCATGAGCAAGCCTACTAGCTGCTTCAGGGTATTTCCTAGTCGAGCTGCTGTTTTCTTACAGCAAAGATTTTTTTTACAGATATGTAAAATTGTAAATATATTTTATTGCTTGGTAATACTTTTTCCCCTTTTATAGGATTTTCCCTCGAATTTTCGGTACAAGGTCATGATTGAACTTTCGCATTTCTTATTGCATTTACAACAAATCTCACTTAGGCCCGAAGCTCTAATTATTTATGATTTTTTCATATTACCCGCATAATGTGGCAATTTACGAGCAACAGGACCCCAAACGAAACCCTTTTTTTTTTGGTAGCACCACCGCCGCCCCTCTTTTGTGACGCACTACAAATGAAGCCATTAGCTACGCGTGGTTTCTTTTCTTCACCTCCTTCCGCTGGCTCCCTCTCTCTTTCCCTGCGGCCATTACAGCTTTTATCACATTTTGTGCGTTGCGTTTGATTCTTTGCAAGCCGCTTTAAAATCACAGGAGGAGCTATAGGAAAAAAAGAGCCAAAAAGCTGCTTCAAAGGGGGTGCCAAACTTCGCAGTTTATTTGCGTTTGCCTTTCTCGGATATTCTTTACGTATGCACAGCCTGGGGCAAACTTTGATTGTTTCCGGCTGCTCTGGCTTTCATTTTCAAAGGCAATAGGCGGCACACGTTGCGTATGCGTAATGTCTGCAAGAGAAGGGTTGCATTTGGGGCAATTGTAACACTTCGCCCATTTGGAGTCTTTGTTACATATTTGCGAGAGGTGAGGTGGCCCCGGCACGCAATAGCGTTAACAGCTGTTAACAACATGCCATTCGTGCGGCATAATAATAAGGAAAAGCCAAGCGAAAAGTTGCCGCTGCCACCCACTTTCTGCCCTGATTTGTTGGCGCCTTTTAGCGGTAATTAAATAAACGGGCGGACCGTCAAAAAAACTTTTTGCCAAAAATGTGTTGCCGCATAATTAATTGAAAACATAATTAAATAAAAACAACAACAGAGCAGAAAAATTCGACAATGCGTTTGATGCTCACCTTTCATTGTTGTTCTTTTTTTATATTGTGGGTCAGTGTATTGGAAATTTAATGCCTGGCTGCTTGCTGTCCGCATTTCAGTGTAAATTTTCCCATTTTCTGTTTAGCACATGAGCCGTTAAAATGGAATTTTGTCGCCTTCTCGGCTATTTTTGGCCAACTTATTGATTTAGTCAGGGAGATTTTGCGGCAAAGTCCTTTGCTTTCATGCCCGGTAATTGTCCAATATTATTCAGTGTGTGTAGGCTGTTACTAAGGGCTGTCAACACACCCACACACACACACGTACACAGACACCCACTTACACTCACGTACTGATAGCAACAGCTGTGCTCAATTGCCCGTGTGCCCATTGACTTGACCCCACACACAGATCCTGTCCATCTGTGTGTTATACACTGTGGCTGCTCTGCGGTCAGCCTCGATGGACATTTGGCACTGTGCTCTGCTCAAACGGTCAACTGGTCAACTGGTCAACTGGTCAACTGGTTTTTTCACTGCAGATTTTATGCAAAATTAGTCAAGCTATTGAGGCGTAGGGCAATTAGTTAAATGCAGATAGAAAGAGAGAAGGAGAGTGGAGTGAGCAGGCGATGAATATCTCGGTCAAATCACTTCATTCATGTGGCAATAAAGTGTTCGATTAAGAGTCAGGCTGGAAGCCTCACTTCGAGTTTACAGCAGCTACAAATATCTTAATTTTATTGAACCAACTTTAATCTCTCAAACTGAGTTTAAGGAGCAGCATTTATTAAATCAAGCACAAAAGGGTATCCGTCATTGAAATCGGCCAAGTCTTCAAGTTGAGTATCTCTACAGAGGATAACACATATGTAGGCAGTTTCCGGCTTGCCTGGCTTACTGAATTCAATTATCTTGAGTTTTGTCCTTTGCCCCGCCACTAATTCGAGCACTTAGCCTCAGCTGGGGCCAGCGTTTTAACATCTCGCATCTCACCAAGGAGGACAATCCAATTGCCATAAAATGCCAGCGGCACTTGCAGACACAGACACATAGAGACCCGACTGAAAAAGTTTTGCCCAACTTTTGTTTGGCTGGGGATCATTTTGGGTTTCGGTTCTGTGCTTTCTTTTTTGTTTTTGGGATATTTTCCCCCAAAACTTGCATTTTTTTTCTATGTTTTGGCATCTTTGATGAGCCGGGCGCCGCAAGTAGGTCATATACATTTTTGATGAGTTGTCATTATTAAATGCGACAAACTGCCATTCCCCCCGCCACCCCACCTTGCTGTCATGGCAATCTTAAGGGCGGGGCAACAGGAAATACTGCCTGCCAAAAGTTTTTGCCTACTAAAAATACATGTATATCATTTATTTATGTGACAGTTGACAGACAACGTTGCTTTCAGTTTTTTCTTATCAGCAAAAATTGTTAATATACATAAATATATATACATATATAAATACAAAGATATATATATTGCGCTATTACAATGATGCGTCAAATATTTATTTATTATTTATGAAGATTTTTTTTATTAGATGTTGTTGTTGCTGTTGCTTTGCGAGAGTTGCCACAACTTCTGTCTAGTTTTTATGGCACAATAAAAGAAATGAGGCGAAACACATTGAGTTGAGTTGCCATTAATTGTGACAAAAATTGTTACCAATTAATGGAATGGACACAGAACAAAAACAGAGCAAAATAAGCTTCGCATGTGGTCGTCTGTTGTTGTTTCGCTCCGACTTTCAACACTTTTGTAGGCCCATGTGGGCGTCAGAATTGCTACAATAAATATGTCTATTTTGTCCACTTGACACACCTACATGAGGCTAGTGGGACAGACGCTAGTTAACTGTTGAAATAGGGGGTTATAGCGGCAATCGGTCCCCAAGTTTATTGGTTTTTATATCTGTGTAGATAAAGAGGGGTGTGCTCCGTCTTTAAGTTCTAAGAAGAGGAGGAGAGTGCATAAAAACTTAAAGTTAAATTTAATAGAAATGGACGACAACTTGTACAACTTTTAAAAGGAATTCGAGCAGATAAAATAAAATACAAAATGAAAATTTAGGAATGAAACTTTTAAGATTTTTAGAAAAACAATTTTATTTTATTATACAACCTAAGCAACCTAATAAGTTTATAAAAATGTTTTTATAGTTTGTTTTTTCTATTTTTTGTTTGTTTAGATAATTCTATTCTATTAATAAAGTAAAAATTAATCCCTGCATTAAAATTCCGTTAAGCCATCAATTGGATTAACCAAATAGTTGAAGTGTCCATTAAAACACTGTGGGCGACTATTTGATAAAATGCATTCAACGTTTTTACAGCATGTTTATATCAATGATTCCACTCAAATTATGTCACATGCCACATAAAATGTTGTTGCTGGGACACAAAGCAATGACTGTTGCCACTCTGAACTGAATTGACTCGATCTGGACCTGCTGCTCAAACACATGACAACTTGGCTGATTGGGCACATCAGCACGTCGCCAATCAGGCAGCGTTCATCATCAAAGCAGCCATTCCTCCCTGCAGCTGCTGACTGGTAATGAAATCAAAGTCATGAAGCAAAAGGTGCCATAGATTGTTTTGACATTACTTTCAAGTGTCAATTGGCAGAGATTTTCCTTTGAAGCAACTTCTTCGCCGCCCGTTGACTTTGAGCAAATCGAATTGAGAGCTGCTCAGCGCTGTGCAGTTTTGGTCAAATGTGATAAAGCGTCGATAATACAATCAAATTTAATGAGCTTTGCTGGCAGACTGAGCTCCATCACGAATCGAGGGTGGCTCTTCACTTGTTGTGTTACTTATCAAAGCAATTTTGGGCTTAGGCCCAACAGGTTGTCAATGGCTTTCACTAATCTTATCGATTACACCATCCTACAAAATTTTCATAAACATAAGAGCCTTACGGGAAAAAAAAACAACTTTTAATGGCATGTTAATTGAATTGTATTCAAGGCAAGTCTTAATTTATAAATGCAAAATAATCGAATTTATATTTTGTATTGATTGATGGGCGTCGGTACTTTGTTGCTGTGTGTTATCAAACACACCTGAATGCGCCTTAAAGCTCGAAGTATCTAAAGCTGTAAAGATGTTTTAAGCAACTGGAAACCAAAAGATAAAACATAAATCGACCTTTTTTTAACTGCTGGTTGTCGTTCGATTTAACATAAATTTTGTTGTGTTAAGAATTCGCATTACTTTGCCACCTGTCGATGTATATATGTGGGTGAATATATACTTGTATATAGCTGCCACATGCAAATTCCAATAAACTAAAGTACCCAACTCGAAACATTTGATAAAGAAGAAAACGGAACAAAATAAAAAAAGAAAGAAAAAAAGAAAGAAAAGCAAAAAGATGAGAAACAACCCCCCAGTGGCATTTTTCGTTGGCATTTCTGTCAAGCTATAAAATTTTTATCAGCATTACTTTTATTTTGACATTTTACTGACATTTCACAAAAGTACTTGGCGCCAAACGCCTGCGGACAGAGAGTTCTAGCCCCAGCGACAGCAGAGAGAAGAAAAGACAAGACAACTCATACGTAGATAAGAGCAAAACGATGGGCGGGCAGCTTCCTGTTAAATGGGCGTGGCATTTACAGGTCTCAAGTTTTGTTTGGTAAGCGCTTTTTCATTTACCAAATGGCTGTTGACCTTTTTCGCCTAGACCAAATTGATTTCCAGCACGATTTGTCAACCCCTTTTGCTTACGGTGCGACGGACCCCGGGCAACAAGCAACAAAACTAAAAATTTATCAGTCCAACAAAATTGTTTACGTTCGAAATCTGTAGAGAACTGTCGTTGACAAGGGTGTCAGGTCCAATTATGCATGAGCCGGGACTAGCAAACAACGGGGCCTGACTGCTGCCTGGCAGCCAACCTGTTGTTGTTTGCCCCACTCTTGAAGGGCACTTTCATTTTCAATTAGTTTGCCCAAGTGGGCGTGTGACTTTCAACGCCTGAACCAAACAGCAACAACATGAAATGGGCCGGACCGGTTCGCGACCGCGCCATTTCGTTCCGTTCTGTTCCGTTCCGTTCGGTTCGGCTCTTTTCCGTTTTGGGCCAGGGATGTCTGCCGTTGAAAAGGGTAAAAAATGAAGCTTAATGTTTATTATTATTATTGCATACTCTTCGGGGCGGCTGGCCCCGCCTGGCCCCACTGATAAGCCGTAATGTGTTGCGGTGTTTCAATAAAACTTTATCATAATTGACATTTTAATGGTGCAAGCAGAAAGTAAGGAACAAAAAATAAAAACACTTTGCTTACTCGCCTGGTGCTTAAAGCGGTAATTTTATATTTATGAAGCTGTAGATACACGGACTTAAAAACTGCCGAGGGTCCCATAAATATGACAAAAAAGGTGTATAATGTGTGATAATATGAGTGTGGAAAAAAATGATTACAGCGGAAAGGGTTATTGAGGTGGGAGCTCAGAAAGTGTCGAGAGCTGCAATCAACATTTTAAAGGGAAACATAAAACGGCTTTGGCGTAATTTTCAAAATTGTTAATAACGTGCTAGAACCGATTATATTCGCAGTACTAGGAAATAAAACATCTGTTAATAGTTGCCGATATACAAAATATACATTAAATAAAAGATGTCTTTTTTCAAATACTACATCGAATTGTGTTTAAATATGATCAAAGTAAAATATGTTTTTTGCCATAGATCCGATAAAAAAACATATTGTAATTATAAAAAGGAGGTCACCGAATAAAAAATAATTACCAAAGTGTTAAAAGATTGGATACTATCCATAAAAACAAATCAAAGAAAAAATTACTAAATTTTCTATATAAATAAAAAATGTCTTGCCAATGTGAAGTTTTTTTTTTAATTCTACAGCGAATTGTGTTTAAATATGATCAAAGTAAAATATGTTTTTTGCCATGGATCCGGCAAGAAACATATTGTAATAATAGTATTGAGGTCACCAAGCAATAAATAATGACCAAATACTGACTTTTAAAATAAAAAGAAACCAAAGAAAAAATTCCTAAATTTTCTATTTAATTTAACATCAAATGTGCTAAAAAAATATATAACTATAAACTATTACAAAGGAAATAAGTGCCAGGATGCTGGGACGCTGTGTCAGTTACCAGGGCTCCTGCGATAATATCAATGGCATATTGACGCGCGACTACGCAAAGGTTTGTAAAGCAGAGCAAGAAGAAGATGAGTTCCGAGTTGATTAGTCAATGAAAATTGCTTAACACTATTACACACTCTGCACTTTATACAGCACTAACTGAATTTTACTTACACATTTTGTCAGTTGAAGTGCTCATGGGGTTGTCAAGCTGATTGCAGCTATAGGAAGCGAAGCAGAGGAGGAATGTTTAGAGGGAAATGGAGGGTGGATGAGAAGTGCTGGCATATTTGCCACAAACACATGCCAGGGCAGCTGCCTCTTTATAAAGCAAGACAACTCCACAGTTTATGGCTATTTGGTTAGAGTCGAGACTCGGGCAAAGGCAAGGCAAAGGCAAAGCCAAAGGCAAAACAAAGCTGGACTCGCAGCAGGACAGGACCAAAACACGAAACAAAGTCGATTCCTTTGCCGTTTACTGTTGGTTGTTTGTGGATGCCACATTCGGTTAGACCCCAGGCAGCATATTTGCGGCATTGGCTTAGCCAGTTTTTGCTACTCGTTATGGCCATGGCTATATCCATTGCCATTGCCAATGCCACTGACACTGACAGTGACAGTTGCAGTTACAGCTACAGCTACAGTTACAGTTGCTGTTTGCCATTGCATTTGCTTAGCTATTTTGCCAGTGGCAAGTTTCACTTTATTTTTGTACAAGTCAAAGCCAAAGCCAAAGCCAAATCCAAAGTCCAAGCTTGAGCCTAATACCCCCGGCAGAGGGAGAGTTACAAAAAAATTGCATGAGCTAACTAAGTCTAGGCCAAACCATTGTTAAGAACTCTTTCCCCTGCCATTTCCTAACTGCTGCAAAGCTCAGTCGTAACTTGGCAAAAAGATAGACAAACAGACGGGCTAAAAGCACAATGCCAGCTATTTTTATTGCCAAGCAAGGCGAACATAAAATCTGTCGCATGCATATGGGAGGGAAAATAGAAAATGGGAATTAGCCGGATGAGCTATAATAAAAACTACGCAAGGATGTGGCTAACGATGTGCACAAAAGACAAAGCAGCTCTCAGCAGCAGCAACAGTAGCAGCAGTAGCAGAATCCAGTCTGGAAAACATTGCAAAAGTTTTCTACTCACTTGGTAATAGACCAAGAAAATGCGACAATAATAATTTCATAAAATTAGGTTCTATATTAAATCTAGTGAAATGAATATACCTAAAGATAATATGTTTACTGTGAATTCTATGTGCATACATGGAATCAACTTTAATATTTGCTTAGCCCAGCAAAATTCGACTTGGATTCTTCTCATAACAACATTTTTTTATTATACATTTTGATAACACAAAAATTCAACTGAAATTTTGAAAGAAAATATTTTACAACAAATTTAAAATGGAATTAAACTCGTAAATTGAAGTTTCAGCAAGAGAAATATTTAATAATTGAGAGAAAAATACTTTTTGTTATGCGTTCACAAAAAATATCTTATATAAATAATTCATTTTGTGTGCTGCATATTTTGGGCAGCATGCAACATATGCTCTCAGGATTTCCTATGTTAAGATAAGACCACAAAAGTCCTGTCCTGCAATAATTATATTTACTAACATTGAGTGGCAAATACGCATGCACAAACTTACACACAGACAAAGCTCATCGTTGCGTCGATGGCAACAAACTGTCGCACAGTCGCACAGATTTTCTTAACGACTCTTTAGAGGATTTTTGGCTACTAAATGGCTGGAGCATAATTTGCGTCGAGGAGAGACTGCAGACTGGCAAATATTTTGTACATATGCTGTCTGGGGCAAGAGATTTTTGTTGCTAATGATTTCCTGATAATCCAGCCAGTGGCTGCTGCAACTTGTGCAGCTTGTGCAACATGAACAGCTGTCGGAAAGTGTCCAAAAATGCCTAATTACTGCTTCTAATGGCCATTTTGTTTGCAGAACAAACTGTATTTTTTTGTTGAACCCCAACTACTTTTTTTGTGCTTGCAGATATACACGGACTGGGCCAACTACTATCTGGAACGTTCCAAATCGAAGCGAAAGGTCACTGATCTTTCGGCCGACTGTCGCGATGGCCTGCTGCTGGCTGAGGTCATTGAGGCCGTTACCAATTTCAAGGTGCCCGATCTAGTCAAGAAGCCAAAGAATCAACAGCAAATGGTGAGTGCGCAATCAAGCTTCCATATTTAAATGTGTCAGCAGTGTGTAAAAAATCATTCTGCAGAAATCTTGGGAATTAATTTTTTTAAAAAAATGAGGCATAGAAATAAATACAAAAATAGTTTTATGTTTGTATTTATTATGTTTTTTTTAATGAAAAATTAATAAATATTGAAAACAAATTTATGAAATTTATATAGCGTTTATTATGCATACTACAAATAAGCAAATAAACTAAAATAAGCAAATAAATTAAAATAAATAATGTATTATATTTATTCCGAATATTTAAATTTGTTGTTTGTCTTCTTTATAGATCTTTATAAATCAATAAAGAAAACGAAATTAAAAAATGTAAATATTATATTTAAAAATAAAACATTAAATATTGTTGTATATCCTGAGATATATGTATATATATACATATATATGAGTTTATTTCTATATGACGCATATTATTTGGTCTTAGCTCATTCGGTGTCTGTTTGTCAATTGCCCCGGCCTTAACCCATGACCGGAAAAGCCCACAACTCAGCCCCTGCACATTGCAACGAGCACACCTTAAACCCGGCTGCTTTTTGTTGACTTCACCGCAGAGCCGGCAAACATTTTCCACCAGAATCGCACGTGGAAAAATCTAACGCTTGAATTTTCAGCTACTGCCGCATGAGTCACTCCTTTTTGGCTGGAAATGCGTTAATTGTTTTTTACACACACACACACACATGCCAAGGGGGTCTTCATGTAAATGCGAAAAGCGAAACGTGAAAATATTTTACCATCTAAGTGTGTGTGTGTGTGTGTGTGTATGTGTGTGTGTGTATTTGGGGTCTTTTTGTCATTACGTGGTTTTCCGTACATTCGTCAACTCGTGCTGACTAACGGTCTAACTGACTAACTGACTGACTGATTGACTGATTGACTGACTGACAAGCACACACCCACTTTTTTTACATTTGATTTGGGGGTCCGTTTGCCTTTTGCCTGGGCGTACAACGGGGCGTATGAAAAACTTTGTGCAGTGCTCCTGGGAAATCCAGTTAGGCGCACTGCGTCTGTAAATGATTTCCGCCACGCTAAGCATTTGCCACCTGCGTCTGTGATTCGATTTGGATACGGATTTGAATTTGAATTTGAATTTGCTGTGCTGTGCTGGGCTGGGCTGCACTTCATTGCATTTATGAAATTAAAATTAAAAACTTTGGCAGCTGCCTGTGCAGCGTTTTTAAATTAACGCTCAGCCCGAATTGTCGAGATCTTCAGTTCCTTTGCTTTGGTTCTGGGTACGTCTGCAATTTCACTGCTTTTTCTTTTTCTTCATTTTTTTTTTTGGTTCCGTGCTCGTCTGCTACGTGAGCGGCGTTTAAACGACGCACAGAAGTAGACTTTACTTATTTTTTCCGCCTCGAGCCTAGTTAGGGGCACAAACAAAGCCGGCTGCTGTTGCTGCTGCCTTGGCATATTTTTCACGACTTGTTTTGGTTTGAGCTTTTCGTTTTCGCTCTGCGGCAAGTTCATTGCCGATTTAGGAGTGCAAACAAAGTCAGTCAGTCCATGAAATAAAAATTTATTTCAACTTTGTCAGTTTTTCGGCAGCTGACGTTTTGCATATTAAACAGAGAGACAACGAATGAGAGAGAGTCTTTGAGAAAATGATAAGCTCAGCTAAACGTGCGATGTGGCACGTGCTGCTGCAGAACCTAACAAATTGGCAGTGCGCCTCGAATATGGGCGTGGCTGCTGCGCGTTGACGTATGTGACATGGGCGCCAAATTGAGTTAGTTGCACTGCACTGCATTTTGGCCAATAGCAGAGGGCGGGGCTGAAGGCGGATGGGGAGCGAAAACCACTCCAAGCGCAAACTCAATTTGCCAATGGCTCCTAAAGGAATTTTGCAGCCAAAATTAGTCGATAGCATGTGAAATGTTTTTGTTCAAATTTCATCGTGATATCCCAGCGTGCTCTGGTATGCATGTGTGTGTGTGTGTGTGTGAGAGTTGGCGTGTATGTGGCAAATATAATTCCCAAGGCCCAATGAAAATTTACCAAATGTTCGCGGGAATTGTGCGCAAACGGCGGAACAGCGAAAAATTTGGTGTGAAAAAATACAAAAGATTTTTTAAAGAAATTTAAATGCCTTGCGTTTATATATTTTTTAGGATTTACTGATTATAATAAATAATTTTATATTTCAAGCTAGAATATGGTCTGCTGCTATCAAGTTTTCCCATAATTGGCTTACAAAATCATTCGATTTGTCACAAGGCTTTGCAAAATTGTTATTTTTAGAGTTGATTGGTTTTGAAAGTTTTGTTTGTTGCAAATCGTTTATTTTTCAATTATCAACTTTTACATGACCTGTTATTCATCTTTGCTTAGAACATCTTCATTTCCACTTTACATTTATGGCTTTGGATTTTTGTATGCAATTTCTTTTGCACTTGCAGTCTTCATCTTCAAATTAGTATGCTCTTTGCCATAGCTTTTAGCCTGGCTCACAACAATGCCGAGCTCTCCTGCTGCTGGCCGCGTTTCCATTTCAGTGCAAACAAACAAAGGCATTTGGAAAATTTTTCCATTTTCATTGTGTAGTTTTCCACTTTTTTTGCATTGCGTTGCATTCATCTCTGCCGCTGCTGCTGGACTATTGTTGCGTTTCGTCTGCAGTTTGTTTTTCATATTTGCACAGCGAAATGAAAAATCAACGCGCTAGCTGAGACACAAACCAAGTGCAGGGCACAGTTCCCAACCCCCTCGTTGGGCATAAACTCAGTGCAAGACACATTCAAATAGATTCAATAAAAACAAATATCTCGCCGCGTCAAGTTGAGTGTGGACTAAAGTAAATTTTACCAACTTTTAAATCAAATATTAAACTTTACTTAGTTTTTCCTTTTCGGTTTCTTTGGAGCGTGTTTTACTCCAAAGTTTGTAATCAACTTTTCCCCAGTTTGCCTTTTTATCTTCTGCCTTTACTTCTTTTAGCTGCTACTTCGGCGAGCGGGCAAACTTTACATGCGCTTTTCTATTTCCTTTTCTTTTTTTTTTTTTTGCATATACACCCTGCAACACACGTAGTGTAATATTTTTTTTACCACTTTGCTAACGTTTTTCTAATGAGTGACGACGGCGAAGGCGACGGGTCGCCGAGCTTGCGTAGTTGTATCCAAATGTGGCCAGAATCATGCACAGAGTACTCGAAATGCGAGTTGCCCGAATGCTGAATGGAAAAAAAGTGCAACTCTTGAAAAATCAGCGAATCGTTAAAGTGTTCAAAGTCAACTTTTACAGACCGACTTTTAAAAGTGCCCGGCAAAAAGTTAAGAGCCCAAGCGACACGGACTTTAAAAGAGCTTTTTAAAGTAATTTTGTTTTCTCATTTTGAAAGGAGTTAAAAACATATTTTCAACTTTCCCAAGGTAAATAAATGATATTATTTGTTGAAATATGTTTGAATATCGCAGCAACGATTAATACTTAAGTATCGCTATATCGATTAGTATCGAAGATCTGGTCACACATGAATTGTCTTTCTTTCTTACTGCGTTGTATTTTCCTAAGTTCAAAAGTTGCTCTCAATTCTTCAACAAGTAAAGACGCACTCGCGCATAATAAATATAATCCATAATAAGAAACTGCATTTAACTCTTCATTTTTCCACGCCATTTACAACATTATTAAAGGCAATTTTATTTTTTAAATGCATTACAACAAAAAGTATTTTTTTTTTAAATGTCTTAAATAAAATTCGAAAGGAAAGCCAATATTATTATTTAAAGAAACACTTCAAATGCAGTGTTTTTCACCATTGTGTTTTCCTTCAAAAACGCACTACAATTTGAATGCAAATGTGGATAAAGTATAGAAGTTGGTGGAGCAGTATTTAACAAAAGGCAATTTCAAAATGAATTTTATTATGGCACTAATTTGATTTCGCCTGTACAAGTTCCCCTGTCCCTGTCTCTTCCTCTAACTATCGCTAGCTTTTACTCCTTTGTTTTGGCTGGCACATACACACAGGATTTTTAGATTTTTCCAATCAAATATGTAAATAGCACACAAGCAAAGGTATAATCTTAAAAGAGAAATGAAATCAAAATAATCTCCGGTTACATCTTATATAATTGGCAAACTTGGGTTCTCTAGTCGGGTTCTCTTGCCTCTTGTTGCTGCCTCGCTTGTTTCATTTGGTTGGTTGCGTCGATTGCAGGCAAAGCCTTTTGTTGTACACAATTGCTATTGTTTGTTGTTTTTCTTGTTGTTGCTGCTGTGCGTTGCCTTTTCCATAAGCTGTTTTGCAGTTATTAGCATTGCAGAAACAACAACAAGTCAATTATTATGTAATTAAAGTAAAACAATATCTCGATTAAATGCGCTCAAGTGCTTTGCACACCAGAGCAAACCCAACTTTGCTTTGTTGTTTCGTCATGGCTGAATAAGCCGCTGTCCACAGATAGGATATGAGCGATTTAAATTCTATTCAACATTTCCTTCAACTTGAATGACTGATTAGCAATTCAAGTGATTGCAGCTGTGAACACTTTAATAGTTCTTGCTTCACTCGGGAATCAAATATATATATATTAAATACTGCTTAACAAACATTGATTTGATTGATTATACATTATAGCATCTCAATTCTTAGTTAACACTATGCTGAACTTGTTTGTCGGCGTCTGCTCAACTTTTCCTTACTTTTCAATAGTTTTTTTTTCCTGTTATCAATGATGGAAGCTTTGTGTTTATTTTTCTGTTCTTTAATCAGTCAATTCCAGGGAAGCTTTAGTTGATTTCGATTGGTGCGAGTCGTAGCCTTTGGGGCATGCATAAAATATCGCACACCAACTATCCCCCATTTGGCAACTCAAAGCAGTAGCTGACGTTGGCTTTATCTAAAATGAAATCTGCTTAGGTAGCAAAGACTGCAGCCAGTCAGCATATGCTCTACCTGATAGAACTGACACCCCTACCAACCGTTCAACACTGCCACAACTACCTACCCCTTTGTGAAGCTGGTGGAAGACAGGTCCAGCTGGGCAGTTCAGCATGTGGCCCACATTGAAGTTCATTAATGCAACCGTTTCCTCAGCTATTTTTACTCAAATTGCATTTTTTAATTGTGCAAGCAATGCATCGAGGTTTTTTATGGCAACATTAAAGAGTTTACAGAGCAGGCAGCCAGCCAGGCATTGCTACAAGTGGAAGTTGAAGCTTTTGGCCTGTTTACATTTCAATTTTTTCTAAATTTAGTCGATTTCTGCTACCGACTGCGACTTGCACAAGCGGCCACAATGAAAAAACATCAAAAACAAGAACAACAAAAAAGAATTGGGTATTTTGCAATTGTGTGAGGGACGCCAAAGTTTTGTAACCACAAATCAGGCGGTATAAACTTCTGCAACGGCCTTTTGCACGTGCTGCGCCCATAAATTCCGCACACAAATTAAGTTTGCTGTTGGTGTGGAGAGGAGGGGAACAGAGGCAGCCAATCAATGGCTGCGCCACAAGTTGCATAAATTAACAGTTGCACGTGAGTAGCAGCAGCAGCAGCAGCAGCAGCAGCAGCAGGATGGGAAAATCACTAAAAACTTTCAAGTACAGTTGCCACATTAAAGTTTAGTTTCCGTTTCCGTTACAGTTTCCGCTTGATTGTAATTTTTCAATTAAACAATTTGCAGCTGTAAACCCTTAAGCGGCTGTGTCAAAAAGTTGCCAACATATTTATTATTGTTCCTCCCGTTGTTGTTGTTGCTGTTTGTGGCAGCTCAAAGTGCAATCGCAAAAGTTTGTTAATCATACGCAATGTTTGCCTGAAGTCCAAAGCAAAACAAGCCACACACTAATATTCCACCATATTACTTTCATTTCTGTTGCAAATGCGCTACGCTCAAGCGAGCATTCGTGGAAAGTGGGGCATTTGAAATAGGTATACAAATAGTTTAGTGGCATCAATAATAAAGTTTTGCAAAAAGAATGCAAAATGTCTACTTTTAATCCGAGTCGAATTAGTCAGTTGTCAGTAACTATGAAAGTAACTATCTGCATTTTTACTTTACGCGGAACAGGTTTATTGAAATTTGTCAATATCCTATTCAGTTTCGATTATCAAGCTCAGAAAAATCAACAACTTTATAGATATCTTCAATCTAATCATTTGGAGATCGTTTTATTCTTGCAGGCTTACTTATATTTATCGATAATTTCTTCCGTTTCGCTATGATCGATATAAATCAATTACAAATGCTGAAAAGACAACAATTTTAAAGACACGTATTTCTGTATTTCTTAGCAAGTATTTATGTATATTTCTTACCTTATCGTACTGATTATCTGTACACATTTGCTCATATAGTTAAAGACTTGGCTGCAGTGTATTTCGTAGTCGAGCTCTCTCGACTAGAGCATTCTTGTTTACTATTCTATGCTTTTAAAAGATCTTATCGTCATGAAAACATAATCGCTTATGAAGCACTTTTGAATACAAATTTTAATAAATGTTAATCGTTAAACATTTATTTAAAACTAGTGTTGTGAGTCTAAACTTTAGCTGGTTGTGAAATATTATTTATTGATAGCAGAGTATTTTGTGCTTACGAAAAAATAATAAATTTCTCGCTTATTTTCGCAGTTGATGTTTTTGTTGTTTCTGATGTTGTTTTGCTGTTGCACACTGGTCAAAGTTTCGCAAAGCTTTCCAATTACAAATGTAAATCCTCAAACTATGAAAATATGTGTGTGCGTGTGTGTGTGTGTGTGTGAGCTTGTATTGGTCAGTTGAGAGAAGTGAAAGACTGTTTTTAGCTTTTGGCTCAACTCTGGTCAGTGATGCGATAATTATCAAAACAGGAGCATTAGTTGCAGATAACTGGCAAGAATTGAGGCTGAGAACTTGTCGTTTGTGTGTGTGTGTGTGTGTTGTTGTTGGTTGTTTGTTGATGTTAGCGGAAGTGAAACACAGCACAAAACTCAGTTGAATGTGTTGAAATTGAATTCTATTTTGGTTGGCAAAACTCTTGCCAAGATTCACGCACTTAATTAGACACGGGGCAGCATCTTTCATACAGAGATCGCTTGCCGCTTCACCTCCAATTGCAGCTGCCTGGCGAACTGACGAGTCGACAAACCGACAAACTGACTGACTGACTGACTGACTGTCTCGACTGGTTGGAGCTGGTGCGGACTTCAAACGCTCCACGTTGCGCATTCGACCTCATTTTGGTTCGCAGCAAAGATGTGCCGCTAATTTTAGACAGGAGCCAAGTCTTTTACAACATACACAGCATGCATGTATATGTGTGTGTGTGTGTATTTATGTTTGTATCCGTAGTGTGTATATATATATTTATATATATATATTTATAATTTCACTTGCCAGATCGCTGGCACAGGTTGACCCGGCCGACATTTTGTTTTCAGATTTATGAGGCGTTGATGATGATCATCATTCAGGCCACAACGGCTGAAGGCCAAACCATAACAGAGTTCATTGCAATTTATCACTTGCCAGGGATTACTGCCAGCCTTTGTCATCCACCCTGCACCATTTGCAGATCTTTCCAGATCACAGTATGTGCGCATATTAAATTTATGCATGCAGATCTTGTGCACAGTGTATTATGAATTGTTAAACAGATGTGCTATAAAATATGTATATACATATGTAACATACTTTTGACACTTTTGTGTTATATTTAGTTGTTATTTTATTTTCGTTAATTACAAATATTTGCATATTAAAATGAGCTCCGCTAGCGTAATGCGTATATTTTTTTGACAGACTATAAATCAATAAGCAGAGCTCAATTATTTACCGTTGTTTTACATTTGTCGTTCGTTGTACTTCGTGATCATGATGTCAACGATATTTATTCAAATACGAAATGAGCTCAATAATGATCGTAAACATGATTATCATTTATTGCTGCTTTGCTTATGTTTAATTGTTTGGTTTTACTGTTTGTTGTTCTGTTGATTTGCCAACTCGACTTGTGCTCGTCGTAAATCATCATGTGGAGAACAACAACAACACTCGCAACACTTGGCCTACTTTCTGTGACTCTCGAGAGTTCTTCTGCTTTTACTCTGCCTTTGTCTCAGTCACAGTTTGTAATTGCGGCACGTTTTTGCAATAAAAATTTATACGCAACTATTGAACTCGCCAATTTTTAATGAATGAATATTCATACTCATATTGATTGCTAGCTAGTTGTCATGCCGTCAATCTCACTCACTCTCTCACGACCATCAAGAAAAAAATAAAAATAAACGATCCATGTTGTTGTTGTTGCTGTTGCTGTTGCTGCTGCGGAGGCTGCATGCCTGATGACTTATTGAAAATTCCATTTAAAAATTGTTTACTCATTGCTCCCAGAACGACGAAGCAGACACAACGCACACACACTCACTCAAACACACACACACACACATATACACCCACAATTGTGCGATCAACTGTCAAGAAAATAAAAATCAAAATTGAACAGTCGAAATTGTGTTTATGTCTGGGACAGCAGCAAAAGCAGCAGTAGCAGCAGAAACATCAAGCAAAACAAAAAAAGAGATAAAGCGAATAATGGAAGAGGGCAGAAACAGATCAGCCGCGCACAAAACATGACTTTGACAATATATTTTTGGCAACATGTATCTGGGCAACATCTAGTGTTGATCATGAACATGTTTTGGCTTTTTAAATGCAAAAAAAGCCAAAAAGTTGTTATAAATTATTTAATTATTATAAAAACATAAAATAACTTATACATAAAACAAAGCAATAAGCTATATTTTCTATGAAATTTATGCATACAACTATAGCCTTAACTTTTATCAGTTAAACTACTTTTTTGATGACACGTTTGCTTAGCTGCAACTACGCCAAGTGCTTAGCAACATGGCAAATGTTGCTAAGCACTTGAGACGCATCAGCAACAAACACAACTACAACAACACAAACCTGTTTGACGGCAACACACCCCCGCCAACAGCTGGTCGAACAATAAGAAGAGCAAAACGTTTGTGACACGATCGAACATGATCGTTGGCCATCGACAATCAGCGTTGTGACTGCTACGATCATTTACGATCTGTTCAGTCGGCAACCAACTGTTGCTGCTTTCGGTTGTCCGTTGAATGTTTGTGTTGAATATTGTGTGTTCGTGTTCGATTCGCGTGCGTTTTCTGTTAACGCGTCTGCGCAACGCTGCGAGCGTTGGTATTTGTGTATATATTTGTGTGAGCAGCCAGCTGAAAACATTTGGCCACAAATTGATGGCTAATTAAAAGCAGCTGATGGCGCATAAATGCGGCGAGTGTGTGATAAAAAATAACTAAAAATTGTGCGAATTATTCGCGTAAATTGCTCAATTAAAGGCAACAAACTGTAGAAAATTGTCTGTGGCTGATTTCATGCTAATTTCTAGCGGAGCAAACAAACAAAAGTATGAAAAATAGTATACTTAATTGTGCGAGTTGATTGCCTTAAATGTTGCTGATTTCATCGGGCATTATATCAATTAAAGAAATTGTACAAAAAGTGCTCGCGTTTTAAGTCGCCTTGCTCCAATTATTGTTGGAGTTCAGCTTTTATTATTTGTTGGGGTTTTTGGTAGCCAGCCGACAGCCGACAGCCGCCAGCCACTCCAGTGGCTCCGCATGCAGGTCAAGTAGCCCCCAACTGGCCATCAAAACAAACAAACGGCAACAACAGCAACAGCAACAACAACAATATACACAGAGGTAAATGAAAATGTTGGTGGCCAACTGCTGGTCACAAACTTCACTGGATTCGAGATGTTTATCAGTTTTCCGT
Organism: Drosophila grimshawi; assembly: GCF_018153295.1. Classification (NCBI taxonomy): domain Eukaryota; kingdom Metazoa; phylum Arthropoda; class Insecta; order Diptera; family Drosophilidae; genus Drosophila; species Drosophila grimshawi. Next base: position 25,238,595 of record NW_025062900.1, read on the forward strand.
AAAATAAAATGCCCGAAATTAACATCAAATCAACATAAACAATGCGAGAGTCGTAAAATAGCAGTCAACACGCATGCCACAGAAATATGTAAGAGCCGCGAGCTGTGGCTAATTATCGTGACACCAACTGTCAAAATCGGAGGGCGTGAGCCATGCCACGCCCTCTCATCTTCATTTACCTACCTACCTAGCTACCTACGCGCACAATGAGCTGTGTGTATTTGATATATCTTCTCTTTTTATTTGTCTCGTGTTTATGTCCTGTTGCCCTCGCATGCAATGACTTTCACTGCGGCCCTTCCCGGACTCTCAGATACGTAATCGGGATTCGAGACTACTCGGGATACCCCCGAGTGCCCTGCTGCCCCTTGTTGTGTCGCGCCTTGTGTCTTTTGCCTTGTGCCTTCAACTTCGCCTCGCCTTTTGTTGTGCGCAACACAACTCACCTACATGCACAGCCTGGCCTTTTGTGGCAGGCGTGTGCTGCCAAAAAAGAAAAGGAAGAAGAAGAAAAGTACGTGCCCATATTCCAGTTAAAGCGGCTCACAGCTGTGCTGCAACAGTGGCGCACTTCAAAAGGGTGCAAGTAATTCACGAACTGAAATTTACCAATTAACAAGACTACTACGTAAAATTAAAATTATTGTGTTAAGGGTTGATTTCCTAAGTCTTGACTTGGGTACTTATAAATATAGATATAGATATAGATATGTGTATATCATCTTGCATTTTTACACACATTTCAATTGAGTTATCTTAGCGATTGTCAAATTATCGATTATCGATTGAATAAACGTCTTATTCCTGATATTTTTAATGGGTATTATTTAGGCTTACTTTTGTTTGCTTCATTTGCCTTTGTATGATAATATTAGAGCCATATTAATCGCTCCAAAATTTCCCTTCTCTAGTTTTCAGCTTAGGCCACTAAAGAAGCACTTAGTTGACATAGCTGCAATTATTTTGGGCTTAATATTGGAAAGAGTGACACAAGAAAAAGTAGAATTTTCATCGCTCCTAAAAACCCCCTTTTCCAACTCTTAACCCACGCCACTGTGTTTCTTTCATAAAATCCTCGTCTTTGTAACTTTCGTTCCATATCATTTCATTTGTGTACAACATTTTGCCTAGTTTATTGTCGTTTTTATGACTGTTGGCCCTAATGAATGGACCAACATGTGATGTTGGCCATAAAATGGCTCACTCTAAATACAAAATTGTATAATTATTATTGTGATTATTATTGGTGTTGTCGTTATTGTTGTTATGCTGATGGCCTTATTACGGAGCCCCTGTTGAGGCATTGTTATCAGCGCCTTGTCAAATTTTAATAAACTGCCCGAGGGCCAGAAACCACTTGTGTGGTTGGTTTAAGCCACAGCACAGCATTCGCAACTGGCCAAGTAGCCAGCAGCTAAATCTAAATCGGAGAGTTTCTACGGTCGCCACCCGCTGAGCGTTGAACCCAAAAGTCAATGCCGGCTATCAGTCAGCTGTTGTTTGGGCCAACTGCAAAATAAGTGGCTAATGAGCTTTTATTTGTCAATGACAGCGAGTTGGGAGATGGAGGAGACGATGCCGATTGCGATGGTTTAGCGATTCATCAAGCCTGGCTAAGCTCAGCTTGGCCAAATCGACCGTCAAATAGAGCCTGACTCTGCTGATTGTCAAAGAGCTTAGCTGTTTATTAATTTAGCAAGATTTGCGGCAGCAGTCAGCCAAAGCCACATTAAATTTCATTTCTGGCTAATTCAAACAAAAGCTCAGCCAGCCTTTGGTGGGAATAGTGTTGGGAGGGGGGAGTGGCAGGAGTTGGCACGGCACCATGACTGTCTCGAGGGGCAGCACCAGCAGCTGTCAGCTGCGGGGCCAGACAGAATTAGGCTTTTTGTCTAGCCAGATAAACGTTGATACGGCTGCAACAGCAAACGGCTGTTGCAACGGTTTTTGGACTTTGGCCTCAAGCCGTTTGTGGCTGCTGCTGTCGCTGCTGTTGCACATTGAGCTGCCACTGTTGATGATGAGTCACGACTTCGAGTGCGTTCATGTGTCAGTGTGTGTTTGTATCCAAGTGTGGCATGAGCGCAAAGTGGAAGGTTAATGCCTCAAATGAAATTGAAAACAAACGTGAAGAACTATTTTTTTCTTTTTCAACTCAACTGAACGTAATTTATGGACTCATTTTACAGTGATTTCAATCCAAATGATGAGCTTTTTATAGGAAATTTATGCATTTTTGGAAAATGTGCTATTTACTGATCAACCTATCTTGGACTTTTTCAATTTCAAATTTGAATATAATTCTTATTAAACTTAATTAAAAGCAATTTCTGTATGACTTACTTAATTAAATAGGCAATGAAATGCCGTAAAATTTGCATTCATTAGTGGAGTTATTGTTAATAAAATTGAATCTTTTATTTGTCTACAGCTGTATTTATAATTAAAATCATATTCAATATTTTGAAGGCTATTCAGGAGGTATATAACATTTAAGCTGTTGAAATTGCCAAAGAATCAAAGCAGAAATATATGTAAATATTTAAGAAAATGCATTTATTTTAACCACATAGACTATCTCAGTTCTGAAGCTGAACTATAGTAATAGATTGTGATATTCTTGAAGTTCTTAATAAACTAAATGATCTGCGATCCAAAAACTTTTCTATGCCTACATAAATATAAACGCAAATTAAATAGTATAAATAAAGTAGAAACATCCCTTTACATTTTGCCTCCATTGCAATCAAATCGAAAAAAAAAGAAAATATATATATGTATATATATATATATATATATATGTATGTATAAGAATCCCACAAATCCAGCCAAAATCTAGCTGCATATTGGCTGCAGCAAATGGCAGCTAATCAGACAGGCGCATTTGCTGGCTAAGTCGGCACATTAATGCCAAAGACAAAAGTGGGTCAAGTTTTCTGCATGGCTTTCGATTCGCAGTGTTTCGAATCGATTTGCGAACGACAAATGGCAACGGTATTTGTCTCTTGGCTCTTGTCTCTTGGCTCTTTGTGTGTGTCTCTAACAACTTCCGCAACACATTTGTTCAATTTGCAAAGCACACATTTTCAATGCTCAATTGTGCCCAATTATTTTTGGCATGTGCGCAAAAGGTGTGGAAAGTGTTGCCAAAGCCATAAATTGTTTAGCCAATTAGTAGGGTTGTCGTTCGTCTATTAGCACGACTCAATTAGCAGGTCGCTGTAGAGCTTGTGAAAGCCCAAGCAAAACAATGCGCTCAAAAGCAAATACAGATTAATTAGAACTTCATTTCCGCTTAGGTGCTATACATTGACAAAATGTTGTAGCACAAAATAAAAACATGTTTGAATCGTGAAACACAGTAGGTCTTGGATACTAAGCAAAGATACTCAACTGAGAAGCGAGGAAAGTCACCTCAGGCAGCTAAAATCAGAATTGATTTAAGCAATTCATTTTCATGGAGTAGAACTGACTTCGAATACGCACAGGGCTCTTGTAGACTAAGAAGTCTCATAGATAAACTAGGTTTACTCAGTAGCGGAATTTGCACATTTTGCGATAATCAATAGGAATCCTCAAAGACAAAGTTTTAGCCCTACAAAAATTCTTCAATTCGTTAATGAATATGGGTTAATGATCGAGCTATAGGCTCAGAAGGGGCCCAGTAGATCGAAATAATAATAAGAAAAAGCAAAGAATTAATTTATAGCAATTATTTTTCACCTTTTATCGTGTCTTTTATTAATGTTTATATTTCCTCAGGTATCGCAATATAATAATGCCTAACGATTTTAGCTACTGGCAACCCGTAAAATAAATATTGACAGATGCATATTCATATACATTCAAGATTAAGTTTTATTCTAGCTGGGAATTCAGTTGCCTGGAAATTAAGCTGCCTCAGCAATCGCTGTTGGCCTACACACTTAAAGGTGGTTTTCACCGGAACTGTCTAGAAAACATCTCATAATTAAGTGGCCTTAAACTGCGGCAACTCTTTGTCCTCACTGGGTGTCATAAATCCCACTGTCCTGCTCACTGACTCGACTGTAAATAATCCAAACATTGTAATCGCCAACGGCACGCGCTCTAAAGATCTGCGATCTGTCGGACTGTCTGACTGTCCGTCTGGCGACCGCATTAAATACAAATAAATTCATCACAAAATTCACGCAAAAAAGGTTTTTGAACTCGCCGGCCAAAATGTTGAACCGGTTTCTACACCCGGCTGTCCATCCGAGTCGTGAGTCAGTTGGTCTCAGTGCAATTTGAACGCCCATCGCCAACTTGAGGCTCAGGCCCCAGTGTGAGTTGCATTCAAGGTCAGCGCGGGCGCAGTTTATTTGCGGTTTTGCGAAATTTGTTTGCCCATTGCCCGGAGGGGACTCCTCTGTCCCTGGTCAGCGGTTCAGGTTTAAGCTTTGTTTACGGCATTGTGGTGCTAATTGTGGCGCATCAATAAAGCGCGCCAAGGAACTGCCGACGCCTGGCGTGGCCTGGCCTGGACTGGCATGGATTGGCATGGACCGCACGCAGCACAAAGCCGCAAAGGGCCAAAAAAAAAAAAAAAAAACACAAACACAAACATAAAAAAGAGAAACCACATAAAGAACGGAAATGGGCGCTACAAATTAGCGCGACGCTTCGCGAACTGAGCTCCGTTAATGGTCGAGTGTGTGAACAATTTTTACTCACTGTAAATTTGTCTGTGTGTGGCCAGCATTTCTTGTCAAAGTAAACAAATTATTTGATTTCAGTTGTTTGACCGCCTGCGGTTTCTGCGGCTTGTTAGGGCCACGAATTTGGCGGCAAAACTTCACTCGTAAAGCTCTTTGCAGAATTTACGCTAGATTTGTGGGCGAAGTTTTCATATTAATTATGGGGCAACTTATTGTTATCGGTGTTGTTGTTGTTGCACAAGGGTTGCACAACTCACCGGCAATCAAAATACGTTTAATAATAACTGAGCGGACATAAATCGATGCGGTAGCTGTGAGATCTATAACATTTTAAAGGCGGTTCCTGGCAGGGGTTCGTTGGAATGAGAATAGTAGCCTTTAGGTAGCTTTTATCGTAGGAAAAGTGTGATTATTGGAAATATGGGCTGCTCTTAATATTGGGGATAACAATCAGTTAATATACCACAAACATTGCCAAGGATAAGCAAAGCGATACAGATACAAAACGAGTTAGAATAATATATTGGCGGGATAGTTCGACTAGCTGATGCCCTGAACACAGCTCATAAATGCGAAAGAAATTGAAATAAACTCGGTCTGCTTAGGATATACAAGAACTTATATTCCAAATATATAGTCTCTGCGATCGGCTGCTTATGCTGATTAAGAATATATACAAACATAAATTATCAGCTCAGAGTTGCTTTCATCTTCCAATTACTCATTTTTGCACAACTTCAGCCTTTTCAGGGTGTAAAAACGCATTGAATAAATTGACCCAGATTTCGCAAAATTTATTGCAAAAATGAAGAGCGCCTGCCTTTGCTGAAATGAAATAATTTCATGAATTGTTAACAATTTTTCTGATTTGCACTCAAGTTTTTATTTGCTTTGCATTCAATTCAGAGCTCATTCTAGCCAATTTCCCTACAATCTCAATCCGAATTCTTCTTTTAATGGAACTCACACATAATTGCTGCTTTTATGTTTTTATCTTTTTATCTAAGGCGTCTGTAGATCACTCATATGTGGCACAACTTGGTAATTAGTCAGCTGCCTTCTTATTCAGGGAATGGCAAATGGCTCGGAAAAACCCACGTCGCAGATCTTTGTCTAGAAATCTACATTTTCGCATTGGTGGGCGTTGCATTTTGTCAAATATGCTGCTGCAGCAAAAAACAGAAAGAGCGAATCTAAAACTGTTTTTCTGCTCGACAAGCGAAAACTGAGACGCACAGCTGCCGCATGTGGGTGGTAGTTGTGGCGGTGGCTGCGTCATCGGCGTCATTATCATAAAAAAAAGAAACAAAACAAAACCAAACAGCAGAAACTCTTCATCATGATCATTGAGATTTATGTTGTATGTGTTTATGCTGCTGGTTGACATTTCCGCTGCGCGAGCCTCTTCAATCAAAAGACAAGCGCGAAAAAATGTGCATCACGTACCAAAAAAATTAAAATAAAAATAAAATAATAAAAAAGAGCTGCTAAAAAGCTTGCAGAAAGTGAGCAGACGGACAATGCGACCCAAAGTGGCAGACAATAAAAATGCAAGCCAAAGCGATAAAAGATAAGGCACGTTGCACAGATTGCAGACAGCGCAGAACTCGCTTCTCTCTCTCTCTCTATCTCTCTCTCTATCTCGCCCTGCCACACAGATATTGAGGAGACTCCTCGTCTCCCTTTGCGCTGTCAATGCCATTTAATGAATGAGAGTCGCTCTGAATGACCATTGAGCAATCAGCAGAGCAACAAACGGCATTAACATTAACTTTGACTCTCAAGTGCACCTCAGAAAACCAAAGACAGAGAAAGAGACTGAGAAACAGAGAGAGAGAGAGAGAGAGAGACGGGGAAAAAGCTAGCACATCACTCGAGAGCCTGATTGAGTGGACTGCCAACTGAGCAGCGTTGTTGAGAATTAAGTTAGAGTTGTTTGCAATCGTTTAGCAGAGAACTCGACACAACAAGAAATCCTCAACATTCAGCTCAATACTTAATACTCTCATGTGAACCAAAGTTGAATAGCTCAAGTTGCTCAGTTAACTGCTTATAAATTGCCATTAATGTGAGTTGCATAAGAGTGCTCAAGAGAGGTGCAAGTAGGAAGGCACGTAAACATAATTGTACTAATAAACTTATAACTATGTACAGGCTTCAGCATTTTAGCAATTTATTTTCAACTCTTAATAAAAAAGTCGCTGAAGCTTTGATAAGATCGTTCAGGTCCAAGCCGTAGCATAATTTTTATAGCTTCTCGGTTTATAGTTTAAGAATAAACTTCTATATTTTGTACTTGCTTGGTTTTGAATGATAGCAAGTCGCTCAGAGTTGAGGTGTGTCGCTTGTCCATTAAATAAAAAAACAACAATTTCAAAGGACATCTCAAAAACTCATTTATATTGAGAGTAAATGGCAATCTGATCACTCTGTAGCATTTCCTTGACAATAAATGGAAAGCACTACTATCATTTTTATTGGAGTACAGTAAATAATAGGGTATTCTATAGTGGTCCTTTCGGAATATAAAATAATAATTATCTTGTTATTCAATTAAGATATTAAGGATTTAAAGTGACGAGTAACACAATTACTCTACACCATCAAACAATTCACAATTCAACTCAAGATCTTTATCATTTAGCATTTATTTGATGTCAGCAATATTCTTACAAATTATTTAAAACACAATTCACAACTCACAACTCAACTCAACTCAACATAAAGAATCATTTTCATACGCTAGCATTGCCCGTAAGCTCCTTGATTAATGCGGCTCATTTGGTGTTGCAACACGTAAGATTGCATTAAAATGAATGGCGCGTAATCAAATTGCTGATTGAACACATTTAACATGGGAATTGCAACATATTCGCCATATTCCCATCAAATCAACAAGGAAGAAAGCGTTGTGCGCATGCGTGCGACTGCCAAGAAAAACGTCTCTACAAACCCAAACCCAAACCCAATCACAATTCCAAACCCAAACCCAAACCCATTACCAAACCCATTCACAGTACCCAGTCCCATAGCCAATGCTCTGTGGGCAGTCACGCACTTGGCGTTCATAAATCTTGTTGGCGAGGCGTTGAAAAATTGGTTGAGAAATGGCAACTGTTGCGACTGCGCCTTTTTGTGGCAACTGCGACGACGACTTGTTGCCGCGTCTTGTGGGTTGGGTCTGAAAGCCAAACAGGCGCCCTTCTTGGCCATTGTTATGTCAGTGCTTTAGTTTCTCCTCAGCCTTCTTCTTGTTTACTTTTCGCATGGTTTCTCGGGCTGTGCTTATGACTTCATTAGCAGCCAGTCAACAAGTTTAAGGCCCTCTCGAGTGTACGCAATTAGCCACGCTTCATTGCCGACAAATCAGTTGTTCCCAGTCCTATATACGCACATATATATATATATATATATATATATATTCATATATGTACACACACATTTATGTAGTGCAGTTAGAAACTTTCATTAAGATTGACAGGAAATCATAAAATATAATTTGAGGCCTTGTACCCCGATTGGCTCGCAATGCTTAGCTAATTGAGACACGCTTCTGAGTAACCACTGTACTTGGTGTGTGCGGGCACAGAATCTGACATTTGAGAGTCTGAAGACATATTCAACTTTTGCATACATCTGAAACAATATTTTATTTGTTTCTATACAATAAATCTAAGCTTTAGTAAAATAGTATTTTTTTATTATTATTCAAATTTATATTTGAAATTTGAAGAACGTCAATATTGTCATATGTGCAATGGAACTTTAATATACCTTAAGCTTTTATCAGCATTTTTTATTTGTTATTATTGAATTAATTCTGCTGCCAAGTATTATCATCATACTATCATCATAAGTACATTTAATAAATGATATTATTTTCATCTATCAAATTTCCATTTATTGCCAAATGCTTGATTTTCACAAATTCAAAATTGTTGCATGGAAATTTGCTGATAGTCTATTCGGAAAAATAAACAGGTTTGTTTGCCCTGCAACTGTGGCATAATTTGCAAATGTTGCTTTCATTAAAGCATATTTATTTTATTGGAAATTAGTTGACTGCATTAGATCGAGTTCAGTGCATGGAACTGCAAAATAAATTCTAATTAAATTTACATGGCAATTGCAATGCAATTTTCACCACTTCCAGTTTCCACTCTTATGTTTAACAAATATTTGCCAGTTGGCAAGCTGACAGTACCGAAAACCACAAAACATTTTGATAGGGATTGGGGGTAGGGAATAGGTTGCAGGAGGGAGGTGAAAGGAAGTCAAATCTGGTTTGTCGGTTGCAGGGAGCTTCAGTTTCGAGCGATACTTGGCTGTCGAAGTCTGCTGAGGAGCTGAAAAGCTGAGGACCTGAGGAGTACTCGCTCCTGACTATACGTTGTTAATATTGACATGACAAATAAATTGGCCTACTCGTTGCGGACACTCGATGGGAGGAGGTTCGGTTGAGGGAAGGGGTGGGGACTGACAGTTGGTTAGGAAGCTATTGCGGTTGCCTGCAAGGCAAACAAACCTCAAAATAGTTTGGCAAAATTATGCATTAATGGCGTGGAGCGTAGATGGCACAAGGGGGGCAGATGTTGAGTGAGGCTTGTAGCCGATACAGTAGTCACTCGAATATTGAAATCCATATGGATTTAAATTTGCTTTTCGTTCAAAGATCTGAAATTCGAAAAATATATTATTAAAAATTTGTTACATTTCAAAAATGTAAGATTTTTATAAAAACATCAATAGTCAAAAATATTATTGGTAATCTAATAATTTCTATAGAATGATTTTATTAGATTTTTATTAATTGACAAACAAGTGAATAATAATACATTAAATGCATGTTCTATTAGAAGTTACAATTTGCAGTTTAGAGAGATAACTGTACGTGCAAATAATGCAGCTAAATTGTTGTTGACCCGGCCAACAACGGCAACAAAGGCTAATTTTGCACAGAGCCGACAAACTTTGCAACATTTGCACATGAACGTTAGCGATTACAACGACGACAGGTGCCAAAGGGCATCATCCATTGCAGAGCGCATCTAACGGCACATTCGATGGATATATATATATATATATATATATATATATACATGTACGTAAGTGTGTGTGTGTGTTTGTGTTAGCTGAGTCGACAACAACCTGGGACAATTGTTAATTGCATTTGCTAGTTGTCAACATGACCAGAGAAACGTGTAGAACATTTTTTATGACCCCCGAGGCCATCACCGGAGTTCTAGAGAGAGAGAGAGAGGAAGAGATAGGAATAGAGAGAGAGAGAGAAAGAGAGCTTGAGGCGCAGAGAGCCGGCCAATTAGCCATGTGCAAGCATGTTAACACACATACATACATTTGTATTTGCAAAGATTGTACGAATACTTTAAATCAGAACTGTGCACAGTTTTTGTTTAAATTCTTTTTCGATATTTGCACTTGACTGACAGAAACTTCTCAATTTGTGCAAACTTGTTTGTGACAGCTGCTGCTGCTGCTGTTGCTGCTGTTGCTGCTGTTATTCCCAATTCGTCCTTCATTCGGTACATCAGATTGTCATGCACTTCATCCCGACAACAACATCAACAACAACAGGCTGCATCACTCAATTTGTAGGCTTGTCTCTCCAATCTGGTAGCAAAAAAAATGTCAAATCGTTGCCTTAACAAGCTGCAACTGACGTTAACAAACTCAAATGACGTTTAAATGCTCTTCCCACTTTAAGCGGCTTCATTTCTGTTGTTTCTTTATTTATTTTTATTGTTGTCATGTTAAAATATATTAAGTTTTAGTCTTGATACACTCTGACCCATTTCTTATTTATAATAAAACTAAAAATTAAATAAAAAGCTTATGTTGAAAAATGTTACCAAATGTTGCCGCCTGCTTGCCAGTTGTATTTTCTCTGGCAGGACCGGCCAATCGTAATTTTAGCCAATTTTATTATTATTAATTTGTATGTTATTTGAATATTTAATAGTTATTGCCTCCGCTTTCGCGCTCTACGCAAGCGTTGCAAGCTTGAACACAAAGTCTTGCTACTTGTCGGCATTTCTACTAAATTGTAACGCCTACACTGCAGCTTTAAAAACAAGCCAAAAATGAAAGAACAAAATACAGCTGTATACAACATTATATATCTATATATATATATTCGTGTTGCAGTTGCCGCACGCTTGATACTGACAATTGCACATTGCGTTTTGCTGCTGCTGCTGCTGCTGCTGTTGCTGCTGCTGCGTTGCGCCTTGCGTGTTCAAGAGGAAGGCCCAACACATTGTCCAGGGTCCGGGTTCGGAGTGAGACAGACGACAGACGATGTACGACAGACGACAGACGACAGACGAACAGCTGGACAGTTGGACATGTTAACAGCAGTGACAACAAAACTGCAACGAACAAAGAACAAGAATAACAACAACGACAACAACAATAACAATAACAACGAACAACAGTCGACTGCCAAGTGTCAAAGTCAATATGCAAAAAGGTAGAGAGCCAAGTTAAATGTTGACAGTTGAGAAATGTAAGCTTCAAGGATGCATTCAGCTTCATGCGTCCGTCCGTGCGTGCGTGAGTGAGTGCGTGCGTGCGTGCGTGCGTGACATATGGCTTGAGAGTATTCTGGACAAGCAGACTATCGAGTTAATGCAAATTATAGAGGGTGGGAAAAACAATCGATAGTCATTTTGAAAAATGTGCTCAATTTTCTGGTTTGTTCTGATAATTGACGAATTTAACATTTAAACTGGACAGAAATGGTTGGATTGTTATTTAACAAGCTATCATTCTCTCTGGAATAGATTTCTGCTGGAAATTCAAATATTTTTCCCTTTTTATCTTTGATGTGAGTAGATTACATCATTTTGAAATTTGTAATTTCGATGCGCAGCTTTAATTCATTTATAAATGATCCAATTTGCACGTCACTTGATGCGAGATTAAATGAGTTTTGGTTCTTTGCCGCAAACACTGTGTTTAATCAAACTTAATCAAGTTTATTCGCTGACGTAATTGCAACATTAAATAAATATCATGTCACTTCAGTCCATATAAATATATACATATATTATGTGAGTACACATAATTGGTATCAACATTCTTAAATTATGTAAATTGCATTTATGGCAATTTTTCAAATTCTATCAAGCAAATGGAATTTGTGTGCGCGATGCGTGGTAAATGTTATTAATTTCGCATGCGTTACTTTATTATGCATAACAAACAATAATAACAACAAAGTCAATGCTTAATGTAGCTTATAATTAAATGTTTGCCGCGTGGGGCGCTTTGGGGGTGGGCGTGGCATTTTGGGCTTGAGTTTTGAGGCCCAATAGCAACGCCTAACGAATTCTGACAGCGCAATTATTTTGAACGCCGACGAATTGCTTAAATGTCATAGCCCATTATACATTTGCCTCCTTGGCTCTATCTGTATCTGATATAAAATGGCTAAGGCCGGGTCTTGCGATTTGACACACCTTCTCTAATAGCTGAAACTCTCTCGCTCAGCTGCAATGTTGGCGTGTCAAAATTAAAGCAAACGCTTGCAGCGCTCCAAAATGCAAATGCAACGCCTTTTTCAAAACTATTTCCTAAACAAAATAATAAAAATGGCAATTGCGATTGCTCAACCCAGCAGCAATCGATAGAAACCTTTGATTAGCCAATAATACCAGTTGACCCAGTTAAAACCCAACTCGCAAGACTTGGCTCAAATGTAAGCAGCAGCATTTAGTTGACATCATTTAAAATTTTTGAATCTTCGATGCACAATCAAAAATGAAATACACTATGCCAAAAAAGTGTTTTATTTTGTTAACGACTCAAAAAATTCAAAAATATATTACGTTAATTTATAAATAAAACATCAAATGAAAGTTAAATTAAAAGAAAAGAAATATTTATAAGATATCTGAGACAAATTAATATAAAATTAATATATTTCCCTTCCTTTTGTAAAAAAAAATCTTCATAATTACTGTCTTATATTTTGTCATCTTATTTTTCTACAATTCTGTAGATCAAAAATAATAAGATTCATTATTTATAAAAATTCTTAAATTTCGAAGACTAATTATTTATTTTTTAAGACTAATTAATAAGAAGAGAATCACAACACAAGTATTTTCAATTTAATATTTCCCATGAAACAAATTCTAATTTTGAAAGTACTTACCTATGAACTGCCTGCCTAACTGGGGCAGCTACCTAATTAGGTTGCTAAGCAGGCATTAATTAATCTTTGTGCCCATCTACTTATCAAATATTAGCTTCCTCAATTTGTAGCTTTCATTTCTTTAGCCATATAACGACTTCCGTTGTCGCCACTTCGAACCATTAGCAGCTCATTAGCTTGGCTTAAATGCACATCAGTGAGAAACGAGCGCAGCTGATCAAAGCAATCGTTTCGCTTATAGCCACACACAAATTTGGTAACACAAAAGGGATGGAGATAGAGAGGGGGAGTTGGGAGTTGGGAAGGGAAAGGGCTGCACCGAGTGTCAAGTTCAAGCGTCAAACCGCTGAAAACAATTGAAAATAGTTGCGCATTTCTATTTGTTGATTGATTTCGAATTTTAATTGATGGTCAGCAGTAAACGACCGAAAAACTGCTCCCCAGCTATCTTCTACTTCTACCAAACCGACACCAAAAAACAGCAGAGAAAAAATCAAAAGCAAACACAAACAAAAACAGAAACAGAAACAAAAACAACAACAGACCAGAGCAGAGCAGAGCAGAGCTAAATGAAATGCAAATAGAATGTGGCACGACGCTTTGGCTTGTCACCTGAAACCCCAGCATCGCTTGACACCTGTTCCAGCTTGTTTAGTTTCAATATTTCATTTGCTTGCACAGACCATTTGATTATTTACCTTTGTGGTTGTTGTTGTTGTTGTTGTTGGTTTTGCTGCTGTTTGCTTTATTTCCAGCAAACGCGAAAATCAACAATTCTCGATTCACGCGCCGTTGCATTTTCAGAACGGCACCTTGAAAAGTGTCTGGGAAACCGGAAGTGCATTTGAAATTCGCAGTCACCAGACCAAATATAAATTAATAGAAATATCATATTCATAAATGCAGCTTGTCAAATATTATTTTTTCATCCAATTTTTTCCCGTCCACCAACGGCTACGTGAGCGAAATGCCAGCAGAATTTATTTATTTTTCTTTTTTTTTTTTTTTTTTTGTGGGTTTTCAAATTTTGATGCCTCACACGTTTCGGTGTCTACCACTCGGAGGCATTTTTGTGGGCTCCGTTTGCCATTTTATTTATGAGCATCATAAATATATTTCTTTCTTTAGTACATTTTAAGTACGGCATGGTTCGGCTTGGATCTGCTTATGATTATCTTATACGCATTTGACAAAGCCCCATCAAACACGGGGACAATAAGCGCGGAATGAGCTGAATGCCAACAGCTGACAAATGGCACGTGTTTCTCGTTGTGACTTCTCGACAGACAAATGAGGCACATCAACCTTTGTCCATAGGCGAAAATCAGGTAATCTCTGAATAGCAGGTATTCATTTATAAAGTCAAATGTTGGCTGGCACAAGTTCATCTTAAACTTTAACTTGTAATTACTTTTGCGAAAATTCAAAGCTTGATGATCTTGAATCATACATGTTTGGCAACTTCTCAAGAACAGCCAATAAAATCCAATAAAGATAGACTGATAGTAATTGTATAGCTTGACCCTTTTTTCAGGTTTTCAGTAGGACCAAATTATGGTTTGTTTATTATTTGAGTTCGTTTTGCAGTGCATATCTCAAATTCAAGTACATTTTCGATTCTTTCAATATTCAAATAATTATTAGCCAATATTCCAGATGTAAAAACAATATTAAGAAATATTGAAAATGTAGCTAGAAATAAGAATCAATTAAGTATAAAAAAGTCGCTGTAAATAATCAGTTAATTAAATCAAATTTGGTTCGTTTTCAATTCAATAAAAATGGAATATTCAATTATTGCATTGTAATCACATTCACAATTCAATCTGAGTGCATAAAATGTAACAAGCAACTAACCAAATAACAATTCATGATTTTTTTATGCCTACAGCAGACTCCAAATGTATACATACATGTATGCTTACATAGATACATACATTTATACATTCGAATATGTATTTATTATATATATATATATATATCAAGCCTTATCAATTGTCAAAAGCGCAGTTTGTATACCCTTTTGCAGGGTGTTTTAATTTGCATATTTAAAAAAAAATACTATCTGGATCGGACTACGATATCATATTGCTTTCAAGGGGTCAGTCGGTCGGTTTTTTACATTTTTAGTGAAATATAAATGACGGTAATTTGACTCGGTTGTACAAGGGTATATAATCTTCTGTGCGACGTTGTTTGTTGCACACTTTATTTTTTTTGTCGCTATTGCTGTTTTTACAGATATTTAAAATAGAGCAACAAAATAGAAGTGGTCAAACACCCCAACAAATACATATACATATATATATATATATATATGAGCATGAAGCGAATCAGAATTGTAGCATCAATATAAATGAATGATAACAATGTGTGTGTAGGTGCGAGTGTGTAAGTGTAGCTTAAACAATGGCCAATGCATAAATAACTACAAAACCGGCGAATGCTGAAAAAATAAATTGGCATGTATATAAAAGCTTATCTAACAGATATACGGGCCATAAACTATGAGAAGCGTATGCTCATAGCTGAATATTTCCCTGCATCACCTCCAGCTCCCTCACGCCCCTGGGTGCTGCTGGTGCTGATGGTGCTGCTGGCGCTGCTGCAGATGAGCAGAGTCATAAAATATCAATTTCGTGTTACAGCTTACGCCAAAAACGAACGCAAACTTATGAGACTCAGTGTGTAGCCGGAGGTGCAGCAGTGCAATTGGAAAAATGGGAGAGTTTGATAAATATATACATATATATATATATATGTGTATATATCGATATATAAAATGAACTGAAAAGAACGCAAAACGAAATAATTGAAAAATGCATTGCAGTAAAAATGAAGCAAAATAGGATAGATTGATGAATTTCGTACAATTTGTATTGGGAAAGTGGCGAATATGAATTTAAGACCAATTCAATACATAAAAAAGTGAAGTGTGAATAGAAATATAAAAGAAGAGAATGATTAAAGTCTTTAATTTGGTTCTGATACATATTTTTAGCATTGATAACTGTTGCATATTTAAAAGACTCCCAGTTTTTCTCTGACTGTAGCTGCTTATATTTGAACGAAATGCTTCTATGCATATTTCTCGGAGTGTGGCTTATTGATAGTCCCGATTGTCATCGATATGAGTGCTGTGCTCGTTACCATATTTCATTTCATTGTCAGCTGGTTACACTTTTCTATTTTGTTAACCTGTTCTCTTTTGGCCATCAGCCTGCAATTATTTGGCAGTAGAGTTGAAAAAAGCATTGTGTAGCGTAATTGACTATAAATATTTTTAAAAATATATTCGCATATTGATGACATGAAGCAAATACTCATATTCACAATCTTTCTCTCTCTGAGTGAGTTCTTGATGAGTTGCACATGGGTATGAAATCAGATATGAAATAATATATCGAATCAATTTTGATTTTGATTTATAAATCCAATATTTGTTTTAAACTTAAAGTCCACAATGCGGCGCAACTCCTAATGCGATGCAAATTTTATTTGCAACTGATTTCTCGAACCGGCTATTCATGAAAATTAATTAGCGTAGCGCTGGCAACAACAGTGCCTGCAAAATAAATGATGCACTTATTAATTATATGCAATTTGCAATTTATGCACAGCGGCGATTACAATGGACAATTAGTGAGCTAAACGGCTGCATTCGACCTGGCCAAAATAGATGGCAAAGGCCAATAGCCCAATAGGCCAATCAGCCCACGCGTATATTTATAATTAATTTCTGTTTGCTTTCCTATGCAATTCATTTGGCTAATGGCTAACGAAGTTTGGCATCAGCTCCCTCACTGCAATAAATTTGGCCATTTTATTTGCCCTCTCCTACTCTCACTCTCCCTCTCTCTCTCTCTCTCTCTCTACCTCCCTCTGTGCATTCAGACTCCACATAATATTAGCTAGCTCGCAAATATTTTGATGCAACATGCAATTTCTTGCAATCTAAACACGCGCATCGCGGCGCAAAGGATAAAAATGAAAACAGCTTAGGGCAAATCCCCCCACCCCAAAATGAGTGAGAGGGGGGGGGGGGGTGGTGGTAAAAGAAAGTGGGCGATACTAGCGCTGCATAACTTAAGGCGTAACTAAGGCGACGACTACGACGACAACGGCGACAACGACGACAACGATGCTGGCAACCCAGAAAACCCAATTGTGTGCCAATGGCAGCAAAATGCAGCTCGTACACTACAAGAAATCGCTGTGCACAGCTTAAGCTCATTAATTTGCGCTCGAGTACAAGCTTTGAGCTGATTTGCAGTCGGACTAATGATGTTGAGTGTTGAAATGGATTCTAAGAGCAACCAAATGAGCTTCGTTAGGATTGAGCAGGCCAATAAAGATTTGAAATATGGAATTAGGCTGGTTGCAGCATTTCATTTTATTAAAGCTATAGAATAGTAAAGAAATCAAGATGTAACGGTTGTCAAGGTATCCTTGCAGATCGGAGTTAATCTGCTGACATATAAGTCTTTGATCGGATCTTGATGCAGTGCAAAGTCGGATGCATTAAGCTAAGGGAGTTCTGCGTATATAAGTCGAAATATATTGCTACTTCAACTCGGCTACTGATGGTATTCAAGTGTATATACATATTTTCACGGGGTCGGAGACAACTACCGCAATGTGTGACACATCTGAAAACGATTTTAAAATACCCTCGACAAGGTTAAACAAAATTAGTTTAAGTTGGCTAAGTTTGTGTAATAAATGCGAGTTTTTGTTGCCGATATGCTTGCTAACTCGAGTGATGAGAAGCAACCACTATAAATTTATTTATTGATCTCAGTTATTTGATATGTGATAATTACTATATTCTCCACAACACATAATCTAATATGTTGTTAAAGAATTGTAAAGCTCCTGTTTCAGCTGTGGTTTTGTTTGAACTTAATTTCGTGAATTCATTTGTCTAGAATGGTGATACACAATGCAATGAGTAAAACATAAAAACATCTTTCACAAGTCGCTTTGCATTTCTCCAAGTGTATTGTTGTAGCACGCTTGCTTGTATGCTTTCGCCTTGGCACTTTCTTCGCATTTGCCACGCCTAGTAGTAATAAGAGTAGGTGCAGGAGGTGCAGCAGCAACACACGCCGCCGCTGAAGGGGCAACAATAACAACAACAACAACAATGACAACAACATCGGCGGCACCAAGCTAATCTAAGTAAGGACGCGACAGGGTGCCGCAAGATGTGGTGCGGAGTGGAATTTGCGGCATCAACTTACAGCATGCTTGGCGCTGCGTTCAATTTGCTGGCTTATGAGCCCGCCCCACACCCCACACCTCCCACCATCCCTCCCCAACCCCACCCCTCCCACGCTGCTAACGCGGACTGAATGCCTTTTCCTCTGCGCACACATATTGGGTATGTCTTTTATATTTCTCGCTGTTCGACTTGGCAGTAAATAATAATAATAATACCTACATATTTAAATTGCCCCACTGTGAATGAGTGTGTGTCTGTGTGTGTGTGTGTGTGGGTGTCTTTGTGTGTGTAGTTGATGTTGCCTGTCCGCTGTTCCATTTCGCTTGTTTCCGTCCCCTTTCCCGTTTACCTCTCAGCTCCGCGCTGCATTTCCTGTGCCACTGATAGCCATCTCCTGTTGCTGGCGTCGCCTGCATTTTCTATTAGGACTCCCATGCAGCTTCCACTTGCCATTCAACTTGCCAACGTTCCCCCACCTCCTGCTTACTCCCTGGGTGCCTTATCAATATATTTCGCTGTGCATAGCACTTCATTGGCTATATTTATATTTATAAGTCCTTCCGTTGCCACAGTTGCCCCTAAATATCCAAGGAGAGAGAGTCTGTGCTGTAGAGACGAGTAGTGGGTGAAGCGGGAAACTTCTCTTAACTTGCAGGGGCTCACCTAAGTCTTCATATTGTACATGGGCTTTGGGCCTGTGTTTTGCTGTGGGAGACGTTCAATAAAATTTCACAGCAATCAATTTAATGCGTCGCGGCACACGCACTTTGCCAAACGGACGTTGCCAGCGCAACAAAGTAGGGGGTGGGGTGATGTGCGGTGGGTAGCCGTGGCAAAAATGGTTGCAACAATTACGCAAGTACACAGAAATCTTACTAAATATTTCAACACGGCGAATCAGAAAAATAAATTCGAGCTGACAAACGACAACTGAATTGAAGTGGAGAAGAGCAGAAGGGAGGGAAAGTGGGAGTGGAGGGTGGGTGTGGCTGGGCAGATAGCGAAGCTATAGGAAAGCCAGACAATCTTCATATTGATTGGCATTATAAAAAGAAAATGGCATTAAAGTGGAAAGCATGAGAAAAGTCAGCTGCTTTTTTGTATGTCTTATGTCATAATTAAATTTGCAGATTTCAGACTCAGAGTTAAGCTGATATTTGAATATTGTACTACAAAATAAGCTGTTAAGTTTGCAGTAATTTATTTGAATAGTTTTCGTTGTTAAATTTAATTCCCATTCTAGATTTACCATCTTAAGTTAATATGTGTCTAATGTGCCTTTTTTCAATACATATATCTATCTTTGATTATTTAAATGAATAGTTTTCGCTTTGAGAGAGACTCGTAGTTTAAATGCTTTTTTTCCACAAGAGTAAACACTTCGACACACATGTCCCGAGTTTTCAATTACATTTGCTCACTTCAATCAAATCGCAAAACGTCTTGTTGGTTTGCTTTGGGCCAACTTTATTCACTCGCCTGGCCAAATTGAACGTTGAACGCGCGTGTTGCACTTGCAACCATTCGTAAATTGAATTTACTGGCCAACTTGAACCCCCCCCCCCACACACACACACACACACTAACGTTCCAATCTAATAATGATTGCCTTGGAGTTGGACTTGCACCAGAAATCGGACTTTGGCAATTGTATTTTCAATTTCTTATCGCATTTTTGGAGATGTCGTGACTCGACGACGACAATTGTCTAGCGCTTGGCTGACTTGCTCCTGCCGGCCACCAAAGAACACTTGAAATTATTGAAATTGTTTTGCCATTTCGTTGGCAGTTGTTCCACTGCCACCGCCCCTCTACCAGCCGCTCCGCCCTGCCACTGTCTATTGCGTCCTTTGTGTGCGCTTGCTGCACTCGTCTGTGATTATCGCCCTGGAATTTTCTCATTTTGAGTGATTTGAAGAATTTGTGGATTTTGGTTATTGATTTTGAAAATGGCACGTCAAGTGCCAATAGCCACAAAGATAAAGAGCCCGTCTAACGCGATGCCATCGCACTTTCCCTTCTCCCACTCGCCCACTCTCCCTTCGTCTATCTCTCCCCAAGTGTGAGTGCGGTTTTTGAGCTTTTCATTAGTTGCTAATTTGATGGAGAATGCAGCAGACGAGTGCCTTTAATTAAGCACACACTGCAGAGCAAAAGCTATCCATGGCCACAGCTCAAAGTGAACAGTTAAGGTAATGGGCATTTAGCCAAGACTGCCAATATCTTTAAGCTCTGAAATTGGAATTTCTGAACTGAAAGTCAATCGTCAAGGTACTCATGCATTCAATACACTTTTGTCGTGTTTAAGCGTTAAATAAAAACTTATTGTATAAAGCCTTATAAGTATTAAACTAAAATTTAAAACTTAATACTTTAAACTTTAATAATAATAACAACAAGAATAACAATAATAAAATAATAAATAAATAAAAAAAGATGCATTTAAAACCAGGCAGCTCAAATTAAAATTAAATGCATAAATTACTTAATTTCTTCCCACTTTCCTGGTGGAAAGAGCGAAAGAAAGAGACTTATAAATAATACCTGATTTTTTCCACTGATTGAAGCAGCGAATTTTTTCATAACGAAAATTATTTAATTCTTATCATACTTTTATTTATTTATTTTTTGTCAGCGGTTAATTAAACAGAGGCTTGGCCCAGCCCCAGACTGAGACAGACAGGCAGAAAAACAAATGCGCATAAAAATATATATATATATGTATAGATATAGAGACATATGCACCTTTATATATGTATGAATATATATATATATAGATATAGAGACATATGCACCTTTATATATATATGTATATATATATATATATATATATATATATTTGGAGGCGCCGCCTACGTTGATTAATGGTCTGCGCTTTAAAGTGCATATAAATCAAATGAAATGAAATTTATATATACATATATACAAATATATATATAAATATATATATACATATATATATATATAAAGATATTCTATAAGGATGTATAATTAAAATGTCATATGCGTCGCGTTGAGATCGCACGGTCAACTCTTTAGCACCATTAACAAAAGCTTTGGCCGTCTGCCTTCAGTGTCCTTCGTTGCCTTCTTTGTTCGACCGCACTTAATCCTACGGCGCGAGGTTGGCTGGAGCGAAGGGAGGGGGCAGTGGTGGGGGAGGGGGAGGGGGGTGGTCACTGCACAAAAGCCAAAGAACGAAACGTATTGCATTTTGCGATAAATTCGCAGCGCATTAAACGGAATCGTCGGAGACCGTGTAAGGGAATCAGTAAGTGGAATGACGAGGAGCAGAGCGATGTGAATGGGGATGGCGATGGGGAGAGTGGAAGGGGAAGGGGGGGGGGGGGGCGCATGCTGACTGACCACCAACAATGCGCGCCGAGCATTCGGAAATTCTGTGCGCTTGGCACACAAACACAATGATAGAAAATCGAAATCGAAACGCTGCAAAAATCGCTTGCTCAAGAATGTCAATAAAGGCAGCGCCGATGGCTGCGACGTCAGCAGCGACGTTAACTGTGCAGCCAAAGGCTCTGCTCTGCTCGGCTCTGCTCTGCTCTCCGTTTGTCTTTAATGACGTTGTGTGTCCTGACAATATAACGGCACTTGCTGTTCTGTTGTCTTCATTTTGGTCGAGAGCATGAGAATCGGCTGTGGACGCTTTCATAACGCTGCAGCCGCTGCACAGTGGAACTGAAACGTCATCATAAACTTATCAGAAATTCTTGACAAATTAATCAATATATTTTAAAAGTTGCTAATTTTGATATTTATTTATTGTTATTTTAGAGCGCTAATGCTAATTGTTATTTTTTTTTAATATTTATATGAATATTAAAATAATATTGACCTGGAGCCAGCAAAAAGAGAAAGTCTATTTAAATTATACAAAAATGTGACTAAACGATGAATAAATTTAAACTTTGAAATCTAAGGATAAAAACGTAATCAGCTCTTTGATTGAAAATCGTTGCAGTTGTGATTCAGATTCAAAGATTCAGGCAGATAGTGGGTCGAAGGAACTGTGTAGTTTGAACCACTGTGCAAACCATGCTGGGTTCACATTGATAAGAAGCACTCGTCTTGCAATTGACATCTTTAAAGTGAACAACATTATATATTTGCTTTTATTTACAATACATATTTATTTTCGGGGCAGAAGAAGAGCCTTCATTTTTCCTTACATAAGATGAGGCAACTTCACAGATGCTCTTTGCAACAGACAATTATTTACATGGACTCGCATTTGTGGTAGCTTCTTGTTTTTGTTGTTGTTGCTTGATATCGCCTTACGACTTGCGGTTGCTGCATGCAACAGCTGCGATTGGAGTCGCCACAAGTGCTGGGCAAATGTATGTGGCAGAGCTCGCTTTTGTGTATCTTTTGCATCTTTGGCATATGTGGCAACTCTCGCCTTGCAGCCAGTCAGACAGCCAGACAGCCAGCCAGCCAGCAAAGTCATCTATTGTGGCCTGTTTGACTTTTGTGCATTACGTAAGCGTGACTCTCAACTGCGCAACTGTGCCACACACGCGCTCTTTGAATGATTGCCGAACACAACTACTGTGCGTGTGTATGTGTGTGTGTGTGTGTGTGTGTGTGTGTGTGCTGGTGTGTGTGTGAAATGGGAATCAAGTGCATCGCTCTGTTTGACACTTGCAGGCTGTCAGCGCGGCTCTGATTGATCGATTGAATTTGTGTATGTGAATGCGTGTGTGGGTGGGAGAGGTAGCCACAATGATTAACTGGGCCAAAACAAACATTTTAGAAACCCATAAAGTGAGGTGTATGATTTCAGCTGTTCACAGTGTGATTAGCCACAAAATATTGCGCAATAAATCAGCTGTTAAATGTGTTGGAGAGATCTGACTCACAGCTAAAAATAAAATCATTTAAGAATTCATTATTGGAGTATGCAAGAAAGAAATTATTTATTTAATTTCATTTGTAACTTTCACTACTTTTAGTCCACATTAAAATCGTAAAAAAAAGATTAATAAACATCAATTATTGTGTTTGTTCAACTAAAATTATAAACTTATTTCTTTTAGGAATATTTATTATTTATGTCAACTATGGACTTTGTCTTGCGAGTACAACATATGCATCCCACTCCAAAACTATCTTTATAATATTTATAGATAATAAGGGACACTTGGCTCAAATCTGAGCCGCAGACAGGTCAACTGGCGGCACTCCCCTTTCGTTTAGGCTGATTGATGATCGGCTCTTTTAAAGCTAACCAGCTAAAGGGCTAAATAGTAACTGTTTTTCTATTATTATCAACATAAAAAGTGTTGTAACATTTTCCTTATCTGCCGCTATTGAAAGTTCCAATGTAATAGGAATTATCTAACAATTGTGATAGCAACAGCCAAGTTGTGAGCCAACTTTAAAGTTCGCTTAACAATCTGCCATTCTGACCTCAATCGCAGCATAGAAAAATTGGCGCGACATGCGCCAGAAGAAGGAATTAATTGAAATTTATTGTCTCAATTTATAATGCTGCAAATTGAGCGTTAGGCCAAAAATACTCGTTGAGCAGAGTTCAATGTATCTTTCAGATACTCCCAGCTTCAATTCCATTTCCATTTCCACACCCAGTCAGATACTCATTGAACTTGAACTTGAAGTCGCTGCCCAATTGTTTGCCAAAGTCAAAGTTTTCATATGCCCGGCTTCCAACTAACTTATGCAATAGTTATTACTAACTTTGCCGTCATATAAGTTTAAAGTTTGCTTCTTCCTCTTCTTTTTGCTGTTGTTGTTTAGATGTGCCTCTTAACTCGTTAGATTCGAACTTTGGGTTTGCAGCCGGCAAATTGAGTGCACACAGTTTGGCCCGGCAGACGTTTGTCATTTGTCTGCTGTCATGTCAGTTGTCAGTTTGATTTTGACTTTTTCTCTTTTTCCCATTTTTTTTTTTGTATTTTGCTTTTGGTATTTTTTTTTTTTAAATTGTAACAACTGCTATGACGACGGCAATGGCGATGACGCTTGACGCTGGACTGTGACAATATATATATATATATATATATATATATATATATACATATATATATGTATGTAATATCAAATGTTATACGACAAAACAAAAGACAAATTGTGCGCGTGTTGACAATTTTTTATAGATTTTTCTCTTCACAACATGTGCAATTTGGGAGCGGGGCATGTCAACTATGTGCTTAGGTGTGGCACAGCTCAAATATTAAATATTATAATTATTATTATTCATTATTCATGCACTACGACCTAGTTAGATTGACATCATTGAGCCTATATTCAAGAATATAGCATTCAAGAATTTTTGTCTGGCTGAGGGCTTCTATGTTCTCCGAGCTTTAGAGACATCGGCAGATTCCGCCACACATTGTACCTAGTTTTGTTAGACATTTTGTAATCAAGGTTAATCTAAATCTCACCTAAGTCTCTTCTTATCAATGGATATTACTGGCTTAAATCGTTTATAATTATAGCTGCCTACAATCTCCACACAAAGCGACTATCGCAGATGTTTTTCTTAATTCTCAGCAGCTCTAATATTAGATTATATTTTTTCTATCGAGTTTAATATTTTCTTGGATATTTTCTCAATAATTGATGCATGGTATATTATTTATGTCTTGGTGTTTCTAAAATATAGATAGATCAAGTAAGCATATGTAACTTTGTATTACTCAACGCCAACTTGCTGTATTTATTTAATAAACAATTTCAGAAACTGAGTGAATTGGGACCAGATACTACACTTATTATGCATAGTGATAATATTTGTGTGCATTTCTAGAATTTCATTTATTTTCATAGAGGGTAACTCGAAAGTGAATAGTTTTCTAGCATTATGATTGGTTTCGTATATTTTGTGTTTGACATACGAGCTGTGCTCCATTTTTACAGCAGTTGACGTCTGAGCACTTTATCTTAATGTCAATTCTCTATTTTGTAGCCAATGCCTTGACTTCAGTTTGGGAGTTCTTTGTTTTTATTTTTTTGGATTTCGTTTTGTGTGCGTGAAGCAGTTAAAAACGTTCAAGCAAATGAACAATAAAAAAGCCATTTGTAAGTCGCAGTTTGGGCCACGTTTCTTGCTCATTTGGAGTTGTCAAAATCACGAAGTCGACGTCGTTAATGGCGCCCAGAACTTAGCCTATAGATAAACTGGCGCTAGGATTTAGATTAACATTTACATTTACATTTACATTTATATTAGGCGGCTTTTAGGCTTTTAGCCGTGACTCATCTAACTGTAATCGTAGCCATAGAACGAGCAACTGCATTGGCTTGTTATTTAATTTTTTTTTATTATACAAGTGATTAATTTCATTTATACTTAAAATTATACAACAGTCTGTGTTTACATATAGAATTACAAATACCCAAGTAACTTGTGCTAAATGTTTGTTCTTAAAAGTATACTTAATTTAAGTTAGTATCCATTTATATCTTTTGTTTAGATTGCAGATAAATTTGAAATACAAATGATTGTGTGAAGGGCATGGAAAAATGTACTATAATTATTATAAATAACCGATGTCTGTTGTAGAAATGATATAAATAAAGATTCAATTTCAATACAAATTTATTTATTACTGTTTTATGTTAGTGAAATTGAGTCGAAAAATACTTTAAAGTATAGGCCAATTACTGTTTTAGATTTTATCGAACATTTTAAACTGGCTGTTGACCGAGTAGTTTCATATCAGCACATTGTATTGCAAAGCTTTTATTTACTCTTGATGCGTCCTTCCTTTGACTCGTTTGATTCCTTGCCGTTTGTTGCAGTACGACAACGTGAATTCCTGTCTGCACGTGCTGCGGAGTCAATCGGTTGGCGGTTTGGACAACATCACAACGAATGACATCTGCGCGGGTCGCCTGAAGGCTGTCCTCGCCCTCTTCTTCGCCCTCAGTCGCTACAAGCAGCAGGCGAAGCAAACCAAGTCCATTGGCGTCGGTTGCGGTGGTGCGGCGAGTACTGTTGGCGCAACTGCTGCTCCTGGTGGTGGCGGTGGTTCTGTTCTTGGTATTGGACTTGGCGGCAGCCTGAGAGCGTCTGTTGCTAGCAATCTGCTAGACAAGCATCAACAGGAAAAGCAACAACAGCAACTGCTGCAGCAGCAACAACAACAGCAACAAACGCCACAACAGTTGGCCCAGTCACTGGAAAACGGCAATGAGATGGTGAATCGGTAAGTCAATATATATTATACATATTTCAGCTACAATTGTTGCTCATATACATATTTCAAATACAAAATTTATTAATTATAATTATAAAATGACTGATGTTTAAAAATTAACTGCCGTAGTGCCAGTGCCAGCGCAGTGAGCTTTTGTCTCGCTGCACTTGATTTAGGTCTTTGCTACGGCTTGTGTCAATGCTATTCAACTTGACGAAATGTGTGCTGCTAACAAAGTTGAATTTACTAAAAATACTCGATGGTGTGTGTCTCGGCTTAGAACGACATACTTAACGAAACGTCAGTTAACAGAGCTGTTGAGTTGGAAACATATATGTTCGATTGACTGTTATATGTTAATTTAGCTTGGTCATGTTGGCTTAACAGATGCTGGAATTGGAATATGAATGTTAAATTTTCTGCTTGGATTAATTATTACAGCTAGAACAATAATTCATAAGTCTGCTTATAAGCGTTACAATAAATATATATATTTATTTAAGTAAAATCTACACATGTGGAGCGTTCTGATTTAGAATCGCTTGGGCAAATATTATTTGTTTTATGTTTGTTATATTCATGAATTAATAATCCTTAATTAAAAGATTTCAAAATACGAAATGTTACAAAACATATAAATTTTCTCAAAAATAAAACTTTTCCTTACAATTTTTAAATCTGTAAGTTTTTAATTCTTAACGAAACTCACCAAATATGATTGCAACATTGAACTTTTATCTCATATTGTTCTAACTGCTCTTTCGAAGTTAATTCAGTTGGGTATGCAGCATTATAAGTTCCAAGCCACTCCATTTTGAGTTTTTACCACGCATTCCATCAATATTTCAAAACCTTGGCCCAAAGTTAGAGGCAAGCACTGGTTCCCTCTTCCCTCTTCCCATTCCATACTACATCTGCCCCATAGCAATGTGTGTAGGTATGTGCCCCAAACAGAGCTCATATCAATGTGTCTGTCTTTGATTTCCTTTGCATTTCTCTTACACCGTCATAAGACTTCCGGTACGCAGCTTTTATTCGCATTTCTGTTTTTTTTCAGTTTGCGCTACGAAATTCCAAGCAAGTTTAATATGATTTATTGGTTTGTTTGCCGGAAATTACAGGCGATTCACTCGACGGGGTGTGGGGCTTCTATCCTCCTCCCCCAGGACATCTGTTGTTGCTCCCCAAGTCGTAAAAAATGCGGCCCAACTACGCCAAGCCCTAAGATGAAGCCAAGACGCTAAGCAAACACAATTGGCATACTACGCGAGAGTGGAGCGGAGCGGAGACAGAATCTGGTTTTGCTGGAGAGCTCTTGAAAAGCAGCTGAAAAATTCAAAACATGAGAATGGAAAATTAGAAAACTTTATTTGCCGAAAAGTCGAAAGCCAAAAACGTTTGTCGTCTGCAGCGAGTTTGGGGTTTTCTTGTGTGCTTGCAACCCTCGGGGAAATCCTAGCAGTAGACAGGAAACGGAAGCTTTTCTGCTGCGCTTACCCAACCAAAAAACGAGGGGACCAGAAAGAGAGAGAGAGAGAGAGAGAGAGGAAGAGAGGGGATGCAGGCCAGTCACCGTTTAACTCTCGTTTCTCTCCCCTCCCTGCCGATTGTTGGCAATGTGTTGATGACTTTCACTGACTATGAAATTTAAATGCGTAACGGAAATGTTTGCATATTTTTTGTGTGCCTTGGCGCTGTTTTGGGGCAAGGGGCGTTCTGTGTTGACTAGCAGACAAATAAATTACATTGGATTTTTATGGTCGTCCTTGCGCCTAGTTTGTGGTAGGCAACTGGGGACAGGGGACAAAGGACAAAGGACAGAGGACAGAGACAGACGACCAGCAGCACGACGATAACAATGCGGCAAGTTCATTTGAAGTTGCAACGCCATAAAACTTTCACTGCAAACAGACTAAAGCGCCCTCTATATATGCTTTAATACCCTATATTCGATGGAGATTGGTAAGGGAATTTCATAAGGATTGCGATAAGGATTCATTTACAGCTCCCCTTTAGCACTGTAATGTGTAGAAGATTCTAAGAGTTCGTATTTTAAACTTAGATGAAGTTTCTTAACTCAACTTTTTAATAACCCTCTCTGATTCTTTATACATGTGTTCAGTAGATCGTTAGGATTATAATTTTTTCAATTATAAAAACTACCACCAGCTACTCGAAAAAGTGTTTTATCTTTATATTCACTCCCACAGATTGGGTAAAATATATTAACAAGTCAAGTCCGAGTTTTTATATGTCTTCACTTGTGGTTCAGTTGAAGAAACAGGGTATCTGCTAGTCAGGCACCCCACGCGAAAGCATTCTTACTGTGGGGTTATGCTACTATGCGTTGTTTATAATGTCTGCGGTCTGGCGACCTAGACACTGAAACCGAGAGCTGTCCAGCCTGGCTCGCTTGGGGGCCTTGGAGGAAGAGCAGCTGTGGCAAAGCAACCCCCAAAAATACACAATGCGTACTCTTAGTGAAATTCGCGTTTCCCTGAAGTGGGCGGAGTGGAGCTGCTAGGACAGGATGTAAGGGAAGGGAGTGTGGGTAGGCAGTCGTATATTAGAAATTCAAAAGCATTTTAACGACAGCAGCTGGTGCACATTTCAAGTTAAAGTTGTCTCGTGGCAGACTTTCAGGGACAATTCACAAGTTTTCAGTACCTGACACTGATTTAGCCGCTGTTGCCACTTGGCACTTGCTGCTGCCAACATGTTGCGCTCCCTTATGCATATAATTAAAAACTGTAAGGAGGCAGGTCTTGTTTTAAGACTTCAACAGCAGCTGATGACATTTGCAACCCCAAAAGGCACGATACTTCAGGCTGGAGCCATTTATAACAGCAAATTGCTCAGCAGACATAGCCACAATGTGTGCTCCCGAATATACACTGCACATTTACAGCGAGCCGGTGGAGCCGGTGAGGGGGAGTGGCAGTTTAATGGTAACTGCTGAGTAACCCCCAAGATGTTCACATAATTGACAGCTGCTGTTGAGGGTCACAAATTCCAATGCATGCGTGCCCAACTGAAGCTGAGCCAAATCCAAATGTCCCTTTTTAGAGGGGAGCTGCTTGGAGTGGGTGGTAGGTAAGCCATCCACGTGTGTCCTCACTTAATTCGAATGCATTTATGCGTGACCAGGCACAGGACGATGTCTAGCTAAAGAAGGAGAGAGAGAGAGAGAGAGAGAGAGAGAGGGAGACAATGCTGTCGTCCTGGCGACCAGGATTTCTGTAGAGAACCGGGACCACAATTGACAACTTGTCCGCCCCGCTTGTGTTGTCTGGCTTAACTTTTGTTGTCCTGCGGGCAAATTTCTGTTTGTTTTTTTCCAACAGACTGAGAGAGTTTTCCTATGAGTTGAATTTATAATTCCATTTGTGGTTTTAATTTTGTAAATGTGAAATTAATTTTATTCAATTTGTGTGCAATCGAGGGTTGCCAGTCCTGCAACTCATTGCTAACTGGATTGGGTGCGCTTCACGCTTCATTGACGCTCGATTGTGGGGACTAAGCGCAAATTGGCTTAGATCAAAGTGCTAAAGGGGTAATTGGGCGCCAAAGCGATTAACACAGCTGACAACAGATACAAAGGTCTTTTAGTGAGAGTTAGTCATGGGATTACTTTGCCTACGCGCCGCCAACGAACTGCGTCTTGACTCATCCAGCATGGTCTCGACCAGCAACTCATCTCGGGAATTCAATGCCGATACGAATATATCACGAGTGGCACGATAATTGCCACAATTGTACAAATGCTCGTTCTCCAATCGCAGAAAATTCCAGATGAATCTCCGTGCAATCTCACAAATGCTGGTCAGCGTCTTGCAATTGTAGGGCAATAGTATATTATAGTGAATCATGTATAGCTCAAAAACCCAAATGAAACGAATTGACAGATCCGCAATAATTGCAAAATAATAAAACATCTAAGGAATTTATATATATAGTCAGTGAAAGATATTTGTAGGCGTTTAGTTACTCGCACCTTGGGATAAATTAAACGCTTGCGTAGAAATATATTCGAACAATCGAACACTTTGAACAGTCCATAGTCCTGAATCAAATCCCACGCAGTGCAATATATGGTTGATATGAAAGAGCTTACCAGGTAGCACCAAGTCCAAGGATTTGCAAACAAATTCTCATAATTAGCTGACGATGAAGAGTTTACTTTAAATCAGACTGAAAAATCAGTTAATCGTCTTCGTTGACTAATAATATGAATACCCTCTATTATTAGCTTAGTTCAATTGAATACTCACCGTTTGTCTCCAATTGAATGGTTGAAAAGGTGACAACAATCAGCGTGGAGCCATAGGCAAAAGCATTCACCAGATAGGAAGTCGGCTTGGATTTGCTATCCCAATATCGTTTCAGGCATTGGGCCAAGCGGAACCAAGCAGGCAAGCAACGGAGAAAATAAACCACATAGTCTGGCTCAAAATCAAAGGTTTTAACGCTATTCAGTTGGTAACGAACATAGAAGCGAATTAGCTGATAGAAGTCCACAATGCACTGAACTAACGAAATCATTTGATCTGCCACAAAAA
Source organism: Drosophila grimshawi (assembly GCF_018153295.1). Classification (NCBI taxonomy): domain Eukaryota; kingdom Metazoa; phylum Arthropoda; class Insecta; order Diptera; family Drosophilidae; genus Drosophila; species Drosophila grimshawi. The sequence goes on from NW_025062900.1 coordinate 25,269,419, forward strand.
AGTCCGCAAAAGACACATAGCAGAAAGGAGCAACCAGAATCCGGCCAAAACTTCGTAGCACCCACATCCTGGCCGAGTAGTTCAAAATCCTGATGGGATTGATCAGCAGTGCCAGTGGCACCAGCAGTCCCACGAGTGGAAAGTACAGAGGATCCTTGACGCCGAACTCATCATGATGGATAAAAAACAGCATAGACAAAGTGCAAATGTATCCATAGAAACTAGCTGTGCTCAGCAGTTTGACAGGCACTGTCGGATTACGTGGATTCAGCTCAAAGATCAGCACGTGATTAATGCCCACGGTCTGCCAGACATGAAGATTGATCACAATGCCGAAGCCATACAGCATCAGGGAAAACGAGGCTCGATAGAGTCGTACGAACGTTGAAAGCAACTCCGGATTACTAAACAGGCTGTAGTCTGCGAAACAATGGTAGAAACGCAATAAATTAATTAATAATATGAAGTATATCCTCACTGCACTCACATGAAAAAAGGCAGACGACAGCTGAGACTATAAAAAGACCCAGCAAAACGCCAGCTGAGAAAATGTGGGTTGGCGATGTGGGTTGCCCCAGAGGAGGAACTCGCAGCTTTTCCATGGCCTTGCCACGATCACCTTTCGTTATATATTGCGTGTATATGTCCTCCACCTCGCCCATCATGTTGCTTAGGTCTACGCCGCTCTGACTGATGACTGCCGGCTCGAGATACTCATTAATCCAGTTATGCCCAGTCGAGCTCTTCAAGTATTTATCGAATTTTTCGCACAGCTTGTAGAAGCCCGTGTAGTTCAACTGCTGATAGTTGTTCAAGAGCACCAGGCTGAAGTAGAACTCGCTGTAGGCTCTTTCCAGTTTGCTCACATTTCGCGGCTGATCATCCAATGGGGGCAGACTAGGAATATTGCCCAGGTCACCGCCCACACGGTGCACATAAATGAACTTAACCTTAAAGGTGGCATGTTTGCGATATGCCTCGGCCATCTTGTGGTCAAAGAAATTATTTACTCGCCCCAACTCGGCAGTTAGAGTTGTAAAGAACTCGTCTCCAAACTCCAGACAGTACACAGCGTACAGGGATTTGTATCGCGGATCTGGCGCATTATCCGCAGCGTGCAGAATTTTTGCTTTGAGTTCCTAATTAATATTAATTAGAATTTTCGTTTTTAGTTGAAATTGATATACTAACCGCATAGTTGATATATTGCTTTCGCCATTCGCTAGTTAAGTGGCTCTCAAAAGTTTTGCCAAAGTTCATTTTGATAGTTTTTACAATGCTAGTTTTTTGTATTTATTTATTTTTATATGTATTATTAAAATGAGTTTAAAGTCAATAGCATAGATTTCACAATATTGAAAATAGTTTATATATTGTTGAAAATAAATTATTAAACGAATAACAAATTGCAATCTATGTAAAGAAAATCAATATAATGAAATCAATGTAAGTCTACTTAGTTATTTGTGTTGTGCATCCACTCTGTGTAAATCAGCTGTTCATATTTGATATTAAAACAAGTAAGTCGGCTGTACTCGAGTGAGCTCGACTACGACTTCCCAGAGGCCAGCTGTTGAATATATTTAGAATAGAACTATTGGCAAATTTCCCTTTATAATAAGTTTTGCACCCAAATGTGAGCAGGTCTGCAACTGCACTCATTTCTTATAGCATGCTCAGGCACTGAAGAGTAAACAAGTAAGAGTGCTCTAGTCGAGTGAAATCGACTACGATTTACCCTCAAGACAGTTGTTAAATATGTGTTGTTTGATTGGAAAATTTCCATTTAAAAGTTTTGCACCAAAATGTGAGCAGGTCTGCAAGCGTGCTCTGCCGACAAACACGTGCATATTCATACATACATACATATACACGTACAATACACACGAAGAAATATTGACAATTGCGTCGATTATCATGTCATCTCTTTCTCACACATGCGCTCGCATATTGATGCATACAGAAAGTACAATAGCTTGGGTCTTTCTCATCTGATCTTGATGAAATTTTGGCAGTTGATCAATAATGTGCATATGTATGTTATATATATATTCTGCCTTTAAAATTGTAGCATTTAAATGTATCGATAATCTAATAACGGAGGCAGTTATCGATAAAATAAATCAAGTAAAATTAAGCCTGGTACACGAGACCTGTATTCCAAATTGGAAGTCTCTAGTAGTCTCTTATAGTATCTGAGACCTGCGTGTTCATACAGACAGACGGACGGACGAACGGACATGGCTATATCGATTCGGCTGATCAAGAATATATATACTTAGTGGGGTCGGAGATGCTTCCTTCTGCCTGTTACATACATTTGTACAAACCATTATACTCATTTTACCCACTTTTAATGGGTTCAGGGTATAAACAAATACAGTTAAACATTTAATGTTCATTTTATAATTTTATTTTATGAATGCATATAAAGAAAATTCAATATAAATCCAGTTACGCTTTTGTAAGCTATAAACGTAAAACCCAAATGAATTTCGATTAATTTTCTCCGAATTCTAGAATTCCTTCTTACGCACATTGATTGGCGAACTATCACGTCTTTCGCTACTTTCCTCCGCGTTTAAGTTCAGTGGTGTGAGGAATATATCACGAGTGGCCCTAAAACTGCCGCAATTGAATAAGTGCTCGTTTTCAAGGCGCAGGAAATTCCAGAGGAACCTACGTGTAATTTCACACAAAGTGGCAATCGTCTTGCAATTGTAGGGTAACAAGATCTCATTGTATATCAAATACACCTCCAACATCCAAAAGCAACGGATTAAAATGTTCGCAACAATGACTAAATAATAAAACCACTAAGAAAACATAATAAGGTTAAAGAACGAAAGGTCGGAGTTTCCTTGAAGTCTCAATAATAACCTTGCGATATATTAGATTCTCGCGCAGTAAAAAATGTTCGCCTTTCCACACTTGAAATAAACCAAAATCCCATACCAAGTCCCAAGTTGTGGAATAAACGGTTGATATCAGTGAAATGATAAGATAACTCCAAATCCAGGGATTGTCAAACATGCTGACATAATTATCTGCAAATTAAATAACAAATATATGATTGAGCAGAGCTGTGGATTAACTTGAACCCACCATTCGATTCCATAACAATCGTGGAGCAAATGACGGCAGCAATACTAGTTGCATACTTGACTGCATTCAGGGGATAAGAAATGGGTCTATCGCTGCTATCCCAATAGCGTCTCATGCACTGGGCCAAACGGAACCCAGCCGGCAGGCAACGGATCACTGGAGCCGCACAGTCCGGCTCGAATTCAAAGGAACTGTCGCTGTTCGTATAGTAACGGAAATAGAATCGAATCAGATGATAACTGTCCACCAGGCAAAGTGACAGCGAGTTCATTTGATCGGCCAGCCAAAAGTCAGCGAAGCGCACATGAAAAAAGGGTGCAGTCAGAACCCTTCCCAAGCATCGTAGCATCCACACTCTTGCCGAATAGTTCATAATCCTAACGGGATTGATGAGAATCGCCAGAGGCAGCAGGAGGCAGACCAGTGGAAATGGATATGGATCATCAACGCCAAACTCATTGTGATGTAGGAACAATAGCATGGTCAAAGCACAAAGGTATCCCATTCCACCGGCTACCTCTAGAAAGGAGGTGGCTGGCATGTGCCTACGCAGGTCGACGTTGAAGATCAGGACGTGATTGATGCCCACATTCTGCCAGACATAGACATTGATGGCCAAATAGAAGCAGCACAGCACCCAGCAAAAGAGTCCGCGATAAAGTCGCCCAAATGGCATAAGTGTCTCCACTTCCTTGAACACAATCAAATAATAAACTGACAACGGGAAGAAATGCACAATATCAAAAAAGAGAAGATGATATACAGATGGATAGATCACAAGATTATATACTCCTTAAAATGATATAAAGTATTTGTCATAGTCAAAGTCAAGCGTTCCTTGGGCGACTTACATGAGATGATAACCATAATGGCACTGACAACAAACAGACCCAGCAGGACACCGGCCAGAAAGACCTGAGCTGGCGGGGAGGACCGACGCAGGGGTGGCACTCTCAACTTGGCCATGGCCTTGGCTCGATCTCCGTTTGTCAGATGGGTCGTGTAGAGTCTCTCCACCTCGACAATCATCGCCAGGAGCTCATCTTTGGATAATTCAGGCTCAACGACATTGTAGCGAAACCAGGAAGCACCTCTTTCGGATCGGATGTACTTGTCGTACTTCTTGCAAATCTTGCGAAAGGCCGTATAGTTGAGAGACCAGAAGTTCTGCAGCATTATCAGACTCAGATAGAACTCGCTGCAGGCCAGGCCCAAATGACGAGCAGTCGTCCCTCTAGCTGGACCCAGTTCCAAGATCAACTGAGCTCTTATGGCCTCCAGTTTGCGATGGGCCTCGGCCAGTTTCTGGGCGTAAAAGTCCATGACGCGGCTCAATTCCTGGTGACAGACCTCAAAGAAACGGCTCTCGAAATTCTGATAATACGAAATTACTTCGCTACTCGCCACGTAATCCTTCTCTCGAATATGTCGTAAATCTCTAGTAACTTTGGCGTCGGGCGCATTGACAACGGCTCGACGAATCATTTCATTAAGTTCCTGAATATTGTACGGTGATCAGATCAGATTGTTCATGATAGATATACGTGTATATAGTCAAGTACCGAATACTTCATGTATTGTTGACGCCACTCGGTTGTCAAATGACTCTCAAAGGTCTTGCCGAACTTCATTTCTGCTCAACTCAACGGCCTCAACTGGATATTTGCATTAAATCTTTCAGTTTCAATTGAAACTGACTTGCCTTTTTTTGTATGATGATAAAGACTACTTTGATTAAATGTTAATGTGTTTTATAAAAGAGCTTGTCATCGAAAATCAGTTTTAGTGTAGATATATATATGTTATTTATCATTACCGTAGATATATATATATGTTATATGCATATTCCTAACTCAGAAAGTGTCTTAAAGACCTCGAATGTAATAAAAGTTCGAAGTTATTTTATAGCTTAAATTAGGTAAATATTGTTATATTGTAATTTAAATATATTTTTCGACTGGCTCCAGGTCAATATCTATTTATTTATCAGTTGGCTGTGGAGTTTGAGACTCAGTTTCATTCAACAAACTATTATCATTTAATGCATATTAATTTTGCTTTACAAACACGTCTGCTGTCGAGTTTTGTTTTGACCATATTTCAGTGACTCAATGGGAAAACACAGTGAATACACTCCACCACCTTTATTCTTCTCTCTGCTCGGATTTGCCCATCCCCATTCAAGTCGCTATTGTCCAACAGCCCACGCAATGTTGCAACGTTTTTAACATTCCGTTCTCTATTAAATCATTCTTTTTTTTTTGTTTTTTGGTTATTTGACATTTTCGCTTTTGATTTTTTTTTTTTTTTTTTGTGGACAGTTGCTCGTTTCCGTGGCTTTTATCCTGCTGAAGCCTCAAGCCTCGGAGCGGGCTTTAATTTTAGTCTGTTTCTCTTCATATTTGCCCGTTTTCAAGTGCGGTGCGTGCCGCATTTTGAAGTGATGCCGTTTTTTGTCTATTATTATGAAATTTACAAGGGCTGGCTTAAGGGTTGATTTCGCAACTCTTTAAGTATGCAGAAAAAAGTACAAGAAGGTACAATCAGCTTCAAAATTCGATTCCAGATTCAGGCAGTTGAATTCAGTTCAGTTCAGTTAGTCATATTTCTAGTGACAAAGAAAGAAAATGGAGTTTTAGTTGGTGGATGTTGGGTTAGGAGGAGTTAGCGGGAGGGGGAGCAAAGGATCTACAAGAAAATGTCGTCTACAGGCATTGCAGGGGGTAGCTCAGCTAACCGTATATACACACACAACCCCCCCTCACACACACACACGCACACACACACACACACACACACACACACACACACACACACACACACACACACACACACACACACACACACACACACACACACCTCACCATCAGCATCATCAAAGCGACCATTCATCTCGGGCAACGTGAAAAATGTGAAACAATTGCAACGATGATTACTTTTTCCCCAGTTTGTTGTTGTTTTTCTTCGTGGAAAATGGTCGTAAAGGAAAATTGAATTGCCAGTGGGTGGTTAGCTGAAGTTTCTGTTTTTTTTTTTTTTTTTTGCCCATTGGGAGCATTTGGCTTAGGCCGAGAGTGGGAATGAGTAATAAAGAAACTCACCAAAACAGGTGAACCGAATTCATAATTATATGCTAAATACTCTAGTAATTAGCTCCCGCGGGAGTCGGAAGTTGATTATGCTTAGATGACTGGATCTTATCGTATTTTAAGCTCCTTAATCATTTTAGGGGGTGGCAACTAAACTTACTATGTGACAAAATTGGCAACATGTGCAAAATATACACAAACTCTCAGACTGCATTTTATTTCCGCTCGGATAAAAACGAGCTGCTGTCAGCATTTTAGATTCAATTCTTGATACCCTGTTATCAAAGAATGTTGTTAAATATTACCAACTTTTCAATTATTCAAAATATTATCCTTGAGATTGATATAAAGAATTGTCTTTGTAATTGTCATGTTGTTAAATTATAATTTAACCTATTTTTAACGCTTCTAAATATTTCTTTACAATCGACTCACAATTTCTAAAGGCATCATATGCTAAAATATAATATAGAGCATCTTTTAGTCGTAAGTACTCAACGAAAACATTGCTTTCAGTTTTACTGCCATAACGACAGAAGCAAATAAAAATATTTGCATAGACAAACCGTTGGACAATTGGACGAGACTAACGGCCAAGTGAACAGCCGGGTGTAGATTGGACGCGTTTAGAGGAGGGGTGTAGGAGAGGAGTATATAAAATGAAAAGTAAACATTGCAACATTCGCTGCCATTGAAATGATAAAGTGCGCCGTCTCTTCCAGTACGACAAAAGGCAATAAAATGCATGCTTAGTGCTTGCGAGGGGGTGCTGAAGTAAGGTGCGGGCTGGGGGGAGGATGGGGAGGGGGCGATTTAATGGCATTAGTAGTATATAGTAGTTTGGTAGGTGGCAGTGGAATCGATGTGGTCCAGTCGCTCTCGAAGCTGGAATTACATGTGTGTCCGTCTCGCATTTGTTTTCTTTCTTGTCTTTGTTTTTGCGTCTGTGGCATGTGAATTGCTGGAGCTGGAGCTAGAGTTGGAGCTGGAAAACCTTTCATGCTTTTTGGATTTGTATAAACAATGATTTATTGGCTCTAGCTCAGTTAGTGGGGTTGCACAGTTTCCAGCTTCAAAGTTGTTTTTTTTTTTTGCAAAAGTGAGGGAAAGTTTTTCGCTTAGCATACAAATAATTGAATATAACATAAATCTTAAGTTCCCTTAGCAACTGTCACAATATTTTTAATGTTTATTTGCATTTTACTGCCTATTAGGGATTTGTATATAATGTTTTCCAACTGTTTTTTTTATGCCCAATCGAATTTATTGAATGGAAAACGCAGCATTTATATAATGTGATCGATTTGCAATTTCTGTAGTTAGCTGCAGCATTTTAAGTTTCACAGGTTCAGTGTGCTTTTGAAATATTACACTATTGTCCTAAGAGTTATGCGGAACATCGATTACCACCCACTCTCAATTAAAACTCTCGCACTCCCAAGTTAATAACTCAGCAGCAACTGCGAGTAGTTTCGTCCAATTTCGATTGCCATATCACGCAAATTGCACTCGAATTTCGACAGGCGGGCAATAAACCTCCAAAAAACTTGAAAATCGGCCAAAAACACAAATTGCGCGCTCGACTCGAGCCCCAAAAGCGGCTTAAAAATGCTCAATTTAAACAAGTTTTTTTTTAAAGCAATCGAAGTGAGGTGAAGTTGACCCGTTCGAAACTAAAGCTGCAATGATTAAACAATTTTCTCGCCGATATTGTTGTTGTTGTCACAATCTGAGCGACATTTTATGTGAGAAAAGCAACAACAAATTAAAAAGAAGCAAATGAAGAAAATAATTTGCGATAATTGCTTAGTATGTTAAATTGCACCGATTTGTTCGCCAATAACTTTGGCCAACTTAATTGCACTTGTTGTTTGCCCCTTCTGAGCATTGAACTTCAGTTGTTTCACCGAACAGAGAGGGGGCAGCCGCAACTGTTTATACCCGGCACACCGACAAAACGACAGACAGTTGCAACCTGCACGTTGCAACCACCCCCATTTGCTCCATCCATTCATATGACGGGCAGCTGTGCGCATCGAACATGTTCGAACGAAGCCAAGCAAACAGTTCGGTTGCGTTCAACAACGTTCAGTGTTCGTTTAGTTTGCAATCGCATCGCGTCGAGTGCTGAACGCGGAACGGGTGTGCGCGTCAATTGCCGGCAAATTTTGATTTGATTTTGTTTATGTTTTTATGCACGGAGAAAAGGCGGCAAAAAACCCACAAATGTGTGAATCAAGTCTACATTTATGATGGTTCATTGTCAGTCACTTACAAATGTGCCAAATAGTCAATAAATCTGTGAAGTGAATGTATTACAAATAAATCTATATCTAATGTGCTATATTTAATCAAGTTTTTGTACATAACTGTTGCATATTGAATGGCGTTGCAGCTCCCAATTCATTCCCCTTTTAGATGTCTTTTTGTTTTTTGGCTGGCAGCATAATTATCGCCTTATCGCAGTGTATACAAATTAAAAGGCTTAAACCCAGACAAAAAGTGTTTGGCAGCAGACGTTCTCCATGGACCACAAGCCGACCAGTAGACAAATTCCATTTTAGATAAGCGCGTATTTTATTTATTTATATGCTGAAATACAGCAGACTTTAACAGGATTCGCTGTCCTGTGGGATTTGAACTTTAGACAAAAACAATGCTCAATTTTGTAGAATCTCGCAGAGCTTGAAATAGTCGCGAATTGTGAAAAGTTTCTGCTTTTTAAATACTTGAATATGTTAGACTTCCAACGTTGATGACCAAATGCATTTCATATAGAATTTCGTAATTTAAACTTTTAATAGCAGATGTTTCCTTCATTTCCCGTTTACACTTTCCATTTGGCTAGTTGCTAACTTTTGCCATTGTTGATTGTAGTTCACAGTTTACAAAGAAGTTAATTAAGAAGATTCTGAGTCTGAGTCAGAGAATAATGGACACAGACCGGCAATTAGATATGTCCGCACGTCAGGCGCAACCCATTTGATTTCTAGGCGCTAATCTTCAGTGTCATCGGCTCATCATCATCATCGTCATCATGAACATCATCAGCTGGCAGTGTTGCCACCTCTCCCGATTGGACTGTCAGATAGCTAACCGGTTTCTGTGGAGCATTCAACTGGCGCGTGTGCCTTCTATTAATCTTGTGTGATTGTGGCTCGAGCCAAAAATTTGCAGCTGGCTTTTGGAAACCTAATTTGATTCAAGTGGCAGCTGTGCCCCCAAAAAGGATTGAGAGTTGAGGAAGTCATCCTTGAGAGTTCGGGGCTAATTATCCGGATATCAGTAGAGTTGAACTGCATGCTCTGCTCAATTTTCAATTTAAAGCCTGCCAGTGACAACTGACAAGCTGTCAGATTCATCCAATTCCAGTTGAACTCGAACTTAAGCTTCTTCCTCTTCAAATAAGGGTGCATTGAACTGCGTGACAGCAACGAAAGCAACAATCCTACAATCACCGGCAGCAAATCAAAGTCTGCCGTCTGAAATTTGAGATATCAAAAAGCGAACTGTCAAAATACCAAAATGAAAATTCAATTGTGGCTTCGGCTCACAGAAAGAGGGAACCAGACAAGGTGGGGGGAATATTATTGAGTACTTACTGTAGGTAGCAGCCGAGACGAACTTTGACTAATGATATGACATGTGTATAGGGGCCTCCTCTCCTCCTCTCCTCGCCTCCTCGCCTCTTCCAGCGTGTGAATGAGACAGAAGTGGATTATGATTACAGTAGCGACACCCTAATGATTTAATTATGATAATGATAATAGCCATTGGGCTATGCAACTACATATCTGAAGTTGGAGTTGGAGTTGAAGTTGAAGTTTGCCTAATGTGTCTCGTGTTAATGATTAGTTTCGGCTATGTTTATGAGTTTCTCATGTAAATATATCCACTTTGATGGAGCGGACTTGAAGGTTATGTGCATATCAATTGGAACTAGTTTGGGGGGTTGTTTTGTCATTGAGCTCACAGAAGAGCGAACCAGTTCGCACTGCTAAAAAATCCAGTTTGCAAAGCTAGAAATTTATGAGCAAGTTCAATGGCATTTTCACTTTACTTATTGACATAAATCTAATGCACAGAAAGAGCAAAGAGTTTATTAGAACTAATTCTAAAGAGCTTCATAGCTCTTATTTTTTCTTTTTCTTATTAGATTAGTGCATATAATCTATGTGCCCATAAAATATCCGCTTCCGCTTTTGAGAGTATTTTAAACAGTTGCCACAATTTCCACTTACGCCCAGCTGCAGCCCCTCTTCAGGCCATAACTAATTGTTCAATTCAGAGAATATCACGTACGTCGATTGAATATAACTTTTTGACACAGTTAACAGCCGCTGGCTCTTTAGCCCAGAGTTCAGTGCGGTTCAGTTAAGAGTTGGCTGCTTATCAGAACGTTGCACTTTTTGCCAATGCAAAGAAAGAATAAACTTTGGCCGCCTCTTATCTATGCCTTTGCACGAGCCCAAAGGCACTTTGAAAAATTATTAAAATTGCTTCGAGAATGCATTTTGCATAGACGGGAGAGAGAGAGAGAGATACAGAGTAAGAGAGACAGACAGATATTGAGATAGAGAGAGAGAGAGGGAGAGGCAGAGAGTGGAGACTGGAGAGTGGTATCCAGAAATTGACGTTTAGTCACGTACGATGGCCAAAAGAAAATTATTTAATATGCAGCCGCTGAGGCGCAAAAGTGGCAAAAAGTTGTTTAAAACCCAAAGACGAGAGTAGAATGTGCTGATAAAAGCTGAAGGAAGTGAAGGAACTCGGCACACAACACACAAAAAGTAAGATTGGGAGGAGGGATGGGGAGGGAGGGGTGGCTTTGTGTAACGACATAAACCGCAAAGTGGTGCGTGGTGGTGGCATATCTGTATATGACGGTGGTGGCTGGTAACTTATCCAGACGGGCAGCAGACAGAAGAAGGCTCTCTTTTCGTTGAGGATGTGGAAATGCAATTTTTGACAGGAAATTCACACAAAATTAATGGGCCTGTTGCCCAACAAATTCTTTGGATATTGTTGGCTCAAGCGGGGTCAGCTTGTAGTATGTACACAATTGGTGGTAACGTTGCCATTGCCTTGACGGCAGTCGAGTCGAGTGGCGAGTGGTGCATAAATCTAACAATGCAGCCGTTCAATCACAGCGCCAGCCCCACTTCCAACACACGCCCCAAAAACCATCAGACCCTCCAGCTGCTGCCCTCACATTTGGCGCCTGGGCGCATGTATTGCATATCAAATGCTTGGCAAATCCAAACGGACAACAACAATCGCTTTTAACTTCGACTTGCAGTTTAACAAATAAATTTTGACGAGATTTATGATCCAGGTCGGTTCCACTCACTGTCTAACAGAGACTCGCCCCACAACCCTTTTGTGTTTGCCCTGCTTTCCAGCCCGGCTTCAAGTTGGCTTTTAATGTGCCGTACAACTGACATAAAGCAAATACTTCCATCTAAATATAAATAAACGAGAGGCAGGCATTAAAACAATGCATCTAGAGGCGAGAGACACAGAAGAACTAAATTTAGCTCTTGCAATTGCCGAAGATGAAATACCCTTGCAGACTTTGCAGAATTTAGGACATAAAATGATCACCTTTTGCAGTATGATATAACATTCTGTGCAATTTATAAATCTTTCAAAGCGTTATCTTGAAGATTAACTGTTTGTTTGTGATTTTTTGTTGGATATAATTTTATTATAGTGATATAGTCTGCCGATCAAGATTACTTCAACATCTAAGCTGCCGGAACCAAAGGAAAGAGCTGAGCAGACATAGTTAGTCGAATTTTAATGCTAATCGAGAATAAATAGATATATAAATAGATACCTGATGTTATCAATGATAACTTTCTCAATGCCTTACACATTTCGACAGGAATTTGAAATACCCTCTCCAGAAAAACAATGTTGAAACGTGCAAATGCTGCACGTGCTGCTCCAAATTTTGAACAGTTGAGAGCAGAGCAGAGCAGAGCAGAGCAGAGCAGATGAGACCTGCCAAAGGGAAGGGAGCAGTTAAAAGAGGTGGAGTGGAGAGCTGGGATCTCTAGCGGGTCCGGACATCGTTGCGCTCCAGTGAGCACAGCAGCAGCAGCCGGAGCAGCAGCGGGGCACACAATACAAAAATAGACAAGTTTATGGAGCAGAAATCAACTTGAAAGACTCTTTTAGCTTCCGCTTAAAGGCAAGGGAAGCACAGAAAACACAAAACACAAAACACAAAACAGAAAACAGAAAACAAAATACAGAAATAAGCAGCGCGACAAACTTTAGACAAAAGTCTTTTATTTATATGTCAAAGCAAATCAGCAATTTGTCACGCCGTTTTAGCGCTGAGCAGGGAGTCGGTAAAAGATACAATATCTCAAACCGAATAAAAGCTGACATTTTGCTGTGCCCTTTCAAGTTTTACATTTGATTTTTTTCTTTTGACTTTTCCGAGGCGGACAATTAACTGCGCTAAGTCTTTGCATAATGAAAAATTCAATTTGTTACTATGATAGGTGCGCCCGACTCACGCAAACATATATCATAAATAGTATTTCATAATCGGTTGACAGCTTTCAAGTATCAACTGCCTTCTTTTTTCTGTCCAATCAAAGTGGCAAACGCATCGTGATTATCAATGTTTATGATTAATACGGGCTTTACTTTTTGCCACTTGTGTGGTCTGCAAATATATATTTATATATATACCATATATATATATATATATTGCATCTATGTGATTTCATATGGTTATAGCCACACACACATGCAATGACAATTTGCTGTAATTTCTGCCAGCAATTTGCATTCAATTTGCATACATTTTCTAAAGACGCTTAAAAACTTGATTGTGCAATGTCATTTTGGGACTGATCTTTAGCTGAATCACAATTTGCTGAGCTTTAAGGGGCAGTCGAAAAGATTATTGAGCTCGACAAAAGCCGCTGTAGATCAGCAAATTTACTCTTATAAATTATTGAAAGAAAACGTTCAAAATAAATTTGTTGACGCTGCTTTGTGCAGCTCTGGAATCAATGAACTACTAAGAGCTATATCTGTTGCATGTATTATTTTCACTTGCTTCCTGATTCATCAAGCACAATTATTCAAGGCATTTGTGCGATTTAGTCACGCTTCCTTCGTGGCTTGGAAAAGTGTTTTCCTTGCGCTTCTTGATTGCTTGCAGCGCCACAAGCTGTCAGGCAATTCAACTTGAGTGCTTTTCTAGTCGACTTGCCAGGCATTTAAGTCGCGTTTATTATGCCAAGCTTCAGTTGCAGATCTGTGACAGCCGACTCAACAACAATTTGCTTCAATTTATGAAAATGATGCAGACAGGCGAGTAAGAATCAGAGTCAGAGTCAAAAACGAGTCAGAAACGAGTCGGAATCGAGTCAAAACTAGAATTGGAGCTCGGCTGATTGTGGTAATTGCTGCTGTGACACTTTTGATTAAGCATTCGACTCGGGGAGAGACGCAGCACAAATATTCAATAAATCAGACAAACTCACGCATAAGTCAAACTTCATATCAGCTGCCAACTCTTCCTATTTTTTTTTAGCCCACCCGTGTCGTGACACGTGTCAAATTTGGTGAAAAATCCTAGTCCAATTGCAACATTTATCGCAATTGCAACAGCAGGCGTAAACTCTAGAGCAACCCTTACAGTGTGTACTGCCAAAAACGCACAAAATCCAAGGCATTAATTTTTACGACAAATTGATTAAGCATAAATTTCGCACCCTTAACTCCAAAATGCGAAGTTTGTTGGGTGTTCTAAAATATGACCACTTTGAGAGCATTTAGCAGGCACTTCAAATATGTACTACAACACTCCTCCTCCTCCTCCTCCTCCTCCTCCTCCTCCTCCTCCTCCTCCTCCTCCTCCTCCTTTTCGGCCTCTTCCTTTTCTCCTCTCCAAGTCCCAGTCCCACTCACGTGTCACACGCACGTGCGTATTATTTACACGCCATTTTTTTCTCTCTGTGCATTTCCGATTTGGCTTGCTTGTTTTCGAGGGCTTTGCATCTTTGTAATTGAAGTTATTGATTTTCAACTCAAAAACATTCTTCAACATTCTGGCAAAGAAGGGCCTCCCTTTTTGTTTCTCATTGCCTGAGTCGCCCTGTTCTGCCTTTTTTCATTATGGATTAGCCGCATCAGCAGTCATACATCAAAAATGTCTGTTTCCACTGGTCTCTGGTTCTGTATTATTTCGGCACGGAAGTTGCAAATACGTTCAGTTAATTGCATTAAGTTTTCTGTAACAAACCCCCAATCTTTGATCAAAGTGCTGTGCAAACATTTTGGTCATCCCCATCAGACAAATTTCTGGCTTTTTCTATAGATTTTCCCTATTTGCTGTGGGCGTTTTCAGGCGGGGAACCAGACATTTTGTTTGATTAGCAGCTATTTTTACTTGTGTCACGGCAATGTCCCCGCAGGTCCAGCACATTTAATTACGAAATAATGACACAGAGCAAAGAGCACTTTTTGGGGGGTTCCGTTTGTTGGAAATTGTATGCCATTGGATATGCATGGCTTATGTAGTTAAATCAGGGATAATTGAGATAAATTTGCAAATTGAGGCAATGAATTCTTTTAAAATTCTCGAAATGTGCTGGAATAAAGAATATGAATTGACAGCAATATTAAATTAAAACTCAATCTACAACGTCAAAAAAAATGCAACAGTTTTATTTAAAGGGAAATTACTCATTTAATCAAATATAATAATCATAATTAAATAAGAAGAAATTTCGTAAATAAAGCAAAATATAAAAAGAAAATCACATTTCATAGTTACAAAATGTATCTCATTATTAAAATTTAATAAAACCATGGTATAAAAATAAAAGTTCCAAAATTGTGTGCTAAATAAATAAAATGTTTTTGAGCATAAATGTGAATTAAATAACGCCAACAAAGATCACAGCTATAAAGTGCCAAAGTTGCATCTAAATGCCAAATTAAGCTTAGTTTTATAATCATTATCGTCATCGTCATCATCATCATCATCATCATCACATCAGTCACTAATTACAAAAATGGGCAACGTTTCCTCATCCTCGTCACATGGAAATGGTGGTGGCAAGAGCGCTCGGAAATGCCGCAGTCTGCCCAACTCACCGGATGTCAGAAGGTAAAACCCATGCAATCTTATACAAACAATTGAGTGGTTTTCCTCGGGAAAATGTCAAAGTATCTAATGAAGCTCATTATACATATTTTATACAAAGCTAATGCTTGTATCAAACCAAATGTCAGCACAATAAATCAGAGCTCCTAAAATGTTGCCTATCTAAAATTGCTTAAAGTGTACGATATATATTTTCCCAAGAACTCTCAGATCTATTTATATCAGAGCAGAGTCGGAGAGATCTCGGCAGCATGGGCTCACTCCAGTGGGCCTTTGGCTATTTTTATGCACGCCAACAAGTTGGAGGCTAATGGAAATGACATTTGTGGTTGCGTTTCTTAAGTTTTTTAAGATGTATGCCAGCAAGTGCGAATTTCCTGGTTTTCTCACTGGATTAACAGTGGCAAGCGATTCATAATTAAAGCGACTTTAGTCCATGTTCTCGGACGGATTTGAGGTGCCGAAAGCGACACCATCCAAAGACACGCAACTGTTGCGTCTGTTGATCAACTTCCGTCTAAGGTGCATGGGGTCCAGAGTCGAGAGTTCTCCTTCTTTAGATCAACAATTGGCTGCCAGCCAGACTGTGGGCCAAGTTTAATTTACTAGAGCCGTCGGTAGACGGCTGTTGGCTGTTGGCTGCCAGTTGAAAGTTTGTTGCCCCCTCTTTCATTGCATAATCGCAGCGATCAACTTACAGCTGCCTTCAACTCTGGGGCAAAGTGTTCAAAGTGCATATTTGATATGCTTATATGCATATACGCATCCATATGTGACAGCAACCCCTGGAAAAATCAACCACCGTGTCTAAAAACCTTTCAGATATGATGGAAGAACGCACAGAGTCAATAAATAAAACATTTGCCAAGTTGCATAATTGAAATCCATTCGCTGGGAATCTAGAGAAAAACAGGCAGGCCTGTCGACCGCCAGCTACTTATCAGACAACCCTCGCCTCTGTTTACTCAATGGAAGGCTACCGAAATATGCAGCCTGGTTTACTTATTTACGGCCATTTGTCCAACCCCCGCAGGGTCCCACACACACACAGACGCACGCAAACACAAAATGTTGTCAGCTGCATTTGCTGGGTGTGAAAAAAGGAATAAGTGTTTAGATGTGTGTGTTGAGATGTGTGTGTTGAGATGTGTGTGCTTGTGATATAAGCTAAGCTGTACTGTCATATCTAGGGTAAATTAGAGATGACCTCGTGAGAATTATTATAATTGTTTTGAGATAATGGTTTGTAGCAGACTCCATCTTTGATTTAATGATTTCGCCTTTCATATCTTTGCGAAATGATAGTTTATTCTGTAAGATTACAATAAACTCTGGTCAAAAAAGGGAATCATTCTGAAAGTTCCATGCGATTGATATTAAACAGACCTTAGAAAGGCTAAGATTCCATATCTCTGATTATTTTCGTGCATTCATTTCAAATTCATCCTGATTTATGTAATTTATGTAAATAAACACTAATAAATATGTAATTTTAAATAGAAACTCTCATTATCAACGATTATTTTAGCATTTCTAATCAATGCCACGCGCTCATCTCAAATGTTGCGCTTGCAGTTTAAGCGAAGAGTGGAAGTTGCACTCGAGAAGCAAGCTGCTGCCACAAAGTAGATGTTGTTGTTGTTGCCTTTATTTTGTTGTTGTTTGGTTTTGCTACTTTGTTTGTTTTGGGCAACTCTCCATTTGCGGCTGCAGAGTTATTTACAACTCCGGCCAACCATAGAACAACCTGCTGCATATTTAAAGATGTCGTCGACTTGTTTCCTCCCCTCTCTCTTCCCTCCGTCAGTCCCACTCATACACCCGGTTCCAGTTCAAGTCTCGGTTTCAGTCAACAAAGGTGGCAATGTGAGGAAAGGCGACGATGACGGCGTCCACCATTAGCATTAGCAGGGAACGCCAAGAAATATCTTTGAGCTTGCCGTTTGCCCACCGCACGTGTGTGTTCCATATGTGTTTGCAAGGGGTCTGTGGGGTGGGGTAGGGGTAGGGGTAGGGGGGATTGTGTGTCAGCAGACGCTATTAATTGTTTCTTGCAGCAGCTGAGAAAATGCGTCCCTAAAGGCAGACAAACAACTGTTTCGGAGCCTGCAGTTAAGGCGCAAGTTTTGCCATCTAATAACTGAAAATCGTGACTTTATGTCGCACTTGAAAGCCAGCGAGGAGTAAGTAATACTCGTACGAGACGAATACAATACCCAAAGCTAGTAAAGTATCTCAACTCATATTGTGTATCTGTACTTTGCTGGCTGGCTTGAGTTCGCTGCCGGAGCTGGAAGTTGGGAGGGGGTTAGGGTTAGAGATGTACACGACTTTTAAGATGAACACGTTTTTCAACGTGTCGCATTACAATTTCTAATGTAAGCCATTTGACAAGGCTGGTTGTTAGAAACAAAGCTGTCAAACTTGCAGCTAAAACATTACTTTGTATCTGCAAATCGTGCTTAACTATCAAACTCTGTGAGAATTGCTTTTACCAAATCTACATTGTTAAAAGACTCTACTAAAAAATATGAGTTAAAAGCAGCTACTCTGAATAAAGCAATCAGAGCGACAACGAGGCATTTTCTAGATGCACACTTCAATTATGAAAGTTAAAATGAATATTGATCCCATTTTGTTTAGGCTTGCAAACTGTGTCAAATCTGAGTCTATGAGCTAATTCAGCTTCCGTTTAACTTCATCCTGATTTCTCTTTTTTATTATCCAGTTCTACGAACTAAACAGGTTTCAAGCCGCTATTCTTCCTGCCCGTTTGACACAAATGTCTCATTTGTGGCACTCATGCTTTTCTACCACTCTCCCCCATGACTAAGAGTGATCTTCATCTGTCTGATGCTGAGAGTCGAAAGAATACCTCTGTCTGGCACAGAGTTATCTCTAACAGTTTGGCCACTCCTGCGGGCATATCAATGGCACATAATTACGTTTATTATCAGCCATTCAACACCTACTCGCAAAGCTTGCAGCCAGCACTAACCAGACTCCGACCCCAAACCGATGAAAGAACCTCTAACTAGGAGCGTCCAGCGCAACTTCTTTTCTTTTTTTGTTAGCGTCTTTGGAGTGGCTTCTTAGCCAGACATCAGCACATAAATTGTGTGCCTCTTCACTGCTTGTTGTCGTTGTTGGTTGTGGCAGGCAGTCGAACGGGCTATTCGCGGTAGCCTACCAAATTGCTGTGGCAAATTTATGAAAATTTCCTGCACTTAACGGCATAAACTTGCAACTCAAGAGCAAGAAAAACAACGGCAACAACAATATAAAAAAAAAAACAACAAGTACATCAACGACTGTGACCAGGTTCAAAAGGTTTTTGGGTTAAAGATAAAGTGGAAATTGCTTTGGCCAGTAGCTGGAGGTGCCAGCCAGTTGAGAATCTAATGCACTCAACGATAGCTTATTTCAGCAGTGTGAGCATCTATGAATTTACCTCGGGTGAAAGTCAGCCGTCTCAATAACGATAAACTTTCCCAAAGAAAATAGAAGATATGTAATAAGCCAATCATCAAGGAGAATTTTATAGTCAAAGATCGATCGTAAAGAAGAAACGATTCCCGGCATGATTACTATTTCTGAATCATTATATTTTAAGTACTGGAAGCGCTACTGACCTATTAGGAAAACACAGAAAGTTATGATTTTAACATATAAAATTGAACGACAAAACTACCAATTTCATCAAGTTTTTGAAAATGCTAAGTGTGAAAGTAATACGAATTTTAATCATTTGAAATTCACCGTTGTAACTTAGTATTTTTCTCCACGGTATTTTCTGTGGCAATGCCAATCGCCTGTCAATCTTAGCAAGGTAAGGAAACAAACTCAAAGATATCTCAGGCATCCCAAAGGCAACAAAAGGGCCAGGAACAAGGCAACAAAAAACTAATAATAAAAGACACATCTAACCATAAACGGCGACGGCAACAAATCGTGTATATGTGTAAGCCATAATAAAAGCGAAAGAGTTGCTGCAACTTGCAACGCCACACGATCGTATAAGGCAACTGGCCATATCCCAAAATGGTCAGGCCAGAGTTGGAGTCGTCGTGTATTCCTTCAGATCTACCCTACCTTGCCACGCACACTCGAGTCTGGCTCTTTGGAGGAGCTGCTGCTGCTTCTCCTGCTGCTGTTGCATTTGCCATGACAAATGCAACTCAAGTGACACATTGTGCGGTAACAAAAGCAGCAACAAACATGCAACGCAAATGCTACTAATGGGCAGCGGGGCAAAAAGAACTTTTCATATTTATACAACCACAAATACCTTCAACGTCGGCCTTTATAGTTGGCTACCAGCCTGCCCCTCCTCTTCCATTCCTCTCCCGGAAATGTACAGGGACTGGTCGGGGACTGAAACTGCAATTTGAAGTGTAAATGCAACTGCGTGGGCTGTGCGGCACAGGTGAATGCCACTAGGAACAGCAGCCAGGAATGGCATTCAGTTATTATGAGTCTACACACACACTACATACACACACACACACACACACACACACACAGACACACACACACAGACAGCAAAGGTCAAAGACACTGTGCGCGCCATGCTAACAAATCAAAAATGCGTAATAAAGACGCAAAATTCAATTTGCGCGAAATGCAAACAGAAGTTGGTGCCCCTCCTGCCACCCGCTCCCTTTTTGCAACTGGCATGCGACACCTGAAGCTGAGAGATGCAAAGCTGCTGATACTCCGAACACATATCTCAGTTAACAAGCTGTCCATGCACCATGGGTTGCTATTAAAGTAATCAGCATGTCTTGCAAAATTAAATCCGCGTTTTGTGTACTTCAGATTCTGTTTTAAGTTGTAAATTATTGAGTCAAACTTTTGCTTTTAGAATAATTAATCTGAGCCCATTATCCTTTTCTAGAAGATGAAAATGAAGGCTAACTCATTTTTTAAACGTATTTCTAAAGAAATATTCAATGTTTTGACAAATCTTAATTCAAATATGAAGTCAACTATACACAAACAATTTGTAGAGATTTTAAAAGTATTTCTACTCTATAATTCTGAATAAAATTTGCAAGATATATATTTAAGATATATATTTTTAGATTATATTTGTATATTTAAATACACACAAATATTTAAAAAAAATAAATAACTATTTCCAAACGAATGCTGTGTGCAGCCCTCGCACATGTGCTGACTGCTGTCATAGATACAATGTTGGGACTTGTATCTTTGCATCTAGCATATGCAGACAATCGACATCCTTGCTGAAGCAAACACAACTCGGCAGACAGCTTTGGCTTTTCACTTGAAGACTGGGCAAACCGAGCGGAGCAGAGCACCTAACATGGCCAAAGATGTTGGCGGAAAACTCGCAACTCGAAACTCGCGAACAATAAAATGCAAATAAAATTATATCAAAAGTAATTTGGATTTTTTTTTGGAGCGTTTGGTTTTTTGTAATTTGCTGTTGTTTTCGACTGTGCACTGGCAAAGAATGAATATGGCGTGACAGACGCTTGATGACAGCCGCTAAAAGCAGCAGGGGATTCTGCCATTGAAGTTAGGGGTATGCCAGGCGCATTTAATTTTGCAGTAGCCGAACCAAAGGACCAAAAAGGAGCAAAGTCAAAGCCAACGCCAACGCAGCTGCCAAGTTCATTTGTCTGTCTTGTCTGCGTTGGATGTCTTCTGTTTTTTATGAGCTATTTTTTCTTCATTTAATACAATTGTTGCGTACTTCCTTTATTTTTTTGTTGCCTGCCTTATTAATGGGCCAACAACAATGCAAAGATACAAATGTATCTCTTGGCTTTGTCTGCACGCTTGTGGCAAGCCCCCCGCTAAGGTTTATGAGCGCGACTTATTAAAAGTTTGCGCCAGTCTCTCTTTTATTACTTTATTTGCGTTTTTAATCAGCGTTTTGAGTAATTGCGAAACGAGAAAAAAATTGCCAACTTGCCAAAGTAGCCGGGAAATGGAAAAGCCATTTTCCTTTTAGCGGTTGGTAAGCAGCTTATTTGGATTTCAATTATTTGCATATTTAAATGAAAGACTTAATTGCATAATAATTTTTAATTGCAATTAAGAGAGATTTGCTTTGCCAATGTATATTAAATATTTAATTAGCTTATCCTAAATATTTAAAATTTGAGAAAATTGCATAAAATGCAATTAAATACAATTTTTTGAATAGTAGTTGTATTTAAAACATTAGTCAACCTAAAAGCTTATAAAACATTCATTTGTCAAGGAACCAATAATGACAGGAGCTTAAAGTCTAAACATAAACATAAAAATGGTTTTAACAGATAATACGTAACACTTAATGTTGCACATCAATTTTAACGTCCAAGAGTCGCTTCAATCTGCGGCGTGTGGTATTAGTAGTTGGCTAGTGTGCCAGCCAAAGAATTGACATGGTTATGCAACCAATGTAACTCGTTTGTCGATTTATTTCTTTCATAATTGTTGAAAGGCCGAAGTCATTGTGCAACGTCCTATTGCCGACATACTGTAAAGCACTAGAGATGTCTCTGATCACCTTGTTCTGCAAAACTTTAAATAGGTTTACCCAAGGTTTTGCAGCTGAGCCCGCAAATGAAATCCCGTATCATGCACGATGATGCTCCTGTGCACCAGCAGCTTGTTGCTCATGCTGAGCTTGCTGGATGGCTTCAGCATCCAGTTGAGTTTTGCCCTTTTGGATGTACACGCTGTCACCGTGATCTGAATGTGTTTGCGCCAGGTAAGTTTTCTGTCGGGATACATACCCAGGTGTCGGACATGACGCTCCTGAGGTGTGACCATGTTGTTGAGTCGGACGGCTGGACACTTATCATTTCTGAGCGCAAACTTGCTCCCATTGACGCAGATGGTCTACCGGTTGGCCCACAAACTAAAACCATTCAAGAACCTCTGTGTAGCCGCAGTTGCTCTCCAAGCAGAGGTGGAGTTGGCAAGCAGCGTATTTATGGATACTATAATTTGCAAGTCCGCGGTGTACAAGGTCCAAAGGCACTACCCTGTGGTACAGCGCTCCAATGCGGAGGATGTTTGATCGCTCGCCCCCAACTTCGACTATACAGCGATCAAACGCTTGTTGAATATCCAGGAAGACGATATATACAGCGCGTATTGCATATTTTCCAAAGCCTTGAGGACATACTGTACTACTCGATGAACTTGCTCTGGTGAACCATGGTGATTCCGAAAGCCAAACTGATGATCAGGAACGACACTCTGTAAGCCACTTTCTGCCGACAGCCTTCCAAGAAATATTTTTTCAAATATTTTGAAGAAAGTGGACAGCAAGCTTATCGGTCGAAATGACGAGACAAGATTATCCGGCTTGCCAGGTTTCGGAAGGGGCTTTACTGAACTTCAGCCTGAGAGTCTGCATGCGGACTTCATTAGGGGCGATAGGTGTGATCGGTTGTACGGGATCGAGATCAGCATTTAAAAATGCCTTAGTATCCTGTACCTGGCTGGGTGATGTAAGCGCAAAAGACGTGAGCCGGCCTTGCAGCTCATCCGCAAATGCTGATGCAATCTCTGCATCCGGTCGACACCAAGTGTTATCTGGTCGCACGATGGCGATCCTCTTGTAGCAAGTAATTGGAGGTTGGAGTGCCCCATGCAAGCCGCAAGTGCAATCCCACGACGAGTGTCCAACTGCTGCACCCTCATTGGCGTTATTCGCAAGGCTATTGGCGTTCCACACGCCAACTCGCATCCCAATTTGGCTCATCAATTGGCAAGTGCAGCGTGCGAAATGCTCATCATGGCCATAAGTGTCGCACTCAACGTGTCGAACTTTGACATTAGACTGCCAAACTGGTGGTGGGAGTGCTCATGGTAGAGATGTGGGTGTTGTACTACCTGAAATTGCTGCTGTAGGGGCTGTTGATGTTGCTGGCGCTGTGGCTGCTGGTGTTGTTGTTAATGCCGTAGTTGCTGTTGATGGTGTTGCAGTATGTGCTCTTGCTGTTGGTGTTGCTGCTAGTGGCGTTGGTGCGAATGTTTCTGTTGTGGCTGTGACTGCTCTGGGTGCCTAAGAATCTGGCGAACTTTGTGTTGGCGCGTTTTTCCTCTCCGCTGTTGCTCAACGACCTGTGGTGTAACTTGCTGAAGCGGCAAAAGCTGTTGTTGCGGCTGCTGGCGATGCTGATGTTGTGGCTGTTATTGATGATAAAGCTGCCTCTGTTGCTGTTGCCCAAGTTGCTGCAGGAACTCAGCCGTTTGAAGTGTGGCAGCATCAGCATATGAAAAATTTTCACTGTGTATGGTTGCCGGGATTCCGTGAGTCTTGAGTCCCATTTCCTGGCAACGATGGAACTGTCCATATGACTGTCAGGGTATTCGAATGAAATGCGCACCTGAGATATGGAGCGTAGATTGTATATTTTTGTATTGCTGGCAGCCGGCTCCAACTCCAAATAACAGAGATTCAGCTCATTCTTGCAGATGCAGCTTACAATGGCTTGGACACCACGCACTGCGTGCCCAAGTCTGCCACTCATCTGTAAGGCACTCAGTTTTCTTCTGCGATGGATGCAGTCCCCTGATCACCAAGGGGAAACCTCTATCCTCCTTTAATTGATACGAATGAAACGGGATTCGCTTAACCGTAAACAACCTTTGGATTACCCTGTACGGATCAATACTATTTGGCATCACTCTGACAGTACCACCACCACATAAACTTGTCAGGCGGCGTGACAGTTGGTGATACGCTCCGCTATAAGTGGGAGAGGCTTAGAAGGCCTTGTTGGCCGAATTTCTCAGCGACAACGCTTAGATTGGGGTCCTCATCGTGAGTAACTTGGTTACGATTGGACACTCTCGGCGGATACGTTGGCGAACTAGGCACCATCTCTTCCATGTCAATTGATCGATATCTGCGTCAGAATCTGACAGCAGATCTGGGAGCCCTTGTGGTGCTGCATGAGCACCATCAGAAGTAGATGGCTCTGCAGCGGCGGTGTTCTTGTTGATGTAATAATATTGTAGCAGTTGGGATTGTTAGCATTTGCCTTTATTAATGCGTTGTTGGTGATGTTGTTGTTGCTGCTGTTGCTGCTTGCCGAGCGAGAGCTCAGATTATAGCGAGCACCAAGGAACTGCAGTATCTGGCGCAGTGGCGTCATGGATAGTGCTGCTCATATTGATTAAATAGGCGGGCACCAAGCACATGCACTCTAGCAGAGTGGTGGCGGCACACGCACAAATCACACTGATTGAAGGGATGCGGCGGGGAACCGATTATTTGAGTACAACATATATTAAATAGATTGAAATTTGTAACAAAAATAATGACCAGTGACTTGATTAAATATAAATTAAAAAAGCTATAAGCACATTTAATGTAAATTTTGCATTATTTGAGCAGCTTCGACGTCATGAAAATGTAATTCAATTAGTGTTTGAAGGCCAATTAAAATGACTTATCAAATTTATTTGATTCAATCAAAATAAAATGTTCATTAAAATGAATCATTTTGCAATTTAGTTACGACCAGAGATAATCAAGAGATATAGCTAAAGCTACTTAGGTACGCTGTTTATGGCTTACGACTTGCGAGATTCAAAAGTATCTTTCGCAATGACATGCATATTTATGAGCCCGCTTTTTGTCTTCCATTTCAGTTCGCGCAATCACATCGTTAAAAATGCTGTAAAAATATTTACTGCAGTTTCTGGGTGCGCAGACAAAAATGAAAAAAATAAAAGGGTTTGGCGGCAACTTCATTAATTTATCAACGTTGTAATGTAAAATTATTTTAATGTCGCAGTTTGTATAAATCGTCAAGATAAGTAAATGCCAAGAGCAGCATAAAAAATGTATCTGACAGATACTTTTACAGCAACTCATGCAAATCACGCCTCAGACAAGCTGTAACTGCGCTTGGCCTACCGCGTGGGCGGTTTGCCATAAAAAAGCCATAAAGAAATGTAAAAATATACATTTATTAGTCTCTCTGGCTGCATAGCATATTGTTTTTTATATACCAATTTTAGTTAAAGGCAAACTTATTTTCTTGCTTATTACAGGCAAATACCGCCCGCTTATGGAAAGGTCAATGGCGGAACTGCCATTCCGCTGCCCGCAACTGTTATGGTCCAGCGTCGCTGCCCCCCGGACAAGGTGCGCCCCCTGCCACCAACGCCGAATCATACGCCATGTAAGTGAATATTGTTTTCAGAGGGTTTGGGAAAGTATTATTAAAAATGTGCTTTAAAGCCACCCGTTTTAGTGGTGGCTTTTTTGGGGCACGGCTGCAGCCCCGTTTTTGTTTACTGTACTCGGAACCCGAAACAAACAAATTTCAGTCCATCGTCAAACAAACAACCCCCAGCGGGGGATGCCAATGCACTTAGCCAGGTCCGAGATTTGTCGTTAAAAGGGGTAACAATATAGACATGGCTCGTGTGCTGCCACATCATCAAAGCACTCCTGGGAATCCCTTTGTGGGGCTCTCGAGTTCGTCGTATGGGGCGCGTGCTATTCAAAAACAGCCTCATTGCTCATATATTTCGTTGCACTTGATTTGCTGAAGCTGGAACATTTTGTAATTAATGCCTGTGGCGGTGATTTGAGGTCTTAAATGGGCCCCTTGTTGAACGCCAGTTGGGAATAGCTGTTGCAGTAAATGGAACTGGAACATAATTCTAAAGTAGATAAATATGACATTAGTAAAGAGTAAATGAAGTAAAACAAAACCATTCACATCTAAAAAGACATCATGAAACAAACAATAATAGAGACGTATTCATTATTTGAAACTCAAAACTGAACGCCAGCATTTGTAATTAGCTGGAACTAAGCTCCAACTAGCGCTCCTTGGGATAGATTTGACTTCTTGGAGTAATTAACAATGTAAACACTTTCAATAATGATTGAATTGGTTTTCGGTTTTAATAAATCTGCAAAAGACTCGGCTGCTTGAACCGACATTTAGAATTGACAATAGCACTTCGAGTCGATAGATTATGGTAGAAAAAATAATAAAATTAGTGAAATAACAACAAATAATGACAATTTTGTGCTATTTGAGTGCTAAAAAATTACAGCACTTTTAATTTTATCGCATGTAAAGTCGAGATATAAGATTTATGTGACAGTGCGTGAGACCCTCATATATACAACTGCCAGTCTGCCCCCTACTATATACTCCCTCTGGACAGACGCACAGCAATTAATTAAGTTTAATGTCCGCTTGGCCTTAAGCATTGATTTATTGGCAGCGCCTCCCTTCCCCCACTCGACATATGCGTCTCAGCATCAGCTGACAGCCAGCGGACATCTTCAAGTGGGCACCAAATCATTGAACTCCTCTCTCTCTCTTTTCTTTTTTCACGCTCTCTACAGCCATACCTGGTCTGGGCAAGAGCGGCAGTGATTTCAATACGAGCCGTCCCAACAGTCCGCCCACCAGTAATCACACCATACAGAGTCTGAAGAGCGGCAACAACAACAGGTAATCATGAGAATATCCTCGACTGGTTGCAAACTGTGACTGACAAGGGCTTGTTCTTGTTTGGTATTTTTTTTGCAGCCTGCGTCCGCCTAGTGTGAAGAGTAATCACCAGAGCGGCATTCCCTCGCCGAGCAGCTTGAATGCGCCCACGATTTCGGCACCGCAGAAGCACTCAATGCTGGACAAGCTGAAGCTCTTCAACAAGGAGAAGCAACAGAATGCGGCAAATGCAGCCGCTGTCGCCTCGAATAAAACGCAAATCCAGTCGAAGCGCACTTCATCCTCCTCGGGCTTCAGTTCGGCGCGCTCCGAGCGCTCCGACTCCAGCCTGAGTCTGAATGATGGCCACAACTCGCAGCTGAAGCCGCCCAGCATTAGTGTCAGTGCTCAACAGAAGAGCCAACAGAAGCACAATACCAAGCAGTCGAAGCTGCTCGCTGCACAGCAAAAGAAGGATCAATCCAAAGCAGTTGCGGCGGCTGCTGCTGCTGCCAAGAAGGAGAAGAGTCCTGCCCGCTCGCTGCACAAGGAGGAACTGCAGCAGCAGTCGGGCAACGAATCACGCAGCTCCACCATGGGAAGAGCTGTCAAGAGTTCCTTAACACGCGGCTCCGCTGAGAAGACGTCATCCAAATCGTCGCTGCACTCCAAAACCGACTCGCTTAAGAGTCAAAGTCAGCAGCAGCAGCAGCAGCAGCAGCAACTGCTCCATAGTCCCAGCGGCACAGCTCTGCCCAAACCAATTGCAGCCATTAAGGGCACCAGCAAGTTGCCCCAATTGGGCTCCAGCTGCAGCTCCAACTCGGAGCTGTTCAAGCGTGAAACTAGCGACATATCCACTAATTCAAGCAACCAGGCAAACATATCCCAACAGCAACAGCAGCAACAATCAACTGCCAACACACATATCCTCAAGGCCTTGCCTTCAACACCACCACCTCCATACTACGCCAATGCACCGCCAACTCCTCCTCCTCCTACAGCTTCACACATATCAGCCACTTACTCCAACAGCGTCTCGGGCTACCTCAGCGAACCCAGCACGCCACAACATGGCCACAGCCTCTACAGCAGCAGCAGCGGCAGCCGTTTGCCCCCACCGAAATCCGCTTTGGGTGGTTCTGCACCACGCAAACTGGAGTATAATGCGGGACCACATATTTTAGGTGCGCCACCGCGTTCCCCGTTGCAGCGTGTACCCATGCAACACAATTCGGCACCGAATACGCCCACCGCCTCGCCCAGCAAGTTTCATACGATACCTTCGAAGATTGTGGGCACCATTTACGAGTCCAAAGAGGAGCAGTTGCCATCTGCTGCTGCTGCCGCCTCCTCCTCATCCTGTTCCTCTTCGGTGCTGCCCATGCGTCCGCTGCTGCGCGGCTACAATTCTCATGTGACATTGCCCACGCGTGGTGCACGAGGTGGACAGCCGCATCATCATCCGCATCCGCATCCGCATCCACATCAATCCTACCTGGAGTTCTGCGAATCGGACATCGGTCAAGGCTACTGCAGCGATGGCGATGCCTTGCGCGTGGGCAACTCCACTTCGGGCAGTCGCTATCATCACGACATCGACAATGGATATCTATCGGAGGGCAGCAGTGGCCTAAGCACCGCGGCTGGATCAGCGATTGGTGTTTCGCATGGCAAACATTTTCTCAGCATGATGCGAGCCAGAACCCAGCTGCCAACAACCATTGAAGAGCGGTAAGTCTTTAACTTCTTATATATGGTGAGGGTAAATTTCGAGATCGTAGAAGTAATATTTATAAAAATGATACTCGATTTAGGGCTGCGTTTCTAATATTTCGAAATATTAAATTTTATATTTCAGGCCAGATTTCATAATTTTATACACATCTTCAACCAAAAAGTACTTCACATAAAATTCGGTAAAGCTTTAGCAAAGTTAAGCAAGTACAGATTCAAAAATATGCAGAAGTTTCGCATTTATTCTGGATGCAATAACCATTATTAATTGTTCACATTTTTGTGCGCATATCTGGGTGCTCTCGTTTCCCGTTATCCATGTTATGTGCCATGAGTCATTTGCGTCCAGCTCCTACGCAGCTGAAATCAATGAGTCATCGGACAATTACCATTTGTATCGTTTCGATTGACTTCCGAGAAGTTGTTGTCGCCTGCTGTGTGTGCTGGTGTCGTCAAATGTTGCGTGTTGCGTGTGGTGGCTATAAAAGGCACTTAAGCGAGAGCAAAGCAGGCGGCTTTAGGCTTCTCTTTCAAGTTTGGCTTTGTGTTTAGGCCTGAGTGCAACGCAGTTGCCACGCACAATTTGGCCACGCTTTTGGTGTCAGGCGCAGCTGGTTGGGTCCTAAAGCAAGGGCCACTCGTCATTTGAAGAGCAGTTAATTGTTATGGCAGACACTTGAGGCACCTCAACAACTTCCTCCCGCAACGTAGTCTGTGGCGATGACAGACTGACTGCTCTTCAAAGCCAAAACCAGCGCTCAAATTGCCAATTTGCATAAAATCCACTTGATGTTGACTCCAGAGTCAGAGATCAGGTTTTCCCCGGTTCCAGGTTTTCTCTCCGGTGCAGAGAGGCTTGTCATACATCATTTGCAAATTGTCAACAGCAGCAAAACAGACGATGACAACTTGACAATTGACAATTGACAATGCTCACCTGTCACAGTGTAAACTCCTCCCTTCGCCCGCCTTCTACTTCGATAGATTGTTTGTGATTGCTTGTGGATATTGAGATACATTCAGGCGGTGGCATATAGCAACGGGGATAGAACACAGGACAAACGGACGAACACACTTTGCCACTTTGGCACTTCAGTTAACAAAGGTATCCACGGAAGATTGCTGTTAACAAGCGATTTGGTGTGTGCACCGAAATGTCTAAGCCTCAGAGTCTTTGACTGACTTTACTTTTTGAAATATGTGTTGCTAAAGGTGCTTTAAGGGAGATCTTAGAACTGTATTTTGCTATAACCATAACGTTCTGTTGAGTTTCGAGCAGCTTAAGGGATGTGGTACAACCAATGTGGTACAACTATTTATATAGATATGTTTACAATTAGCTACGACTTAAGGCAATTCGGTGCTAACCATTCTCGATTAGACTACGCTTATTTGTTATAAATAATATTATAATGAACTTTTCTCGCCCCGAACTGGGATGCTTTTAATGTCTAATTAAGTTTTCCACTTGCCGCTCTATTTGTTTGGCATTAACAGTCGAAATCGCTTTTGCTATAACATAATTTTTCTGTTTTTATTAAACACTTGTCAGACAACCGAACACACCCAAGACTCCATTGCTCCTCCTCCCGCCGCACATTTCAACACGCATTTCATTAAAAAGCGCTTATGGCAGTATAAGCTGTGGTGGGAGGAGGCGGGAGAGTGTGAGAGTGTAAGAGTGTAAGAGTGTGAGAGGGCTTTCCACATTTTCATTAGCTTCGGTCCATCAACGCGTTTGATCTGTGAAATTAATGCAATGCCATGAGGCGCAAATGTGGGAGCTACTCTTTCCCTCTTTGTCTCTGTCTCGAGTTCTCTATAAATAGCAACAGCTGTCGTCGCTGCGGGGTAAGAGGCGGAGGGAGTGCCACTTCAACAAGTGCAGGCTCATGGTTCAAGTTGCTGACCCTGTCGACTTTTGAGCCCGTTGGTCACGTAATGCAGCTGCAAAAAATGCTCAATAATTGAATTTTAATGCACCCTGCCTCTCCCTCCCAACCACTCCTCCAGTGCATTGTCGCATTAGTGTCGAGCTGAAGCTAATCAGTTGCGGCGTCGACACCTGCAGGACATAATTTTGAAGCCCAACAAGTGCAACGATGTCCTGGCATGCCAGCCGACAATCTCTGTTGGGAGCTCTACCAGTTGTCTGGCCATAAAAGTAAATCAAAATGCAGCAGGGCGCATATTTCAACAAGCAGGCCAACCGTGGCAGACAGTTAAGAACGAATTGCGGTTGTTGTTGTTGCTGATACTTGTAGGGGTTTGTGCCAACTGGACTTGGAGCACACATATGGCTAGCTGCCTAGCTGTCTAGCTGCCTGGCTGTCTGCCTAGCAGTCTGTCCTTGTGTCTGTTTTGTGTGTATGGCCGGCTGTCGTCTGCCGGCTGCCGGCTGCATCCTTGCTGCTTTTATTTAATAACGCATTTTTCAATTCATTTGATTTATGGCTCAGGCGTGAGACGCTACCATTTTCCAGATTGCCACTGCGAATGCAACATTTTTTTAAAGCTCGCTTTAAACTAGCCGTATTATTATCTGCCCCATCTACAATTTGGGGTTTTCCACATTATCGTAAAATTCGCTGACCACATTGGCGGCGAGCAAATTGAAAATAAATTTCGCACCCAGCAGCCCCGACATAATAAATACAAATTGTTTTTATTAATTTCATCAGACTCACTGAACCCGTAGGCCCTACTAAATATATGTCCGGCCTGTCCACCTGCCTGTGCCACCTTTTCTAAAAAGGGGCTGCCCACTCGAGTGTTCAATGACGTGACCCTTGTGCCAATCGCATTTGGATTTGCTTGCTCGCAGTGTTTTCCTCTCTTCTTGTTATTTTTTGGCTACTCTTTTTAGTGAAGCGTCGAGTGGTGTTTAATGAAGCGTCAATTTTGGGAACTGGCTTCTGGGAGTATTGATTCATTCACTTCGATATGTTTAAAAACATATTCTTTATTTGAGTTGACAGCCGTTTCAGTATTGTTGCCTTTCACCGACAGCTCAGTATTAAGTGGATTACTTATTGTGTAGATTGAATAAAGAATTTGTGAATAGAAAATAAAAAAAATAAAGTTAAAGTTACATTGAAAACCTTCGGAGTTGGGTATGAAAAGCCTTAAGTAATATAACAAATTTAACTCTTTAAACCCAAAGCTTAACCTTTTTCCCTTTCGGCTCAAAAGCTTCGCTACTGTGCACACAATGTGGAGCTTTTGTTGCACACAGAAAGCTCATCACGCCCACTTTATAGCATAGTCAAGACACGTTTAGCCAGGACACACAACCACAATGCCTTCGGATTTTTATAGTTAATTTGCACTCGAACCACAATAATGCATTAGGCAAATAATAAAATATCGAAAAATTGCGACAGTTGTTCAGTTGCAGCTCAATTATAAAAACAATCAGTTGCCGTTTTGTCATTCTTAATGGACATGAGTGAACTGCAACTGCAATTGATAAGTGCAACAAAACCTCGCAATTCCCTTGTCCTACCTCTATCGTTTCTATTGTTTCCTGGTGTGCACCCACGTTGCGGGCCGATTAAAAGCGGCTCAAAGCATGTGACGGGCATACGTAAGCCTTTAAGCCAGAAGTGACCTTTCCACATGCTGCCACACGTTCAACTAACTGGCATTCCTCAACGCCCACACATACACACAGACACACCGACACACACATACACAATTGCAGCAATAGTGTGACATGAACATGACAAGAGTCTTTGGCTGGACTTATGCTTAATCGTTTTCCAATAACTTTGCCATAGCCGGCAGATATTTTTTATGTAATTAATGTGCACTAAAGCTTTTAATTTATATACCCTAACTAATACTGAGTATTTTAGCTGAGAAGTATAAGTTGAAAACTGTGATGAATATGGAAGATCATTTTTCATTATTTTATAAACATTTTCTTAAATCAAATATAGTTACTTCGGAATAGATACACAGATTGAAAAGTCTTCATGTTTTTAGTTAATGTGATATTCGTGATTCCTAATTTGTTATATGTAAAAATAAAGATTAATACTTGATCTTCATTGGACTTGACTTAATATTGCAATATGAATACTGCCACGTGGGGTTCAGCATCGGCGGCTCTCTTTTATAATGTATTGGGGCAGTTCGATGGCTCGCTGATTGAGTGCCGCCGCCTTGAAGATTAATGAGTAATTGGGTAACCAGGCGCTGGGCGCACTTCAGTGTGGGACTGGCACTGGCAAGTGGCTCCAATTAGTTGAGTTGCCGAACAAAGACTTGTGCCACAGCCAATCAACAAGAACTAACAAATGCAACTACAAAATTGAGAGGAACTTGTTATCGGCTAGTTTCGCTTTTCATTGCGGCGGCCTCGTTGAATTTTCTTGCGTGCAGTTAGTTGATTTTATTTTTTTTGAAAATTGCAGCACAGACAACAAGAACTCGCCCGCCCTTGGCTCAATTTTTTATTTGGCTTTTTCTGAAACCGGGCAGCTGTCGAACATGCAGCTAGCTTGAGCAACTGATTGCATGGCAAACAACTGATGCCAAAGAGAGTTGCAACACGTTTCGAAATTGCTTCTCTCTCTTAAAATGCACAGCTGTCACCCTCTCTCTCTCTCTCTCTCTCTCTCTCTCTTTCCTTTCGCAATAGACATTTGTTGCTTTTGGCCAAGAGCAACCGTCACCACCCAACAACAAAAATAAAGAGAGTGAGTTGAGCGGCAAGTCTGTTGTATCCCGTGTGGGTGGAGTATGTTTGACAATTGTTGGAATAATATTACCTTATCGGCCAGCGGAGGAATGCTGTAGATGGCAGAAATCAAAATAAAAGTAAATATGAACTGAAATAAAGTGCACAGTTTTATGCTCACCAAATGAGCAAATAAAATACGCTAACATTTTTAAGAGATTTTTCGCCAGGTATAAAGGTAATGTTCAAGCTAAAAGGCATTTTACAAATGAAAAACTGAGCTTGTATCTGCCATGTGTGAGGAAATACAATTTGTATGATATAGAATATACAAATTGTATTTAAGAAGTATTTTTTATATGATGTGTTATAATTAATTAAAAGTCTAAAAAGAAATTTTTCAATGAACAAAAGAGTTACGAACACTACAAGCCCCTACATAAAACGGCTATAATTTGTTGTCTGTTGATAGTTCAGCATTCTAAAACATATTTTACATAAGAGTAGCTTTAATTTTCTTTAATTTTGTTATACATCATGTTCATTAGTGTGAACTTTTAAATAATAAGAAATAGTGAAGTCTGTGTCTGTATGTAAGTAAAATGCTAAAGTCGTATCCAAGAGTTGCGAAACGGAAGAAGACATAATTCTTCTTCTATTTCTGTTAACCATAAAGTAAATTATTTATTTGCATTTCAAGTTATCTGGGGATATATCTTCATCTCCACAGCCAACCCCTTTTGAAGTTCTCTTTATCATCATAAAACCAGACAGCCTTAAGTGCACTTTTCTGTTTTGAACTGTATAATTTTGGCATGCTCTGGGCAACTAGTAGGTAGACAACGACTGGGTAGGCAACTACTGTCTACTGCCTAACCAATTGCGTGGCTATTCAAACAAGCCAAAAACGCCCAAAGTCTTGCGAAAAACACCGAGCCTATCAACTAGTTAGATTTGCACACACAGGTGGGCAGGTGTCGCTGTGCTGCTGCTTCCGCTGTTCAATGCCCCCGCTCCGCATACCCCTGTCGCGCAAGTTGGCCTTTTACTTTCAGCACACAACGCTGCCATGTGCTTCACACAGACTCTCTGGCGCTCTCTCTCTCTTGTTGTTTCTCGCAACCTGCGTTCTCTTTTAACGCGTTTGGAGCTCTTTTTCGAACTGGCCCGTTCTCTTTGACATTTTCGAACTTGGCATTTTCCTATAGTCAAACCGTCAACTGAGCAACCCCAGAAACGCATTTGGACGCTCGGGCGTTGCGGTTGCCATAAGAAAATGTTGTCGCTCGCCGCAAAGTCGTCAAAATAAATATTTTAAGCATATATTTCGTATAAAAAATGCAATAAATTACTTAAAGTAAATACGATAAATATATAAGTAAACTTTAAGTGAAGTGAAATGCAGATTAAATGAAATTATTTTTGTGATAAGCCCTTCAGTCATTATTGTGTGTTGCATATTTTGGGGAGTACTGCGGAGGAGTTCATCGACGACAACATGTTCTAACATAGCAAAGGTAATCAATTGAATTGAATTTGACGATACTATGCCAATAATCAACTCTTGGCCTCTACAAATGGCCATCAAATGGAGCCGTGTCAATGACTGCTACAGGCCATTAAACTTCCTGCCGGTTTTTGTTTACATCGCAAACTGTTTGTCCTGCCGACGAGTTCTATTTACAAAGGCTCGAGCGCAAAGGGTTTTGTTGGCACTGTAAACACAAACATTCGTGGACTCATGGGAGATATATCCCAGTGATCCGATACACACACACACACTCACACACACACACACACACATACTTCGACTTATATGTTTGATAATAAGTCGTACTCTGAATAGCAGAGCAATTCAATTTTTGCTAGCCACTCGCCTCGTTTCTACGGTTTGTCTCTCAATTTCGTCAATTACTTCCAACTGTCAGGTATTTGATCATAAATCTTCGTACCTGTTCTGTATACACAAACACAGACACACACACCAACTCACCCTCACATGGGTGCCAGCCTGTGAAGTCCTGTGGCCAAAAGGCAACAGCGCAAAAAAAACGGAAAGAAACAACAATTCGAGAAAAGGGCAACATTTGGCCATAAAACAGCAACAGGCAACATGCGACAGGTTTGGGGCAACATTGTGTGCATATTTTAGAGCAGTTTATAGACCAAGCTGACTCAACGCTACATAAACACACACCCCCCTCTCCCCACCCCCTCCCACACTACTACTTCTTAGGGGGTTTTAACTAAATTGTTTCTCTGTTGAGCTTTAGTTAAATTCGCAATGAGCTAAGCGGCTTTAAGCGCACGCCTAACGGCTAAAGCGAGAGGGAGAGAGAGACAGAGGAAAGATTATGCATGTATTGAGTTAAACCCTTGTGGCATGATAGACCCACCCACCATAAGGAACATGTGTTGCAGGTGCCTCACAGGCAATCGGAGGTTTCTAAATCTAAGTCAGGTAATTACTGTTATGATTATGATTTATTTGAGTAGGTCAAAATGGTTGGCGAACTAGACGATTCGTGAAATAATAATAATAATAAAATAATTATAATAATGTTACTTATAACCATAAATATAATATAATAAAGATGGGGCAGTGATATTCAAAAGTTATATTCTCAAGTGCCTAACAATAATTATACTAATTTTACTTGAAGAGAGGCATTTTATATTTCGCTTAAACACTACTAAGCTGACTTACCAAAGGTTTCGCCTTAATTTTAAAATTTCTTATCCACTTTTTATGTTGCACAATAAACAAAACACATTTCCAATGAGTTTTCACAACGAATTTCGCAAAGATTTTGAAACCAGTTTATTTAAGACACGTTAAGATACGTTCATCCATTTGCCAGTAAAATATCGACGGATTGGGTTTAAGTTGCTTAATGTTCACCTACGTAGAAAAGTCACATTTGTAGTCTTTTGGTATGTGTTCTAAATAAACATGGTTAATTAACATGTCCTTGGCGAATGCATCCGAGCAGACTATTAACATTAGCCTTTCATTTGACAAAAATGAGCACCGCCTACTTGCCCATTAATTTTAGCGTGCACCAAGCTGGAGCTGGAGCTGGACTCCAGGAGGCAAAACTGTTTACTCTGCTCATTAATAAACTCATTTATTAAGTTGCTTAGCTTGTCGGTGCGACAGTCGAATCGCTTTTGAAGGTGGCACGCAACAGACTGTGCTGCTGCCTCTCGGTCTGCCTGCCAGTTTTGGGCAACAGTTTTGCCAACTAATCACATTCACATTCGCCATCGATTTTCCCATGTCTTGAGTGTTGGGTGTTCTATGTCTATGTCTGCCTCTGCCTCTGCCTCTTCCTCTGTCTGTGCCACTGCCACTGCCACACCTCTCGACGCATGCATGATGGTGCTTATAAATATGTGAGTCACCCAAAGGTATGCCCATAGTCGTCTCCAGACTCGTATATACTCTGCTTAAGTTTGTGTATTGCAATTCTCCTATGGCTCTAAATCATGCAAAGTGTTTGCGTTGCGGTTTCTCTGCGGCAAACTGTAACGTTTTTAGGCCAACTTGGTTAACCCATTTTCACACACACACATAGACATAGATAGGCTTTTGCCCGTGCTTTCCTGTCCTATCTGGTGTTTTACTCTGTATAGTGTGAATCTTTTTGCCATTTCGATATAAAAGTGTTTATGTGTAGGGCGTTTTTATTAGCTTCGGACTGTCTGACATAAATTTAACATTAAATTAAGTGCCATTTACCTAGCACCACGAGGGTTGCTGCAAACTGCCGACTGACCCCAAAATACTACCCCCCACTTCCCTGGCCAATGTCGGGTTTATTTGTGCCCCTTTGGCACGTAACAAGTTCATTGCACTTTAATAAACTCTAAAACGAAACACAATATGCAATCGTCTTGCGATTTATGACTTGATCAATCTACACTTTCAAACTGCGATTGAGACTGAAATGAGCAATTGAATCGGGTTGATATATTTCAAATTATTCTACTTTTTGTCAGCAGAATCATTTTATTAAATATGTAGAGATATTAGACCTTAATCATCAAAATCGAAGCAGTAGATAAAGTGCTTAAAGATATTAATAAGAAATTAAATTTAAGATATTAATATCAAATTAAATCCCAAAGTAATAGCAAGGAGTAATCCTTGCCGGACAAGAATACTTTAACTTGATAGACGCAAGAGGCTTAAAAAGCGCAGGAGAATGTTCGTCAAGTTGTAGTTGAAAACTTCACTTTCATGTTGTAATTTGTACCTTCTTTAATTAAATGTGCTAACGGAAAGTCTAGTCGTTAGGTTTTCGAGGGTTGTACTTGTCTTTTTTTTGTGTTTTTGTATGGGTTGCTTAAAAGTTTAGCCTTAGCATATTAGCAAAGTTTGGTGTTTAATTTAATTTGCATTTGTTTTTCGCTTAACGCTCGAAGAGTGGCAGCCACGACGTTTGCGTCTCGGAATTTTCATTGAAAAAACTTGTGCTGGAAGTTTGACAAGTAGAGAGAGAGAGACAGAGAGAGAGAGAGAGAGGGATAGAGAGAATTTGGAGGAGTTATCCACTTGGCTTAAGGCTTTAAGTCAACGCATAGTTGCTTTTGGGCTTTTGAGTTGCTTAATGTGCTGAGGAGCATTTCATGGCCGTCTGCTTTATGGCCACTTTACTCACACGACTACCAAAAAAAAAAAAGAAGCAAAATAAAAAAATATTGGAGTGGAAGAGAAGATGAAGGAAGACTGTAATTTCTGTTTCATTGTTGTGAGTAAACCATAATTTATGGCGAATGGGGGGAAGTCGTAAAAGCCAAACAATTGTGCGACAAGGAAGAGCACCCTGTTTGACTATCTGTCTGTCAGTCTGTCATTTCCATAATTGATGTGCGCCTACCAGCTTCTCTTCTTTTATTTCTTTTTGTATTTTTTTCTTTTTGGCAGCAATTAGGAGGCTGGCATATCTGCTTAGACTGCTTTTGCTTTAACAAAGTCCTTGACACAGTCAGCTGGCAAATGTGGCAAATGTGGCAAATGTATGTTGGCCAAAAGTGCTACATGCTGTTGTTTGGTTTTTGCTGTTGAGTTTTGCATGCTTTTGGGCGACGTTGCAAGGCCAAAGC
Organism: Drosophila grimshawi; assembly: GCF_018153295.1. NCBI lineage: Eukaryota > Metazoa > Arthropoda > Insecta > Diptera > Drosophilidae > Drosophila > Drosophila grimshawi. Next base: position 25,307,723 of record NW_025062900.1, read on the forward strand.
CAAATGCCCATTTGAAGGTTGCGTGCGTGGGCAAGCCGCCTGCCATTTCTCATGTTCGACACTTTCATTAATGTGTTTGCTTGTACTACTTGCAACGCCTAGCAGCGTGTGGCTGTCGGAATTCCATTCATAACATTTTATCACGCAGGAGGTGAGGTGTGTGTGTGTGCTTCCTGTCGCTGATAAGCCAACCTACTTTTACGCCTGTTGACAGTTTTAATAAATGAAATATGCGAGAATTCTGCAACACAAAGGCAACATCCTTGTTGGCTTGCATGGCAAGGGGATGTGCAGTATCCTACAATAAGCTTTTGTATAAATGCGAAATTAGAGCCACTAGGTTAGTAGCTAGTTACTTAACTTAATTCTCTACAAATGAATGCATTATTAATTGCACTAGAGAAAGCCCAATCTGATCCACCTAACCATCCCTATGCTAGCTCGGCAATTAATTAACTAGCTCGCACTAGTTAATTGTTATTTACCTATTTGGGCACTTTTATTTCACTTTTCCTCTTTACCTAAGCCTTAGTACTTGTTTTCACTTGTATTATGCCTGCATGAATTAGGGTCACTTATTTTCAAAGGATCCTCAAATTACACGCCTAATTGTCTAGCTAAAAGCTGACCTCAGTCCAAGTAGTAATTCAAACGGCTGAAAGCCCCGGAGTCGGCTGTCAATTAAAAGCGGCTATTACACGAACACGTCCGACAAACAGTGCCTGCTGTAAGTACTACTACTCCCCATCTGCGATGTAAATAGAACACGTGCTGAGAGGCGCTGCATAAATTAGTGACTAAATTAAAAATTACACAACAAGAATTTAAAATAGCTCGACACGAAACAGCCAAAAACAGCCGAAACACTAAAGCGCACCTCGGCCAATTTGCTTATGGCCTTTAGCAGCTGCTGCTGTTGTTGTTTGTTGTTTGTTGCTGTTGCTTTGTTTCTGCCAATGAAATTACATTTGGTGCATAAAATTAGTTTGCGACTGGTCCGTCGTCCTGTGCCCCAAAGGATGGCAGCCTACAAATTGTAATGGCTAAAGCGGAAAAACCGGTTCGAGGCAGACATGCATGGAATTTGTTTTCCACAGTCCACTAAATATATTTCAAATGCGTTTGTGGTCCAATGTGTGCCCAGGATAATACACAAAATGCTAAATGGACAAATGCACAAGCCAGGGGTATGGTTGGTGGGAGGGGCACTAAATGCGCACTTCCTTTGTACGAGAGTTGGTCACAGGAGTGGCGAGCTAAACCTATTAAGGGGACAACTGAAAGCTGAGAGATGAACTGAAATTTCATATTGAAAGCAAAAAAAATAATGAAATGCAAATCAATAAATGTATAAATATTACACAGGAAAAACAGTTGTTAGTGGATGAAGAATATTTGCCATTAAATATACCACTGAAGCTGTACTGAATAAGAAAGACGCCATCAGTTTTGACATTTGGACATTTGAAACTGAGAGAAAAAATTAAGTTTAGCTTAATAAGAACACTACATGAAAGTTTAATAAAATATTTGTTTATTTTTTGGTGATCCCCCTTTAATAAAATACAATTATTTAAATACAGAACATATTTAAGTTCAACAAAATATGAAATTAAATGTTTACTATTAAAAATATTAAAATATAAAGGATTTAAAAAAAAAACAGTATGATTGCTTTTGTTATTGCATTCAGTAATATAGGAAAAATCAGTTTTCAATAAAATATAAATATATTGTTTGTGATTTCAGATTCACAATAATCGATTCAATTCATTTGATGACGTCTGTTCTGCATTGAATGTCCTTTGACATATTAATCAATGTGGCTCGTCTCAACTTGCCCTTTTTCTTAAAGGATATTTATAGCATTTTCCCAATTCTTCCGCTTTATTTACTACACTTCTGCTCATGACGTCTGCCGCTGCTTCAGCTTTTTTCGACAGCTTTTCGAAATTTTTTGCACTCGCTTCATCTGCCACTGTGCAGCAGCGGGTGAAAAGGGTCAGTTGCCGGGTTTTCAGTGCATTTCCAATGAATTGCATTTTAAGAGCTCATGCAAAAGCATTTACAATACTTATATACATATATAGTATATGTTGTTGGTATATATGCTTTCCCTGTCATCGATTTGAGCTACTAGGTTTGGCGTCAATCGTTATTGATTTTACCGACTTAAACCACCCGCCCCCCACGTCCGTCTTTCATTCATGCATATTGAGTATGCGACAATTTATGAGCTTTATGTGTCACTTCTGACGCTCACTTTCACTCTGGCACCAACACACACACACACACACACACACACATACACATAGACAACCACCCACGTACATTAAGACAGACAGTCACGCATATTTCTAAGGGCTGCTCTCACCCTAAAGACCAACTGGACGTCTCAGTTACAGTTGAGCTCAGTTTTTATTTTTTTGTTGCAGCTTGTTGTTGTTATTGCTGTTCTTGTGGTCCCCTCACTTGTATGTCTGTATGTCTGTTGTAGCCTGGGCATATCTGGACGGTAATTGCTTGCTAGGGCGTAGTTGAGTTTTATGACCCAAACAGCTGTTTTTTCTGTTATTTTGCCCTCTCTTAAATCATAGCACACTTTTCAGCGGCAAATGCATGTCGCTTAAAGCTGCCAACGACTCACAATTAGTTAATTTATTTTGTTGCCTCTGTGAGATTGAATCAAACGCGCATAGATCTAATCTAAAACACACAGTCTGCCTTAAATTGCTACTATTACATTTTATGCGCAAAAAAAGAACAAAAACAAAAAACAAAAAAATATTCGACTTACAAGCAATTTGCAGTTGGCGTTTTCATTTTCAGCATTTGAAGTGTTTTGGTAAATTACATTTTATCTGTCAATTGAGAATATAAAAGCAATTTGTATCGCAGCGCATAGAAATGATTTGAAAATATTGAAAGCAGCGAGATAAAAAGAAATAGACAACAAAACAGTTTAATAATAGACCCACAATGGTCTTTAAACAACAGAAAAAACGAGGCAATTGTTTAGTGAAGAATATGAACTTATTTTTGGGAAAGATAAATGTATAAAACAAGGATATAAGAAGAAAATGATTGCAAAATGGGATTGCTTAAGGAAAAATTATGTTATTATAAAATAAATGTATGGTAAAGATGGAAACTTGCTTTAAGTAAAGACATCCACAGTCCAGAATTTCCATATATATATATTATTTTGCAGTTTTAAAGAGCCTTAAGCAATATATAAAGTATAAACCATTAATCCTAAAGATATGGTCTAAACAATACCTCAAATCACCTCAGACTAATCCGAAAAATGCTCAGACTGCCCGATAAGATCGTAAATTTAAGCGAATCGATAGTTATGTTGCATGTCAATGAGATATTTATGCGTTAGATAATTTGACGCGCCTGTTTTTTTTCCATAAATTTTGTCTTAATTTATAGAGCATTTTGGGGGAAAGGTATTTACCGCTCGATGGACACAGGATATTCAAATAAATGGCAATATTTATTATACCCGTAAGTAGCAGGGGCGACACGCCCAATTAGTTTTGATATATGGCCAAAACGTTCGCGTTAGCGTCTTCAGTATGAAATTTTATTGTTGACTTTTGTACAAAGTCGTTGTACAATTGTCGAAGACATCGTCGAATGTTTTTTGTCAATAGCTCAAGGCACTGGAGTGTCTTGCAAGTTTTGTACTCGTCCATTGTCATTTTAATTGAAAATGTTGGCCAGCACTCTCTCAGTGTGCTTTGTCGCCTCCTTTGTGTGTGGCAAGATGCAATTGTTGTCGCACTTTGACATCGTTATTTGCCCAACGTCTAAGCTCGCCTCGGTTGATTCTCCATTGTGCACCACTGTCGATTCTCTGCCTGTCTGTCAGTTTGTCAGTCTGTCAGCCTGTCTAACTGTCTGTCGTGTTTCTTCATTCATTTCTCAATTGCATGCCTGTTTGCACGCTGATTTTCCAATTGTTTGGCAGTTGCATTAAGCTGAGCCTTGAGTCTGATGCTTTGCTTTACACTTGGCTGCCTTTCGGTGTGGTACTTTCGATATACAACTTATATAACAACGACAATACGTATACCTCATCAGCAACAGCAATGTTGCAAGACTTACATAAATTACTCAAGCAATTAATAAAAATTAAAAATAAAATTAAGCACTGCCACACGTGGCGTATGCGCAATATAATTGGCATCTTGATGCTGTATGGCAATTAGCGACCAGCTGACCAAGGCAAAGTCATCGAGCAATGCATCATTAATATTTTGGTGCTTCTGTTCATTAAAGCTGCTGACCTTTTAATTAGCAATTTATAAATACTTCTATAAATTTGGGGCTTCCACAGAAACTATTTGTTAATATTGTTGTATTTTTAAGGAATAAAAATTAATTTGTTATACGTTTTTGTGTGATTATTTTTGCATTTAGCATTTATATTGGAAACATTGAACAAACTTTATATATATATATTAATTATATAAAACAAGGATCATTTATATCTGCATATGATTTTGGGACCCACATTAATGTTTCTTTCTATATCCGTCTATTGCAGCATTCGCAGCAGTCGCGGATCGCTTGATAGCATTGGCACCGCTGCCAACGGCAGCTCGGCGGCCAGCCAGGCCAGCTCCAGTGGAGGATCCACCAGCAACAGCAACAGCCACAACAATAACAATAATAATAACAACAATAACGTCAACAAAATGGATGGCAGTCCACACCATCGGCCAGGCTCACGAAATGGACGCGATAATTGGGGAAAAATGCCGGAACCACTGAATGGCCACAAGGCGGACAAGTCGGAGAAGTCATCGCCTTCGCGTCGCAACATTGGCGGTGGTGGCAGTGGCAGCTCCTCCAAACAGGGTTCGCCATCATCCTCGTCGCGCACCAAAGGCGTCCCACCCAGCTTTGGCTATGTGAAGCGAGCCAATGGCAGCATCGCCTCCACTGCGGAGCAGCAGAACATTGCCATGCTAATGGCAACCGGTGGTGCAACAGGCCTCGTCAATGGTTTACCTTGTGGTCGTACCGCTCACGTCTCCGCAGTGCCGCGCACTGCCAGCGGTCGCAAAGTCACAGGCGGCACCCAAACGCTGCCCAATGATATGAACAGTGAGTGGAACAAATTTGAACAATCTATTTATCATTTCCTATATGTTGTATATGAGACTCTGGCATAGGTCAAAAAGAATTGAGAGAAACAACAACTGATTCTAGTCTCTCGGACTTGAAACTCTTCTCATTTGATTTATATCCTTCTTAGCTGCAGGTAGCTTACATATGTACAAATAGAAGGGTGTACGCAGGGGGCAGCTTAACATTTTTGCTTTTAAACTTTGTAATACACACATTGGATTAGATTAAAGCTCATGATAATATTATAATTCCCAATCAAAAAATTTGGGCCCACCCCTTCACGACTAGGTGGATATGTATGTCGGGGTTGAGTAGATCAGAATATTTATTGCTCTAATAGCGATTTTTGTAACTTTAACTTTAACTTTACCTTTTGTTTTTTTTTAAAGAGAGTTTACCTACTTCAAACGGTATAGCCTTCAATATGCTTCTCTGATTTGAGCAATAACTTACCAATTTCCAGAAACGAACCTATGTATCGAGAAAAGACTTACTTATATATATATACTTAATATACATACATGCATATCAAATGTGTATAACCTACTAATCCATGATCTTTGCTCCTTTTCAGAGTTGCCACCGAATACACAGCATCGGAGTTTCTCGCTGACTGGTCCGACGGCGACTCAGCTGAGTCAGTCGATTAGGGAGCGCTTGGCCACAGGTTCGCACAGTTTGCCGAAGCCGGGCAGCGATATGCATGTGTTCCAGCACAGGTGAGATGAGCTCCATCTTAGAATTTTATTAATACATACTTATATATCTCGCTATGTCTGCCACAGGGTCTCGACACGCGGAGGCAGCACTCGGCATGACGGATCGCTGTCGGATACGCAGACCTATGCAGAGGTGAAGCCCGAATACAGCTCGTATGCCATGTGGCTGAAGCATAGCAATACGGCTGGCAGTCGTCTGTCCGATGGGGATGCCATTGATCAGATGCAGATTGGCTCGCCAGCGATGACGCGTCATGGCCACAAGATGCTGCACAATCGATCGACGGGCGCGGCGGGGCAGGGACAGATGACCGTGCAGGGCAATGAGTCGCCCTATGTGCAGAGTCCGCGCATGAATCGCAGCAATAGCATCAGGTATGCATTTGAATAGTATTCATTCGATAAGCATGCACTCGAACCCTCTCTTTTTCCCTCTCTCTCTTTCTCTTTATCTTTCTATCTCCCATTTTTTCGCTCTAACTTTCTTTGAACTTCTTCACTTTTGACCTCGTAAAGCTATCTGAAAGAAAGGACATACCCAAGGTGACTTTGCCACACAAATCCGCTCACTTTTGATGTGCACTTTAAGTTTTGCATTCTTTTGCATGCCACGCCCATTACGCCCACTTTTAACATCGCATTCCAAAAGAATCAGCTGCAGTCGCGCTCTCTAAAAGTGTTTGCCGCCTCCAGTTCACATTTACATTGCCGCGTCGCCAAAAATTCAAATTCCACATAAGTGTCAAAGTTTGTGTGTGTAAAAATGTGTGTGTGTTGTGTGTGTGTGTGTAAGTGTGTGTGTGTCTGTGTTGTTGTAGACGTCGCGTTCATTGTGTTCTCATATGCCCTGACAAAATAATGGGCATACGTCATTTGGTTGAATCACTTTAAAAAGTTTTTGACTCTAAATTGGAGGAAAAATATAAGAAATAAATATATATCATCTTGAAAAGTATTCTATCTTTAGAAACTTTCAATAATTAATATATATTTTGTTTACTATATAGCTTATATATATTTATATATATATAGTTGCTTAATTAGATTTGCGTTCAATCGTTTAATTATTTCCATAATAATCCCATTATTTAATTTCAATAAGCTTAAACAATATTTTTTAAATTTTAATTCGAATCTCTGGAAAACTGGATCTAAAAGCAAACAAATATTGTTATCCTAAAAACAATGTTAAGTGTTGAGGCTTCTTCAGCTCTTTATATTCATATTGCTCTCTGCTAGCTTAATGAAATATCATCAGCCTTTGTCAAATTACCACATTATTCTTTGCCTGTCAGCTCACACACTCACATGTACACACACCTACACACAAATGTGTGTAATGAGCTTGTTTTTTCATGCACGCCTGCAAGTATGCAAGCAATTTGTGATAGTTTGGTTTTGGTGGCAGGGGCAAGTCACCATATGTCTGCCGTAGTCGCCACATCTCGTGCATATATTAAAGTCACTGTGGAAGCAAGCTTTAAGAGGAAGACTGTGTGTTTTGCTGGCGCGCCCCAAATAGTTAAAGGGCAACTTGTCGCAGGGGAAGGATGGGTGTTGGGACTTGCGTTATGGCCACCAGACAATGTGAAAGTTGTGTAAAACAGCAAAGTGTGCAAAATAACAGCAAAACGAAGAGTGCAGCAAAAATGAACACAAAATGGAAATCCAAAAAAAAGAAAACTAGTGTGGGTTGTTGAAGGGGCAACGCTTTCGGCTCGACGTATAAGTGTAAATAGCAGCAAAGGGGGCAAACAGTTGCTGACTATGAGCGGGGAAGCGGGACGGCGGGGGTGGCCAGATTATTATTTGACATGTCAATAGGTTTCGTGAACCTTTGACTTGGCCATGGCACAGCACAGCACAGCACAGCACAGCTGAAATGAAGTTTGCCTCTGGATTGCCATTTTGGTGCTGTCTTTGTGGTTGTTGATGTTGTTGTTGTTTTTACTTCATTCTGGCCACGTCAGCAGCTCGCAGTTGCAGGCGAGTGTTGACTCTCAAGTGCTTCATTAAAATTTTTTCCAGCAATGCTTATAAAAAGCAGAACGAAACCCACAAATATGGGGTTCAGTGCAGAGCAGAGAATTCTATATGAGACTGGTGAATATTGCCAAACGCAATTTTGAGAATGAAACTATTAATAAAGCCATATAGGTAAAATCAATGAATGCTTCGCCAAAGTATTTATAATAGATCAGAAACAGAAAGAAAAACAGAAACAGAAAATCCCTTCAGCAAAATATTATTAATCCAATTTTATGTAGTTCAAATGGTTTTCAGTCCGTTTATCTGATCAGAGTAACGAAACTTGTAATCAAGTCAGATCGTATGATTAAAGAATGCTCTGTTTAATATATTCCATCCATAACTTTCTCTCTAAGTCGCACTTCAATACAGTGCCTTTTAGTAGAATCTGCCTCAACTCACTCACATGAATCGAACCTGTTTGCCATTCGACTAATATGATTACCAGCACTTGCTCTCAATGCATCAATTATGCAGTAGGAAATGGCATGCGGCTAACGGAGGGGGTTGAAGTAGTGGAATATCAGCAAATGGGAAAACACTCGAAACCAGTTTCGGTGGCTTGTTATCTAATCTTACAGCCCAGCAGACGAGAGTGGGGCGGGACGAATCACTCACATACTGAATGGTTGTTGGAGAAATGCTCTACAGCGTTAAGTAAACGCCCTAGAGCGTACCCAAAATCCAAACGAACACACACAAGGCGTCACACACACCCACACACACCCACACACACCCACATACACTGGCACAACCCCACACACACCACAAATGCAAACAGGCAAAACATGTGCAGACGAAACGGAACGGAAGAACGGAAAGAGAAGTGTTGGGCACACATGACGTATGCGTAATATTAGATTTGCATGTGAAATGACTTTAATGCCAGTTATCAGCAGTGCGGTGGCCAGCACCAACAAGGCAACAAAAGCAAGTTGGCCAGCACAGATTTCCCCATACTCTACTGACGACCCCTTCTCATATGGCTGTCCTGCCACTCTCCATATATGTGGTCATTTTCTGAGCCGTATAAGCATCGTAATTTATGACAATTTGTCGAGGGATTTGCATGGACATCGTTCACCCCTCATCATTTACACACACACAGACACACACACACACACACAACAATCACCCACATGTCAAATTGTCGCTGACGAACATTAAACGGAAATTTGCGCATAGGCTAGAAATATGCAAAGCCCATTTTGAGATTGGCCTAATAAACTGCACAGCCACAAGCGGAAATTTGCAGGCGTCTGGCAAACACACATCACACACACCTAATACACACTCAGGAAGAGCACAACAACTGCAGCACCAATACTAATAGCCTTGTGGCTGTGAACTGTGTTGGCCAAAATTGTCAAGTGTGCTAATTGGGGCAGCTTGTGGTCAGTTTCATCAGTGTTGCATGGCTGATTTAACGCCCAAGAGGATCTACAATAACTTAAATCATTCTTTCCACACAGGAATGCAATTATTTTGACGGCTTTTACTTTAATATAATTACCCACATTGAATGCTTTTAATGGCTTATTTATTTGCCATTGTTTGCCATTTGCCATTGTTGCTAAAAGTTGTTCATGAATTCAAAAGTTACATTAGAGTGTTGACATTATTTACTAGTTACAAATTTAAAAACAAATACATTAAGCACTTATTTCAGAATAATAACAGTTTGCAAAAGGCAATCAGCTATTTTCCATTCCATTGCTTAATGCATTTACTAATATTCTTAATTTATAAACCATTTGAATTAATGAAATGTTCTTAAATATTAATACAATTAATGTTTATTGAATAATAACAAATTTAAGATGGCATTTTTATTGTACTTTACTCTGTACATTTTTATCATTTATCACTTATTCATATATTAATATTATACATATTAAAGAATCCACAATTCGCACCACAATCACTTGTTATTTTGGTTTTGCCACCACAGATCCACAAAATCGGAGAAAATGTATCGCCCGATGCTGAGCCGTGGGGTAGATTTGGAAATCGAGCCCTATTATTGCCTCCCCGTCGGCACCAGTCGGATGCTCAGCGCCCAAATGGCCGCCGCTGTGGTCCACTCGCAGACGGACAATGTGGCAGCTGTTGCCTGGAGTCAGCCCACCTCACCCACACCCCTCAATCGGGGCCCCTTTGCGGGCGGCGCTGCGTCGGCATTGTCGCCCACACATGGCACGGCGGCAGCGGCGCTTGCAGCTGTGGCAGCTGCGGCTGGTGGGGAGCGGAGCAGCGTGAATGCCTCACATCGTCTAACATATCCGAAGAAGAACGATGAAGGTGAGTGCAGATAACAGTTGAAATGCTCAGCTAGTTGGATAAATATTAAACACCCCTTCCATCATCCATTCGCCATCATTCTTATTGTAGTTCATGGCAGCGCAGCTTCACTGTTGTCGGGCGGCAGCTCGTTGTACGGCTCAGCGGAGGAGCGACAGGCGAATGAGATCAGACGACTGAAGCGCGAACTGCAGGATGCACGGGAGCAGGTGCTCAGCCTGAGCAGCCAGCTGTCAACCAATGTGAGTAACCCGATTGCCCCAAATCTCCAAAATCACAGTTGACTGCTTCCGAAATGCAGTTGCCTCTAATTTGTTTAGTAAAAAGAGTTTTCCAATTTGAAGTTGCCGGAGTTACTTGAACTGCCAACAGACTAAAGATTTATTCTATTGGAAATAGTTATTCAGAGATTGGTCATATAGAATATAAATTAACTCATCTGAAATGTAGTTTTATTTCGAGATTGATATGGATTCCTCCCATTATATATAATATAAATTAAATCTACTTATATTTCCAGGACTTGAGCTATTTAAACATAAATTTAAAATTCGGTTTCTTATACAACAAGATAGTCATTGTAAGTTTAATTATAATTATAAATGCCGCAATCATTTTGATATGAGCTTCAGTATAAATCTGGCTCATTTTGGAATGAACCTCAGTATTTGTCTGTCTCACTTTTATTTGAGCTTCAGTATTGGTCTGCCTCAAAGCCAAATTCATTTCATTAATATGTCTACCTCGAAAATCTGAGATCCTTATGCAATTAAAGAGCTGGTTATCTGAACATATTTTGCAACACTGTCGCTAACTTGGCCAACTGCCATGGGACTCATTCATTGGCTTTGGCTGCCTGCTTGTGGCAGCCGTAAAAAGGCTGCAACATTCGGTGGCAGCTGCCGCAGTATTGTGCATATACATTGCCTACTTTCAAGCGCGCTTCTAGAATGCAATTGTAAAAAATAACGTAACAATGTTGCGGCTGCTACTGTTGTTGTTGTTGCTGTTGCCGCTCCTGAATGTGCCTTAAATTCTTGCACAACAGCTGAGGGATACCTGCTCTCGTTCCCCCGAACCCCATGTAACCCCCATTACTTTATCTGGCTGCTGTAACTGTCGGCGCACTTCAGAATTCATTCGGTTCGCTTATCGGTGCCGCAAGTCGAGTCACATTTTTGTCAGCACAACTTTTACGCCAAGTTGCCTTGCATCAAATTCCCATGGAAGATGTCGCCTCAAGTTCTTCCTTCTCCCCCCCATTCCAATCCCCTGCCCGATGTTTCTCTCTGTGTGTAACTCAAGTTGTCAACAAAAGTCACGCAAAAGTCTGATAAACTTCCGAGGCAGTCAGACAAATGTACTCGAAGATTAAGTACGGAGAGAGGGGCAGGGCCATTTTCTGGTTAGGCGTAAGGGAAGAAAGAGAAAAATGGTCTGCATATGAGCACAACTTGATTTCATTGTCATTTTTTGTTGTCGGATGCGCTTATACATATCTCAAAATAAGTCGTCAACAATTTTCAGTTGGGAGTCACAAATGAAATAAACTTTGAAATTGCATTTCATCAAATATGAGTAGGAGGAATGCGGATGGGGCAGGGGGATTTGTTTTGGTGTGAAAACCATTTCTTTTAGTTGATATCTTGTAAAGCTATAAAGTATTTTATGGCCACACCTTTTAAATACGCTGAGCCATCAAATTTATCGAGGCTAGCCAGACAGCCAGCCAGACATACTATTAGACATTTCTCCAGACAACATAAATCTGCCCAAACTTCGCCCTAGCTGAGCGAGTGAACTGGGAGGTCTCGACTCAAGGTCATGGCGTACGTGTAAATTGCTTTATGTTGCGGAGTTTGATGGATTCACTGTGCCATTGCTTATTTAGTGGATATAAAGCTATTTCAAAGAGATTGCAGATACTGGCAGACGTTTTGAAATTCGGTTATTGATATCGGCTTGCTCAAAAGGTCAGATAGACATTATTGATATGATGAGGTCAAATGCGGTCTGCTCTAGCAAAACCTGCGCAGACGTTGATATAATCTGGAATCGCCGAAATAATCAGTACTCGGTAATCTTAAAGGAGTAATCTAATGGAGCCTGAGAATACTTTTAGTTATAAAAGATAGTAACTAAATTCGACCAAAAGTAAACTTCATCATTTTTTTATGCCCCTAAATCTACAGACATTTAATTTTTTTTTTTAGAAAACATTTCTTTGCAATTATAAGTAGCTTTAATATTTGATAAAAGCAAAAATGTTTTCAAATAAAACGATGTTAATTTGTGGTACCCGCTATTGATAGCCATCGATTTACTCGAGAACTGAAACCTTTCCGACACATCTACATGTTAAACTAGGAAAGCAGTCAAGAGCAAGCAGAATAATACATACGTGCAACTAAGAATGGGAATAAAATGCAGTTTGCAGTTTTCAGTTTGCAGTTTGCCGATTGCTTGAGACTTGAGTAAAAGTCAGGAATATGAGAATAATTGCTCTGGAGTTATGTCTGACAGCATTTGAGCTTGTTATGGCATTTGAAGCAGAGACCGAGTGGCAGCTGCTTCTTGCTCTGCCTGCCACTGAAATGTAGCTGGGGTTCTATGTGGGTCGATTGTGGTGGCATGCCACACAGTTGAGTAAATATCTCTCAAAGAGTGCACTTAAGAAGCTTAAGGCAAGCTGCCACAAACTGCGAATTGCAGTTTATATAAATGCATTCGTCTCTATCAGAGTTTTTGGCTACTTAGATTCTTAGAATCTTAGTATAAGTTTGGAACTTTAACTTGGATTCATCTAGCACATTTAGTTCATCTTTAAAGCTTTGTCATATTCATTATAATTAAAGCCAAGTTAAATTGAAAAAGTAAATTGACATATAATTTTTACAATTTGCTCTTCTTCTTGTATAACTAGAACTATAATCAACAACTTTTTGTGTCAATTTAATTAAGCCGTCAAATGGAAGTCTTGGGGCGTGGCAGCTGTTAACTTTTTGCCAACTTTACCAACTTGGCCAATTCAAGACTTTGACGGTTGCAACATTAAAAACTTCAAATATTTCACAATTTCAACTTTTTAAATGGTATTCTTGATGGCAGATAGCACAGACATGGCTAAAAGTTGATTGTTTTAATGCAATTGCCAAGTGCCACGCCCTCTTCACTGACACTTCAACTACGCCCAGCGATTTTTGTATTTGAAAAACTTTTTTAATTGCCCATTCGATGTTTTCCCTCGCCTAACGCCTTCGGGCCTTTGGATCCTTCCGGGCTTTCGATTGTGCGGCGCTTAATTAATTTTTGCTATGAGTAATAACCTCATAAATGCCAATCCGTCTCTCTCACTTAGTTGCCCCTGTCCCACTTCCCCTTTTCATCTAGTCAGTCAGCAGTCAGCAGTTTTGCGGCATATTATTTGCTATTGGCCTTTTTTATTGACAGACTTCATCGTCGTCGAGCAATTTCACTTTGCGGTCGCACAAAGCAGCATCAGCAGCAAAAGTGAAGCACATCCCAGCCCCTTTGCCACTACTCAGCATCCCCCTTCTGCTCCAGCTTCTTTAGTTGCCTAACTACCGGCTGCATTAGTTGAATTGAGTTGAGCTCGCTTTGTCAATCTTTTTTTCCTTGTACTATTTAATGGTCCTCTCAGAATGACGATGCTGTTATCTCCTTAGATAAAAGCATGATACAAGCTATTGGAAGTCAAGAAATAAATTAAATAAAAATATAATAGGCAGCTAAGCTGCCTCTTTATTAAATAAATCCCCGATGATGGTATTCAAATGTGCACTGAAAATATTTTATCTGTACATATACCAATATAAATATTTGCTTATATTTTGTACAATAACAATTTATTGACTGCAAAATAAAGCCGACGACCCTCTTATTATACTCAGAAAATCGCACTGAATTTTAGAATTTGTTACTCAGAAAGTATATTTCTAAGAACCAGGGATTTTTTCTCAATAGCATTCTACATTTATATCACAATTTATAATAAATATGCCCAAATATGTCCTGCAGTATTTATTATACTTGTAAAAATGGTTTTCTTATTAGTTTTTAAACTTTGATGTCATGCCTGTAATAAATATTCATTGAATTCTCAAACTTTTAAAGCAATTTTGCAAATATGAAAAGCTGTACAATATTGTACTTATGGTCTTATTTTTGCCATAATCAGCAGTTCTTTCGTTGCTTTTAACACGCCCAAAACTTGAAAGTGAACCACGATAAATTTAAGCAACCCCCTGCTGAAAACTCTTGCTTTCTATCACTGTCCCTCTTTATCGAGCTAAGCTTTATGGCAGCTCATGTTGCACTCTGGGCAAAAGCCACAAAACAAAAAAAAGATAGCAGTAAATCTCAAGCAAGAAGCTTATGAAACTTCCAACCTACATCAACTTTAAACAGCTTTTGGCCACAACGACAACAACAACAACAACAAGAACAACAACAGCAGCAGCCACAATACAGAAACCCCAATTGAGCAATCTTATCACTGACCATAAATATTAAAGCACAGCTAAAACAACAACAACAATAAACACACATTCAGCGCAGACCACAACCACAATCAAAGGCACTCTTCACTCAATCCAAACTGAATCGAGTCTTGAGCCACGCAACGCGCCCATTTATCACGCACTCCAAATTGACCTAAGCGACCGCTGCTCACAAACACAGACACACACACACACACTCACACACACACACTCCAATACAAACACACACACACACAGCGCCAGCTCCTACCGTGCCCCCTTTGCCCCACAATCTCTGCACGACTAGCGCGATAAGAAAGAAGAATTATAACTAAAAAAGACTATGAAAGATCGCCTCAAGCGCTCAAAAAAATCAGCAGATGATTCACCCGGCAAGGGGATGGGGAGGGGGGCTCATTGTGTGAGGAGGGGTATGTTAGTTGATTTTAATTGATTTGGGATTAAACACAATTCACCGGTCAATATTTGCAGGCACTCAAAGCTAGCTCAACAAAACAATTCGGCAACCAAATAAGAACTTGAAGTACTTCAGCTCTTTGTGGCATGTGCCACATTTTATTTGTGCGCGAAGCAGCTGTGCCCATAAAAAATATTTTAATGGCCAGTTGCTGAAAATTGAGCAATTGCTGCTGTCGAGGGGATTGAAATATAAATCATAAATTAGCTTAACTCTTGCTTATTGTTTAACTAATGAACACTATTTTCTTGCTTTGCTCTTTTCTTTTTAGGTAAGTGTTTTTCACATCTTTTGTCTATTATTAAACACACTTAAGGATTGGTATGTACAATTTTCTGTAATTTATCTAAATTGTGATATTGAGTTTATTCAAGTTTACCCTTGCAACTATTTAAGTGAATTCTATACCAGAGATACAATAGTAAGCGGATCATTGAAGTGAGAAATCGATTAACCCAAGATCGGCCTTAAACAACTTAACTGTTATGTTGTGCTTATCTTGAAAGGTCTGCATAAAAGTCGGCATTACCTTCTTATGGTCATTACGACAATAGTATTTATGTCAAGCTGCAACCAATTTCGTAATTTCTTTTTAATTATTTTGGAATTTTCACTTTTTATAAAGTAATTATTTTCTGCGAATTTCACCACCTGTCAACAATAAATGAGTGTGAAAGCTAAAATAATCAGCAAACACCATAAAATCGATTTTTGTTGTTTTCCCAGCTTATAAGCGCCCTCTAAATGCGGTCTTGGGCCATAGTGGGTTAATATAAACTTTCCTGTTCCTACGCTCAATTATTTACTAGGATTGTTATTGTTTTGTTATATTTCTGTTCTACTACTGTATAAATAGGCAACGCTTGCCTCTTGAATACGTTGATTTATACATTAAATGGATTTGGCCATACTTAAGCAAGCTGGCTGGGCACATTTCCCTTCAGTAAATATTGATATGCACATACGCATAATCAAAGCTCATCATTCAGCTCATTTCACTTGCCAACCCAAAGGCCTAATCCCTGCCATCTTTGTGTATCAGAGAATCAATTGATATGCCAGTTGCCAGTTGCCAGTTGCCAGTTGTTGCTAATAACCCATTTCGCTTATGTGTATTTGGCAATAAGTCGACTTAAACGCTCAACTTATGTCAGTCAATGACTTCCCAAAGCCAGGTCCTGGGCTCCCACATTCCCATATGAAACTCTCCACGCATTTTGCATGAGTCGGCAAAAACAGTTTCATAAGTCAAAGTCAAAGGCACAAAATAAAAAAATAAAAAGGAAAATTCCTCTTCTTTTTTGGGTAGCCAAATTGTTGCCTTGGCAAATGTGGAGGCCAAATTGCTTGCCCGCCCTCCCACCTTCCTCCCAATAGCCTCTCCTCTTGCTCTGAAGCTATTGGCCAACTGCGTCTCAATTTGAGATAATCAATCATTTTTAAGTTGCAACTCCCCACTCTCCCTGCCGCTCTCGCTCTGTTCGCAGACTCGTTAAGCAAACCCCAAAAGTTTTAACAACTTTATTATGGTGATGTTCACAATCTCCCATATACCATGTACCCCTCAACTCCCCTCGTCGGACCAATCAGATGGCATTTGTCGCTGGCGTTGGTGCCGCAGCGTCTCGCGCTAAAAATAAATGACGCCAGGACATAAAGTTGCCTGGTTGCCTCCTTGTCTCGTTGCCTGTTTGTATGTTTGCCTGTTCGACTCCCCTTTGGCCTGTTCGACTAACTACAAAACACAAATTTGCAATTTTTTGTTCCTTTACTGCGCAGAACTTCATTGCTGATTTCGCCTCTCCTTCCGTCCGTCTTCCTTCTCACACACACACATACACACACACATATACACACACACGCTCTCATACACAGGAAGCTGCGTCTGTAATTTTTTCCCCGCAGCTGAATAGTTTTTGCCAACGCCTAAATAAAAACGAGACGACGGCGACGCCGCTTTGGCGCCAGCTATCCCGCCCCGCCCGTCCCTGTCCAGCCCCACTTTGGTCTGCGACATAGCTCAGATCCTTTGGCAACACCCGGCTATGCATCCCTTGTGATGCCCTGTAGGGCAAACATGTTGGACAGTGTCATATTTTCTACAAAGCACATTTTGACTTCGAGATAATTCTGGTTTGCACGCAACTGTTTTTTTTTTAAATTTTCTTCAATGAAAAAATGGAATGCAATAAAAGCATAAAATTGCTTGAAATTATAAATTCCAAGTTAGTTATTCCATTATTTCCAAATAAACAACGATATTTTTGGCCGCACTCCAAATAAAATATCCGTTTAAATAATATTTCACACTCTGCTCTTATAACTCACACACATATTTACTCACATATAGCGCATCCTTGCTGTCATTTGACCCTGCACACTTTGTCTCAATGTTATCCCCCTACCCACCCCCTCCTCTGATGTGTTTCTGTTTGCCAGTTTTGATGCTGTTATTTGTTTTGTCGCCGCCGCCGCCAAGCCGCCGACGCTGAAGCTGACGTCGCGTCGTCGCCACCGCAGCTGCTGCTGCGTCGCAGCAGGCCGCTTGGCTCCTGCCTGCTGCTGGCTGCTGCTGCTGGCTGCTGCTGCTGGGTGCCTGCCAAAGGATTTGGCTTCTCGTGTGTCATATTCAGTTCCGCATTTGATGCGGCAGCAGTCGCAACGCACGCACCGAACATTGCAACATTTAAGTTTGCTAGTTGTTAGACAACATGTTGCCAACGCACTTGACATGTTGCCGATCGCTGTAAGCAACTTGTGAGCGCAGCTCCCATTAACGCTCTCTCGCCGCTCTCACGCTCTGTCGAGCGAGACGGCGCTCCGTTTCACGCGCTCTGCGCAGTGCTCGCGCTCTCTCACAACTGATCTTGCTCAACATACGTTTGTTGTTAGTACTGCGTCAACTTCTTAACGGAACAGATGTGCGCGTCGCATTGCATTCGGAGTATTTGCGTATCTGATTATCTTTGAGTTCCTCGCGTTAAACGTGAGAATCTATTCGTCGACTGCATGATCATGTTTAGTGTTTATTTATTTTACTGATTACTGAAGTGTGTGGTGTGTGTGTGTGTGTGTGTTGGTGTTTATATGTGCTTAAGTGTTGCGTCAATTGTGATTTAAAGTAAGATTCATTGAGCATATTTTTTCAAAGCTTAAGTCTATAAATAAATCGTAAGCCTTAAGGGTTAAACGTCAAACGTGTTTTGTGTTGTTTTGCTACGCGAAAACAAAGCGAAAACAACAAAAATAAATAAGAGCGAAATAAATATTTAATGCCAAACCGGTCGCTCTGAATTCTGTGTAAAGTTCAGCTGGTCAGTTAACAAAGCAAGCAGCCCACAAAAATGATAAATTTTCTGGCATATATATGTGACAAAAAGTAGGCTGACACCAAAAGATAACAACAAAGTGGCCCACAACTGTTTAAATTACCAAAACAAAAAAAGAGGAGAAGAGATAAAATTATAAAGCAAATAAACAAACAAGTTGCAGCAACATTTGCGACGCGGAAGCTGCAGGGAACAATAAAAGAAAAGTGTGCCATCCAAAAAAGTGGAGTGAAATTAGTGATCCAATAAAAGGCTTCAACACTGTGCACACAGTGTTTGACAACGACGAAAGTCCCTTGTGTCCATTGCTGGAGTATTCAATATTCAGTGCCCACAGCTACAGTTTCAGTTCCAAAGTATCGGGTGTGACTCGACTAAAGTTACAGAGACAACTCAACTCGAATGTTGCACAATCAGCTACACTGCTACAGTCGGGAAAAGGGTGCGGGAAAATCTGCAACATCAGCTCGAATAATGACAGAGGGAAAACCGAGGTGGAGTGTGACGATGCGCTTGTCGCGGCTGTCATAATGAAACGCAGTTATTGTTTTCCATCAAATAGCAACAAATTAAAGAGACACACGCAGAGGAATGGGGGCAAGAGGCACAGACAGCGAACAGACTGCGAATGGTAGAAGAAACAAAGCACAAAAGTGCAACAATGGCAAATTATTTAATGGAGCATGTCGAAATGAGCAGGGCAAATTGTTCATAAGTTCATATGTTGCCAAAAGGGTGCATCCAAAAACATGCGAAAAGCAAACATGCAGTGGCGTTGACCACAAAGGGGATCTGAGAATATACGAAATATTAACCATAGAAATAATATGACAGTTGCGTCAGTTTTAGGTTTACCTCATGAGTCTCGAAATTTCATGTGGTCAAGTAATTAAGATTGTATCTTAGCAGCATTTTATAGCAGCTACCCATAACCCATAACATTTTTCTCTAACATTCGGTTTTATGTGCCATTTTATCTTTTGATCTAACAAACCCTAGAATGTTGCATTTTTATTATCGCATCACCCAGCTCTCTAAAAAAGAACTAAACGACTACGTCCCTGGAAGAGTAGCGCACTCGACACACAAATTGCCATTCGTGTGGCACTGGAAGAAAGGAAATTGTCTGGTCGCGTTCCTCATTCATTGTGTTCAGCTTGTAAAGTTTTGTGTGCTCAATGGAAAGTTGCTTCCCGTTGTTGAGTTCTGCAGTTGAGTTTGTTTGCCTTTGGATGATACCTGCTGCCAAATCTAGCCAAATACTCCTTCGCCCCCCCAAATCTTTTCGATTAACTTTGCATTTATTTGCTGTGTATGTATACATCTATATATATATATATATATATTTTTTTTTTTTTTTTGCTAATGGCAACTGAAAGCCAGTGACAGGCCAATATATCACAGGAAGAGCAGAACAGAGCACAGAGCAAATTCCCAACAACAATAAAATGAAATAAGAGGAAATAATCAAATTGGGTCTGACTGTACCCGATGGGAAGAGCAGCAGTCAATCGAATCTGGCTAAAAATTCACAGCACCCTCGCATGTGTGCCCAAACAGACAGCTGTGTGTATGTGTGTGTTTGTGTGTGTTTGAGAGTCAGTTCCAGTGCCTGACGGAGGTGTTTGGCTCAGCTCTGACGCAGTGTCACCCTCCCCGGAACCATTTGCTCACTCTCACCCTCCGCGCACTCTGCTCCTCGCCATCGCCCTTACTTTGCCTGTATCGACGGTGCGATCAATTAAGTAAGAATTGGTTGTTCTCAGTGTCAATTTTTATGTGCGCTATCCCTCCCCTTCCTCGCGCATCCTGTGGCTCTCCTCTGGTCTTGACAATATTTTTGTAATAAATTCTTATTAGAGTTTGGCGCTTCAGCGGCTGCATGGAATTTTCAATGGAACATGGGGCGGGGGAGAGATTTATGAGCCTGTGAACTTCATTTTTGTGCTGCCTTTAGGTTTATTAAAGAATGCTTAAGCTGCTCAAGAAAATATAGCTCGAGTCAGTATTAATTGAACAAATATTGCAATTAATTTAATGCAGCGCAGTTCATTTTCCAATTTAGTATACTACGCCTTGATGAAGATTGATTTTTGACGGCTTTTCACTTGAGGCAAATGGAAAATGGCCTGCAGGCGAAGCTAATCGAAATGGAAACTGAAATTGTCGTGGCCCGTGTGGAAAATTAGCCTATGCATAAACATATCTGTATATATTGGCGTTAACTTTGAAGTTGCCAATTTCGACAGATATTCGCTTTGAAGATTGGACGTGCAATTTGCTCACATGCATCGCTGACAAAAATGGTCGTTTAAAGAGGCGGAGCCAACTTCCTTATGGCCCAAAAAGATACCGTTTATATATGCGCACAAAAATACAGTCATTTAAATCAATTGCTCTTAAGTTGTAGGCAACAATTTTCATTGATTGACTTTCCTCAACTGTCAATTTCTCTAACTGAGATAGAGAGAGAGAGGGATGACAACAACAAAAATGCATGTCAAATGCTTGTTCCCCATTCACTTCCATGGAGCCAAACTGTCTGCCCTGGCAGCTGTGTGAAGTGTGTTTTGTGTTTTGCGTTTTGCATTTCTATGTGCTTTGCCCACCATGTAAATGCTATGTAAATATTTGCCAAATACCAACAACCAACAACCAGACAACAACCAGCTAAGCGAAGACTCTTATTTATAAACAACACTTCGGGACTTAAAGAACCCCAAGATGTTGAGCCTCGGCTCGTCGCACTTAATTAAAAGGCAAAATTTTGATGAGCCTCAATTGCTATCCCAAAATCGAACCCAAAAACCTTCCGTACCCCCAGTTATTATCTCTGCTACTGTTCAAACGTTCCCAGAGGCTAATGACCCGTAAGCAGCGACAAATCCCAGGCGCATGTCTGACATGCTTGACTTTAGCTCTGGGATTGGGATTGGGTTTGGTTTTCTTTTTTTTTTTTTTGTAGGGTTTTACCTGATGTGCAAAGGGTTTTCTCACTGTGTGTGTGTGGCGTCGGCGTCATGGGCTGTGTTTAATTGACGGAAAAGCGGCGACAGAAGGCCAAAATAATATTTCAATATTCTAAAGGAAATGAAATGTTAATTAGCAAGGGGAAATACTCAAAGAAAAAGCAGATAAAGAAAAAGAAATCTCAACAGAGCAGCAATTGATGTGAGAAAATGGCACTTAGAAAAGGTTAAATTTGTAAAGCATGAAAATGTCAAAAGTTGAGTTTCAGAAAATGCTGGAAATGATTGCATGAACGGATATTATTAATGATATAATTATGAGAAAATTAATATTACAAAATAATATAGGGGAAAGTTCTCTATACATTCAACCAATGACTAAAGAGATTTATCTGTAGTCGTATATATCTGTATCTCTATCTGTCTTTGGTTGAACTTATAAGAAAGAGGTGGAAATAAAGCTAATGTTTTTGTTCGAAAATCTAAAAGAAGATACAGTTATAGTCAGTTAATTATTAAACAATCTATGGGAATATTTCAATCCATCATCAAATTACAGCTGACACAATAATTTCTCTAGCTAATGTGTCTAATCCCCATTGAAAGACAGAGACATAGAGAGAAATAATTGGTTGGCACTGCAAACTAAGCACAGATATTACGATATCATAATTACATTAAACTTGCAACCCGTTTGAGTGTCTTACCTTGTTGCATTACACTAATTAGCCTGACGGACATCTTAGGGTTGCCATTTTACCTGCATTGCAGCTTGAGAGGTTGACTAATTGGCCTTACCGTCTCTCTCTGTCTCTGTCTCTCTCTGTCTCTCTCTCTCTCTCTCTTATTGCCACTGCAGCTGCCGCACTGCCTAAACGCATGTTGCAGCCGCCTTTGTCGTCGCACTTTGGCACTCAATAAACACCGTTTATCTGTGGCTTAGTACTCGCATTGTAGAATGCAGGCAGTTGCACCTTTAAAAAAGGGCCAGGCTCGATATTCAACAACATGACGCAGCTGATTGCGGACGTGCCTCAGAAGACGTTGCTTTTGCCGCTGCAACAAATCATCAATCAGCTGCAACTAATATATTGTGACTTCTGTTGTTGCTGTTACAATTACGCCAACTGGTTGCACTTGAAAGTGCAGCTGCAGCCCCTTTACCCTTCCCCCTCTCCCCCTCTCCCATCATTGCCCCACTCTAATGAGCATGCCTGTGATTGCGAGGGATTCATCTGAATGCTCCATTTCATTAACTCAGCCAGTTCTGGGAAATGTCAGCAGCAGAGGCAGGCAGTTGCGCTTATCTATGTGTCTTTCATTTAGTGCCTTAGTTTCTTGAGAAGAAGAGAACGCTTGCTTTTGGTTGCTGCCTCGAAATGTAATTATCATTATGCCACATTTATCTGCTTGAGGTTCTGCGTCTACTTCTTGGCGTTGATTAATTTACGACATTATATGTCTAGGCTATGGGCGTGTGTGCTTCCACAGATGAAATATGCTCTGTTGATTTGGTAGTTTATTTCAAAAATTATATCAGACTGTATCGGTTGCAGTCCGAAAGCATCAAATTGGTGGCCTTGGGGCATTATCTTGGAGTGAAGAAGCACTCTTAAATGTAGACTAAGAGACTATCAATTACTGATTCAACTTAAGAGAATTTTTAACTTAGCTTACAGTCTTGAGTTAATATTTATATAGAAAACCCAAGTATGTCTAAGATTCAAGGAAACTTTTTCTTAAAGAAGCTTTACCCTTAGAAAGACCTTCTTGAAATTATCTTTTAGTTGACGCCCCTGCAGAATTGTGTTCACACTCAGAAAACAAAGCGTTCTGATTTTTAGAAAATCGCCGTACTTTTATTATTATCACTAAGAAATACATTTCGTTGCTTAAAAGCACTCGACGTGAACACAGCCAAAACATATTGCAAATATATTTCGGAAAAATACAGAAGAAGAACGTTTTCTAGTTTTCATATCGATTTTCATTTTTTTGTCAAATTTTCAGGGCTTTTTTCTCTTCTCTTGGGTTTATTCAGACACACTGCTAGATTAAAAATCGTATAGCTTTGTTTTACTTGAGAGAATTTTACTTAATATTTATTCAATTCGATTTTTATATTTCAACTTCAAGTCTTTATTGGCAGTAAGTCAGGCAAGCCTTATCTTGCTTACAAAGTGTTATCCAACTATTATTTTCGTTTCAACTGTAAATCTTGCCAGTGTTGCTTAACTAAAGACAATGTTATTTCAAACACCTTAAGCCCAAACAGCAGCTGTTTAAATGGTTTTGCTGTCATTGTTTCTGTTATTGTTATTGCTCGTTTAGTGGCCAGTGTCCAATGCGAGGCGCATGTTAAAGCAACATAAACACAGAGTACGACCCCTTAACTTGCCCCATGCTTGTCTTGAGCACTTACCCAAGATGCATAGCCTTAAATAAAATTGGTACAACGAGAAATATATAATAAAAAAAAGAAGAAACACTTTTTCATTATTATTATTGCCCACGTTGCAAGATGGGGCTGCTGATATGACGGAGCGCGACGACCCAAAAAAAAAAGAAGGAAAAACTCATCAGCATAATCAACAAAAACGTGGAACGTCTGGACGTTGAAGGGAACATGGGGCAAGTCATCGAGGCAATGTTGCATGCAACATGCACAAGATTCGAGTGATTGTTGCCTGACAGCCCGTTGAGAGTTGCAGCGTCTCGCTGCCATTTGTATAGAATATATATAGAAATAATAATAATAGTAATAATAATAATTGTTGTTGTTGTTGTAGTTGTCCGTCAAGTGGCATATGCGACTGCAGTAGGGTGTAGCTTGGCGATAGGGTGTAGCACCAGTTGTAATTAGTGCAACTCGAGTGTGCATTCCCCTCACCCCTCACCGCTCACCCCTCTCAAATTCTGTTTCTATTTCTGTGCTTTGGCCCCCTGCTTGATTTGTCATATGTGACTGTATCAAAGGGCTTATCAGCATTCAGAGACCCATCCACTTCGTGTTGCATGCATTATCTTAGGCATTCAACAGACGCAAGCAGCGATCGAATTGATAAATTGCTTGCTGACGTGATTTGTGTACAGACAGACACCAAAATGTGATCCAATGCGATTAAATGCGATTCGATAAGATTTCTACAGTTTGTCGATTGCTGTTTTCTAGTCTGTGTTTCTCGGTTAGTATGCTAATTTATGTGACTACCGCAAATGAAAGCCAAGTTGTTGCTTTTAGTTGCTGCTTTTATATTTTCACATGCTCGAATTTGGCACTAGACAGATGCTTTCTACACGATTAACACTGTCCGACAGTTTGATTTACTATATATGTGCTGATATCTCGCATCTCGTTCGATTTCATCGCTGCTGCCGTTGACCAGTAAATCAAAATTTGTTGACGCCTTGCATAAAGCTAATAAGTTGAACCCCTGCACACAAGTTTTCCATGTGTGGGCTTCCATGTTTGGCTTTAATAGAAAGACTTGAGCTATTGCTTGCGTTGTGTAATATTGTTAAAAAAAAGTCTCTCAGCAAATTGCATCTAATATTTCAGCATCTTTTTTTATTACCCACTTGCCCGACTGCAATCTTTAAGATACATTTCCAGCGCAATTCAATTGCAACTGCCACAATGGGCCGGCCTTAAATTAAATGCATTAAAGCGACTTTATATATAGTATAAACTGGATACATGTGTAATACGTAATGCTCGCCTCTCTTTGACGTACTCGGAACAATAAAAATACGTAGTTCCATTCACTTCGCAGCCTGCTCTCCAGTTACATACATGTGGCTAATGCTGTTACAGATAGCTCTAAACTTAAATTAGACTCAATTGTTTATAATTCTCAATAGTAGACAGTAGCAACGAGACGACTGTCAGGTCTCTTTAAGACTGTCAAGTGCGTCAACTCGTCGTCGGCCACTTGAGGAAGTGCCCAGCCTTCAGCTCTCGATCTCGATTCAGATCTCGATGGCAGCCCCTTTCTGGGTTTATTAAGAAACTGGTTAAAGCTGTTGCTGCTGCTGCTGCTGCTGTTGCTGCCACCCGCCTAAATTCACAGAAAACTGTGTGGTTTCAAGGGAGTTCAGAGCAGCAGCTCACAGCAGGTTTCGTGCCTAATTAATGCAACTTGATAAACATTAAAAAATTTACAGTTTTTTTCATAACTTTTTTGGGTCGCTAAAAGTGAATTTTGTGGTCGCGCCCTTTTATTTCATTTTAGCATAAACATCTAAAAATTCCTGCATTAATTTATGATATATGCGCTTTGACGCCAGGCTGATAAACAACAAACTGATAAACTCGAACTATCTAAGAAAAAAAGTCTGTGTTGATTTCTTTAAAACTTAAATAAATTCGTCTGTATAAATATGTGTAATAAAAATGTTTTTATGACGTACATGAAATGTTAATAGTGTTTATTGTTCGCCAGTGATGTCACGTTTTTGTATTTCCTTAAGAAATATATATTATGTGCTACCTTTCAGATCTCGACACACCTCAAAATAATTATATTAACATTAGTTTCAAGAGTACGCCTGTTTTTTGCCACTTTTTCAGCAGCAAAAAAAAAAATAAATAAAAAATGTGCGCTTCTAAATTGAAATAAGAACTCGACCCAATTAAATGCCTACAAGTGCCTTGTCTCTAATAACTAAAAGCCAGACACACACAAACACACCATATACACAAGTTGCGTGTTGTTGTGGCATTTACAAGTGCTTTTTTGTACATTAATTCCTTAGCTGTCGAATGTTTGGTACCAATGACTTCATAAGAGCTAAGTATTATTATGCTTAGGCGAGAGGTTTTTCGTATCTCACAAAATATAGAAAAGCTAATTTTATATACAAGAGTTTCCAAGAATATGAAATATATTTTGAGCTGATTTTAAATTATTAGAAAAGCAAAAAGAAAATTTAAGCTATTTTTGTAGGAGCTTCTAAGAGTCTAAAATAAATTTTGAGCTGGTCTTAAATATCTCAAGTATTTAATCCCCTACCAAATGCCCACCTTCTGGCAAACAATGGACTACTAAATAATAAATTGAACTTTCATGTTATTTGACTCATGTTTTCTAAACAAATCTCAAAGCTGAACGTCACTAGTAGCAGTTGAGTCAACCTTGAACGTAGCTGTCATGATCCCCGTCCCGCCAAACCCCTGCCAGCTCCAGCTGCTTGCCACTCATTCTTGACACGAAGCTACTTAGCAATGCAGTTGACAGCCTCACTTCGATTATTTTTGCGTATTTCTGTCTTACTACTCAACCAGTTTTAACATTGAATATTTAGAATTTCATTATTGCTTTTTGAGGCTTTTCTGTTGATTTCAACGGCAGCAATAAATTTGGATTTTGTTTGTTGTTTGTCAACAGTATATATATAAATATATATATTTGTATGTACGAATTTTGCTTGAGCTGATCAGAGCAAAAGCGTATAAATAGTTTCGCGGCTTAACTCAGAACATATGTTGTCTTTCTTGATGGTCTTAAGTCTTAACTTTTAAGTGTTTACGCTTTAATCTGCAAGCACGTTTTGTGCTGATCCATAATTCATTTCACTTCCTCAAAAATGTTCATCAAATGAAGCCAATTTATGCATTGGCTGATTTTATTTGCTTCTTTTATTTCTATTATTATTTCTCTGTTTCTGTTTCTGATTCGTTTTATTTATTTTTTGTTTTTGCTCAAAATGATGGCAATTTCCTAGTGAGATTTGGCTCGACTGATAAGCAGCCATGTCGTCTAGACTGGAGACCCTCTGCAGCAGCAACAGCAGCAGCCCACAGGAAAAAGCACAAAAACCTCGACAGACGTCTGCGATAAGTTGGCTGACTCTGCCCCATGCCCCATGCCCCATGCCCCCTGCCCCCTGCACGGCGCGTACCCAAAGGCCAGTTGCTGTCAAACTGCAGCCAGTTAGCGAAAGTTTCGCCACAGGAAATTGAAATGAGTCCAAATGCGAGTGCACAAGACTGGCTTGACATTTGCCACACACACACACACAAGACAATAGATGAAATTCCAATTGCAACAGCTATTAAATGCCATTGCACAATCAGCCATAAACAATGAGCAAAATGCTAAATTCATAACAATTAGACGCCTACACAGAATTTACAAACTAGCTTTGAACTGTCGAATTGAACAATTTATTTTGGCAGACCTTGAGTTGAGTTGTTGTTGTATTTTTTGTTATCGAATTATTGACAGGCAGGCGTTGCACTCAAGAGCTAATTTGATTTATATGCGCTTTATTCAATCAGCGCACAGTTTTACAAGCATCGCAACTTCAATTCTAAATTCAGTTCAAACTGTTGCCCTGGGCATTTCTGCCCGGTTTTTTGTGACTCACATTGCAGCAAAATTTCTAGTTGAACTTCTATTTGCTTTGTGTAAATTTAGCATAGGCCATAAATTCTCTAAGCTGTCGCATGGCCATAGCTCAACTTTTGTGTTGCAGCTGCTACATATTGCGGCATGCTTCTTGCCAAACTGTTGCTGCTCCTAAAAATGTCATTTTCCAATCGTAGTTTTGCCGTTGCTTTTGACACACTCAATTACAATTTGATTGATAGGTCTTAAGGGTTTAAGCTTAGCTCGGCATACAACAATTATTTAAGAACTTAAAAAGCAGATGCATATAAAAGCTAGACTACAAGATTCCCTGCAGCAAGCTGTAAATGCAATATTCTCTTATATTATTGCAAAATTTCCTTTTAAAATGCTATGCACACTCAAATGTAAGCAAATGTCAAGCAGCTTCTGTTTTCATTCACAAGCTGGAACCGATCTTAAAAACATTCTTAGAGTTGATCAATAATATGTCAGGGAATATTAGGTATTAGTTGGAATGAATATATCCTCTGATTATAACAAGCTGCCAAGTTGTATTGTTGATTATTGTTTTGATTTTATAATATTACCTGTTTAATGAGATTTCTAGATTTCTCTAAGAAGTACTTTTTTTTTTTTTTTTGTTTTGTTGACCCACTTCAAGGCCGCTCTATAAACTAGGCAGCTTTCCCTGCCTTAAGCTCGGCCCGTAGCATTAAATCGCTTCCTGGTTCTCCAACTCCGTTTCCAACGTAGGCCCGCATATTCATTTTCTCTATTGGGGCCGTGCTGCCTGTTAACTTTATGAGTTTTTAGTTTTATCAACTGTTTGACACTTGGACAGACAACAGACACTTAAAGCATATAGTATCTACACACACGTTGTTGTTGTTGATGCCATGTGGCGGCTGGCGACTGAGACTGCACCAGTTTCATGCCACATGCCTGCCAATTGTTGTTGTTGTTCTTGTTGTTGTTGCTAGTCATGCTGATGTCAATTGGTTTGTTAGTTTGACTGCAGTCGTTGACACTTGAAAGGGTGCTTGTTGCTTGGTACTTGGGTTGTGGTTCTGGTTCGGGTTCGAGTTCGAGTTCTGGTTCTTGATTCTTGATTCTTGCGTCGCAGCATTTCGCAACTTGCTAAATTTGCTGACGAACGGCTTGACTCATGTTGTTGCCATTGTGCAACAGCAACACTAATAGCAACAACAAATAAAACTGGCAATTGCAATAAATAACAATCTTCTAATGTCATCAGCTCAGTAGTCTCTTGCCCCTCTCTCTCTCTCTCTCTCTCTCTCTCTCTCTCTCTCTCTCTCTCTCGCTCTGTTCAACAATGGCTGTCTCTATTTTTGTCGTTATTAGTAGTCATTTCAGCTTCAGTTTCCCCATTTTCCCCTGCTCTTGCCATGTTGTTGTATTTGTTTTATAACGCTGCGTGAATTGGCTGTAATTGTTTTGATTGCAGTTCATGGCGTCGACTTCACACATCTCTTCTTCTCTCTCTCTCTCTCACTGTCTCGCTCTCTGCAGCTGCAACTCTCTTGTGAGTTCTCATAAACTGTCATTTTAATTGTTGAGTCTGTAGAAATTTCAACTTTGCTAATGCTGAAATTGTTAATTTATTGATGGAGTTATTAAAAAATGTCTCTGACAAGTCCAACTGCATTGGCTCATAAAATATCACGAATAGAGCTGGGGGCTTAAGTATTAAGTCAGATATCGCAATTTGAATACTTAGGTAACACAAAAAGTACATTTTTCACAAATTAAAGTACATCTCAATGCCAAGTAATTGGTGATGCAGACTTCGACCTTAAACTTATAACTGAATCCGCCTGATGCCCAAAATGTTTGGCAATAGCTCGCTTTTGGCAGCTCATAAAACAGTTAACAGTTAACCTGCCACGACCTTGAAACTCTCTTAGCCCTTTTACAGCTCTGGCAAACAGAAATACAACATATCGTCAAATTCATTAGACACGCTCTGTTATTAAACTGCTCGATTGAAACCACGTTTGTTATTTTTTGGGGGCCCTCAAGCAAATCAACCGACAGTCATGTGAAATGGACGCTAATTGGGCGTTAATAAAACGCTTACGCTTAAGATATTAGCCAAGAAATAGAAAATGTATAGTTATTCAGTAAATGCTTGAGTGGAGTCTTAGCAAGTCACAACGCCTACTTGCTAAGATTCCACTCAAGTGTGGCAAGTTCAATGTACGCCGCAATGCCCCGGCTGCAAGAGCTACAATTAAGCATGATTGATAATATTCTTGGGTCCCCCAGCAATGAGTGCAGCAGACCCCCAGCGTTGATTATAAATGATAAACCTCGATGCAAATGCAGCAGCATCAATTAATCAGTGCACCAAGTGAACCAAACGACAACCAATATGAAATTCCAATGAGAAACATTAAGTTAACAATTCGAGTGAAGCTAAGCTAAGGAGGGAGACCCACAAGGGAAAACTCCCGAGAACTCTCTAAAGATCACCCTCCGCCCACAACGATGTCCGCTGCGAGCCCTACAAATCGACCCCCTCCACAATCGCCCCTCTCAGCGCCACTTTACGATGGATATGCAACGATACGGGCTCGAGGTTTGACCCGCTCCCAATCTATACGCGCTGCCGAGGCAACCGAGGCGGCAGCTGCGGCAAAGCCGCACGAACTCCAAGCAGCTGCAGTAGCAGAGGCAGGATTGCGTTCCACGCAGCGCAAGCGCACCGTTTCGCTGAGGAGCAACTACAGTCAGAACTCGGAGGAGATCTATGCCAGAGCGAAGCCGGTGCGCACGCCCATCATTGGCGATCTGGAGCCGATGTATGCGAGTGCCTCAGTGGCAACAGCAACGGGCACCGGTGCCTCAAGTGTTGGATTTCGCCCCTTGTCAGATGCATCGAGCTCCTCGGGTGGTGGCTCCATGCCCTGTGATTATCAGAGTGTGAAGAAGAACTCGCGCTTCTCGCTGGACTCGCTGCAGAGCAGCGCGACTCCAAAGACGCCCGACTACGAGGAGGAGCACATCTTTCTCTATACGGCGCCAGATAGTCCAAAGCGGAGATTGGACAGCGGATTGCGCAGCTCGTACGATAGCTCGGAGAGGGTCTGCTACTCGCCGGTGGTGCCCAGACTTAGCTTTGTGGACATGCAGGATCGCGACTGCCGACGGAGTGGTGCAACGCCTCCGACGACGACGACTGCGTTGCGTCACAACTCGGTTAGCTCCAATGGCTCGTTGAGACGACCCATGACACTGCCGCTGAGCATCTCGCTGACGGAGCATTCGCCGCACTCGCCCACCAATGGACTGCCGCCGCCCGCGCCTGTGCGTCGCGAGAGTCTCTATGCGAAGCCAAAGATCTATGCGACGCCGACGCGACCGCCGACCACGAGACGTCTCAATCTCTACGAGCTGCCCATTGTGACGCAGCGCAGCAATAGCACTGAGCTTATGGAGCGCTCCTACACCAGCCAGAGCCTGGCGACCATCGATCAGGATGAGATGCTTGTCGTGCCAACGGCCATGCCAATGCTGCCCAACGCTGTAGATCGACGTTATCACACGTTGGGTCACATGCGGGTGAAGAGCATGGGCGCTGGACTGCATCGCAGTCTGGATGTGCCAGTGGGCTCCATGCTGGACATGAGCGCCACCCACAATTGGTCACACCAGCACCAGCATCCGCATCACGGCAATCACAAGTCAGCTGGGAATATCTATGCGTCTGCCGAGGCGGCAGTCAGCGATCTGAATCGCATGGCGCCGGAGTACATGGATCCGCTGGATTTCAAGATCGGTTGCCAGACCACGCTGCGGAGCAAGCCGCTGATTCCCTGGTACGAGTTAGCCATACGCAGGGACTTCAAGCGGCAATCCTGTCCGCCCATAAGCAGCGGTGCTTTGACACTGCCAGCAACGCCGCAGCCAAATGAACAGGTGAAAAAGATATTTACTTTAAGCATTTATCGATTATAACATTTATCGTTCATAATAGCTTAAAAATTATTAAATGAACCCGTTATAGGTTGGAAAACATGAAGCACTTTATTAGTAATTATGGTACTCGATAGGGGGAAGTGGTAACAAAACAAAACAAATCGGAAAAGAGACTACCATAATTAGCATACCCTTTAATCTAGATTTGTTATCGATTTGACCGATCGACAGTTTAAGTTACGCTTATTACTATAACTTGAAAACCTGATCTGTAGTCTTGAGCGTTGCTTTCCTAATTCCAAATGCGATCTTATCATTTTCAACTATGTGTCTGACTATCGATACTGCTGCTTTGGGCACCAAGCCAAGCCAAGATATGTGACAATAAAAGAAATGCTGTAGTTAAGCTTACAGCTGTATGTCATGTGGCATGTTCCTTGTTCCTTGCCTTGTGTGCTGGTGCAGGTTGCATGTTGCAGATTGCAGCTAGCAGTTAGTAGTCAGTCGGGCTGGCATTCCTCATCCGGCTTTGGCAATTACAAATGCAAGCCAGCGCATAAGGTAAGCTATGCGAGTGGCCATCGTGCACACTTGTTCATTTCCTCATTTCTTCATTCCTTCATTTGTTCAGTTCTTCAGTTCTTCAGTTGTTCAGTTGTCGGTTGCCGTTAGACGCGTTGCCCACTGATTGATTTAATAAAACTTGCGTTTCTGTGTGCCTTTGGGCGAGAGAGCACTTCAGCATATTAAATAAATGAGCCAACCGACGTCTTGGCCATTACTCTGAGCTCTTGGCTTATGGCGTATGTATCACGTATGTTTATGCCTGATTACCGTTTGGGGAGCGATGGGAGCTGACGCTGTTGTTTCTGATATTGCTGGTGCTGTTGATTTTAATCCTGCATCCGCCTTAGTCTGTGTGCGCAGCCGGCGTACAACAACATCTGTTGACCATGTCCAAAACTGATGACCTGATTCGCAGCACATGTAATTGATATGTTTGTCCACGAAGAAATCCGCTTTGATTCGAACACCAACTGCAGCTGGCATATGCCCTACAAACGGGTGCAGTTGCTCTGCTTGTGTGCCCATAAGTTTCCACTTGAAATTCCTTGCTTAGATCGTCTCAGCGATATATCCATATGAGTAACTTGCTTTGACTTGACTGGAATTGCAGCTGGCACATGCTCTACAAACTGAAATTCATATAGAGATTTGGTAATACATACTTATCGATAAATAATTATATATATATATGAATATATAATCAAATATTAATATTTTTTTGTTTTGGGATTTTTAGGCTACGTCGCAATATTAAATAGAACTCAAATTCTCAAGTTAGTTTTCTAGATGCCTTCGCTTACAATTAATTTTAATAGCTTAAATCTCTTACTCTTAATTTATACTATATTGTTATCGATAAATATCTATTTTCAAATGAAATAGAACTCAAAATAGAAACAAAACATACTTTTTTTGGCTGACTTTGCTCTTCCCTGGCGATACGCGCTCGCATATTGTAACCTTATGTCAACTTCCCCACATGTCCAAGTCAGGCAGCTCACACTATCTGTAATACCCTCTAGTAAACACAAGTAGCAGTAATTGCACGACATCGGCAACAACAACTGCAACAACACATGTAGCAAAGGCTATCGCCAATTGCGGGTCCAATCAATGTCAACTTTCAAAACAAATAAAGTTGCCATTAATGCGGCTTGCCGCTTGTCGAGTACATTTAATCATTTTTTTTTTATTTTTTATTTTTTTTTACGATTAAGTTTTTGCTGCTTTTAATTTGGCGCGTTTCTAAAGCCTTCTTTTGGCTCAGCAAGTTTTAAAACGTTTTTCATGTTTATGTATGAGGCGCTGAGGTGCTCAACAGCTGCCAATTTAGTTGGTGTAACTCGAGACGAGGCGAGGCGAGGCTCTGAAAGGAAAGTGAAATTTGTGGCTTGAGAGACAGGCGTGTGAAGCAAGCAAATGTCGATCATGATTACAGTTTGAGCAGCATTGAGCTACACTTTGATGACTTCACAGCAAAGGTTCAACATATCAAGGTGAATGTCAAATGTTGATTGCGTTTAATTGATTCCATTTCATACGAAATTTACATATTTGGCAATTAGCAGCACATGCCATCAATAAGCATGAAGAAATTTTTCAGCTGATTGATGTGATTTTGATTGCCCAATGCGACCCATTCATTTTATAAAGGTAGCAATTAGGCAATGAGTATAATTGAATGCTTCTATTGAACGTCAAATGTTGCGTAATTAAATGCTTCTCACAGTTAGGCAAATGAAGCAGAAATATGCCTGCTATAAATTGTGAAATGTTGAGATTGCTTAAAGTAGTTAAAATATGTAATTTTAGTACAAATAATTAACACGTTAACCTTGCCGCTGACACTTTTACTTCCAAATAGTGATACTTATGGCAATACTTCAATGCAGTCCAGCAAAACTGGCAGCTTAAGATTGTGACTCAGTCTATTTCAGGCAGAGTTCATCTTTGCTACTATTTGCAAGGACAGTTTGTCAAGTTGTTGCTCTAGTTTCCAGCAGATATGTGTTTGCTTCTCGTATCTCATAAGTAGCTTCATGCATAATTAACACGCGTATATGTATATATGTGTGTGTGTTGGTACGACTATAAAAAATATTTTAAAAAAAAAAGCAGAAACAGTAAACAGCGTTGAGAGCCGACAAAATGCCAACAAATTGGCAAGTTGCAAGCTGCAAGCTGCAAAGCTGAACTGGGCTTAAGTAACTCGTTAGTTTTCTTTATCTTTTGGCATCGCTTATTAAAAACAATTTCTGTACGATAAACGAGATGTGGCGATTGTCGACAGGCGACAAGCGGCTTTCAGCTGCTGACTGACTGACTGACTGCTCGACTGACTGGCTGACTGGCTGACTGCACATGCAATATATTTCATTTGTATCTCATAGATACCTCGTTATATCGTTATAATTGCAGCCCACTGAGAGGTAAATGACTGAATGAATGACTGCCTAACTGGCAGACCGACTGAGTGACCCCATCCCTCTCTGCCTCTCTCTCACTCCTTCCTGCTCGCTTTTGGCGGCTTGTTTTTTGTCAAAGGCAAACATGACAGCAACACCAGATCTATGCGATGTTATTTGGTATTCAGTATTCGGTATTCAGTATTCGTTAATATTAGTTTGTGTCTTTGAACATGCTTTCTGAATTCTTTGTCGCAGTGGGGCGCACAGTTTTTCATATTAATTTATGACAAATGCAATTTGTATCTGCTTAATTCATAAATATTAATGCGACTGCAGGCAAACGGGGGCACGTGAGCCCAGTTCACAAAGTCACAGGTGTCTCGGCCAAAAACAAAATAAATAATGAAAAAGAAACCCGTTTGCGGTGCTGACTGCTCAGTTAGAGCCACAGTGCGCCTCAAACTCGTTTCGGGCCACTCTTAATAGAGACAAAAACTCGAGTCCAGTATTGGACGATGATGGAGCTGTTCGGGGGCCCAACAGTCCACAGGACGAGCCGTCTGTTTGACAGTCTCCCCGAGGAAATCAGCGCAAACGAAAACAAAACTCAAGCAAACAAAAACCAGAATCAAAACAAACAACAAACAATGGACAGCAAACAAAACGAGTAAGAAACTGAAAACCCTACGACTCATCTTCTTCTTCTTCTTCTGTATCTCACTGCCACAAAAAAAAAATAAAAAAAAGAACAGAGAAATACGTTTTTTATTCCGCTTTGTCGATTTGAAATTTAAAGTAAAAATCATTGCATTGAAAACTGGTTGCTGGACGAAGGTTGGCTGGCATCAGTTCTGGAGTCTCTGCAACCTCATTGTGCATCAACATCTTCATGAGTTTTATTTTAAAGCACACACAGATTACATTTTGTTGTTGTTATCCTGAACGTGTGTCTTTTTTGTGGCTTCCGGTCTTGAAATCGAATAATCGTTAACAAAAAGAAAAAACTGAACACTGCGCACTTCAATGGACATTGATCGTGTCACTGGTTGGGGAAAAAAACAAATGAAAAAAAAGAGAAGAGAAGTCATTGGGTAGAGTTGGGGGAAAACTTGGGGCATCTTGACTCAAGTGAGAATCTTGTAAGTGGAAATGTTAATGCTGTTGTTGTTGCTTAGGGGAAAACTGAAATGGGATCTTGAGCGATGGTAAATTAATGAATGGAGGGTCTTCAAAATGTGCCTTATTCAAGTGGAGTCTTGGGAATAAATTAACAAAATAGAAATGTTTATGTTTTCAGAAGAAACCTGAATTGGATATAAATTAGATCTTAAAGATAAGATAACTTTGAGTTCTTAAATGCTTAATAAAACAATTTTAATAATAAAATGTTAATACTTGAAAAATTGCGTAAATTAAACACGCTTAGGTATTACCTACATATATTTCTTATAATGCCTGTAAAACTTACTCTTAGACTTGAATCAATTATCTTACTCACTATCTTATCAACTGTCAATTAGCTTCTAGTGTAAGACCAATCCTTAAAATCGTCTATTGCAAAATGAACAATCTATTTTCCTTCCTCTGCTTCTTTACAGGTAAGTTCCAGAGCTCACATCAATTTAAGCCACACTTGGGGGTATCGTAAGTTTGTTGTTGTTGCTGCTGTTATTTTGGCCATTAGCCAAATGCCAAATTTATCTAAGCCACAAATTTGTGAAATGGCAAACGACCCACAAATTTTCAGCCTCATGAAAATTGCATTTAGTCCGAGACAGAGTGAGAAAGAGAGAGAGACAGACATAGATGAGAGGCGCATAGCTAGAGAATTGTTGTGTAAATAATGGCAACTGCAATCTTTTGTTTTTCGCCAGCCACTGTCCAGAGTCGATAGATGAGAATCGCTGTCTCTGTTCGGTTTGCGGAGCGGCTCAAGATCAAAGACACTGGCTGCCTCTGACTGTGACTGTAGTTCCCGTGTGGGTCCAGTATTTGTCTGTCTGTCTGTCTGTGCTGTGGTGGTGCCGTTTCTCTCACTTCGAGCATAATCCAAATTCCCCCCAAGCCTCTGCTCTCTGCTCACACAAGATCCTAATGATGATTTGCTATTTTTTGCGCCTGCCCGCGGCTTTGGCCCCAGTCCGAACTCGTCCAAGTGGAAACGATGCGCATGTCGCTTCATCTGGCTTCAGTCTCTGTTTCAGTATCAGCATCGGATACAGTCATCTCAGTCGCAAGCAATCGCAATGGATTAGTTTGTTAATCATTTTATTATGTGGCAGGCAGCTGTGCGCTGTTGTGATCGGTTTTGGCAACAGAAATTGCTCAGGATAACTGGGGGCGTTACCAAATAAAATACGAAATTTTAGCTGAGCGGCAAACGCAAAGGAAATCAATGTGCACATTAAAAAAATTAATCAAGATATGTGAATGATATGTGGGCAAAATTTCAAATTAAACTGTCCAACATTCCACACATTCATAAAAATTTAAATAAATAGACATGGATTTCTGATTCTCGTTATTCATATATATATATTTCTTTTATTCTGATCTGATATATATCTGAAACTAAGTTAATGATTATATAGTAAAAGAAAAGGTATCAAGAAATTGAAAAATACTACGTAATTGTATTAAAACTTCTTGATAAGAGTGCATGCGATCTTATCACAGCACAAATTCTCGCAAAAAGTATCTTATCTTATCTAGGGCGGTGGCTTCTTGCGATTATACAATATATTCTTAGATAAACTGCTTGCAGTTGTCTTCATCAACTTTACAAACTTAACTGTAGCCATTTTCATATGGAAAATTCATTCTCATTTTTTACCATAAACTAAAGTCGTAGTGAATTTCTATCCATATTTGCTTGGCTAATCATTTTTCGCCAGATGCCATAGAGTTAATTATATAACGGTCATGGTATAACGGCAAGCATCAATCATATTAAATAGGAAGACGTCTTCATCTATGGCATAAGGTCAAAGCCATCAGACCTCTGCACATTTTCCGACTTTAAGCAGTCAAAAGCCAAAATAAGAGAGAAAAAAATGTTAGTTCGCAACTAGCTTGAACCCGGCGACTTGCATTAATCATTAATAATACAAACGCCCCCGTTTGCCGCCAGTCAGTTGCTTTCAAACTTTCACTGGCCTTGGACAAATAGTGAGCAAACATCGAATGTCATGCTACGAACGCCCCCATCCCTCCAGCATAATAAATCGCAGAGAAACAGTGACAATTGTTACAGTTCTTTCCGCTGCATCTGCAGCAAACAAATGTCAAGTGTTGTTGCAGTTATAGTTGCAGCTGTTGCTGCTGCATAAATCATTTGAAAAGGTCAAAGTGCACACGCCTACGTGGCATGTTGCTGCCAGCCACAAGCAGTGGCACACACATGGCAGCCCGATGTCTGCTGCAATTGTCAAGTCACTGTTGCTGCTGCTGCTGCTGCTGTGACATGATTTATTCATGCCAGTAACTCGAAGTCGTCGCTTTTGCTTTTGCTTTTGCTGTTGCTGTAGCTGGCGACCCACTTTAGCGCTGGCTGAAACTAACTGCAGAGCTAATCGAAGGCCGCTGGCTTATCACTAGCTGGCTCTTATCACGAGGTGATACGATGGCTATCTACAGCTGTGACTTGTTACACTTATTTTCTGCAAAGTTGCTGACCAAAATACGACACGGAACCAACACTGACACTTTGACAGGCATTGTTGCCGTGGCTGTTGCTTTGTGTGGGGCTGCTGCCATTGAACTTGAACTTTGGATTGTTACGGTCTGCAAATTGCAAGCAATAAATTCAGCGAAACAGCAAACAAGAACTCTGACAGTCAAATTAAAGTTGGCAATTTTTATTTTGTTGTTGCTGTGGCAGTTGGCTGCCGTTGCTTGTGGAGTTGTTTAGCATATGCAACCCAGCAAAAGCCGACTTTCCATGAGCCACTCACTCTCTTTTTTCCCTCCCTCTCTCACTCGGACTCTCACTCTTTCTCTCACCCTCTCCCTTTAATTTTTTGCTTGCTGCTAATATTGCCCGTCGATGCGTATCGCATCGCTTAACGCTTCGTTGCCGTCGCAGTGTGCTAATGAAGTGCAGCAGCAGCAGCAGAAGCAGCAGCAGCAGCAGCAACAGCAGCAGCAGCAACAACAACAGCAGCAGGAGCAACAACTGCAACATTAGCCACAATTGTAGTCAGTTAGCCCAAGGCAAACTTACGCAGCTCGAGAGCAGCTTCAAATTGCTGTGCTGCAGGCAAAAGTTGCAAGCAAATATGGGTTGCTGCCACTGTTGCTTTTCAACTTTATGTTATTATTGTGCCAAACTGTTGATTTTGTTGCTTGTTGCGTATTTTGCTCGTATTTTTATTGTAAATGCAGTTCTCTTTCAATGTTGATCCCGCAACTGAAGCTAAAGACTTATTGTTCCTAGTTCGTCTAATAGTTTAGAAAGTTTTTTTGCTGAAGAGTCTGGAGTCTACTCTAAAAAGACGTCTTTAAAACGCTCCTGCCCTCTAATTCTGCTAACATTTACTTTATCTTTAAATTAGGCAGCAGACGTTGACTAATTAAATTATATTTTGCACGCTGCAATACGTGCGGCAAGCGTGCGGCAAAGACACTTTCGCACTGTCTGCCCCATTTCTGTGGCATTTCTGTCACTTTACGAAACACTGTTTTTTAGCCACACACATTACAATCAGCAGATTTAAATTAAAAGCCACGTACGATTCGCAGTTCTCAGTGTCAGGATCCTAGGTAACCCTTTTGGTGGCCACAAAAAACTCTTGCCAACTTTTCACATTATTTCGTGGTAGTATTGTGCAGCCACCTCACGTAGTGGTTACAAACATAAAAATTGATTACGGTAAGTATGAGTAACGTGACGAGCCTGCAACAATGCCACACACAACGAGGTGCTTCATTGAAACAGGATATACATACATATACATATACATATATATACATACATATGTATAAATACATATATAGAACTAAAGCCCACTCTTCCAAAATTTCAATAGAGTTCTGTCGAAATTTTGACTGGCAATGCTCCAAAGTTGGGCAGAGCAATTAAAGTGAATTATCAAGCAATTTATACAAAAATTGGCTTTTGTGGCAGTAAATGGGCGGTGTGGGGATTGAGGGTGGCCTACCACAGTGAACAGTAAAAAGTCGCATTTAGAAAATGAGCTCAGCCTCAGTTCAGCGGCCAATTGAAGTGCCGTCCTTGAACTCTGTGTAAACCAGTTAACTTATAGAAGCGGGCAGTAGTTTTTGCTTTTGCTTTTCGATTCGCTTCTGTTAACTTATTTTTGCATTTAAAGTTGCTGTTGCTGCTGCTTTTATTGTTGTTGTTGTTGTTGTTGCTGCTGATGTTGAGCGTGTCGACTTGACTTAATTTGCATAAGCGCAACGCAAATTAAAATGTGGAACGTGTTAGATGCCTATCAATAAACGAATCATAGGCACGTAAGACGGTAGACGGTAGACTGTAGACTGTAGTCTGCAGATACGAGTAGTTTAATAAGTAACTACGATAGCATTTAGTCAGCTTCAGTTAGCTTTCGATAAATGCATGGTCTTCCTACTTGTTTTTTAATTGAAAGAGACAAAAACGGGGCGTAACTCTGTGCCGATAGCCAAGTAACTGCGATGATATCATGCATTCAACATTATATTATTTTATTTGTATGCATGATTAAATTTTCTATAAAATACCAGCATGCCAATGCTAATGCTATTTCATTAACAGTCGGATTAATTTGTGAAGAACATCGAATGAATT
Source organism: Drosophila grimshawi (assembly GCF_018153295.1). Classification (NCBI taxonomy): domain Eukaryota; kingdom Metazoa; phylum Arthropoda; class Insecta; order Diptera; family Drosophilidae; genus Drosophila; species Drosophila grimshawi. The sequence goes on from NW_025062900.1 coordinate 25,348,249, forward strand.
CTAAGAAAATTACATTCGCCTTAAATAAATGTGATTCAGATTCGACAGTCATTCAAAGCAGTTGAAAACTATCGAGAAATATTGTAAATTTTAATTAAATTACTAAATCACGGCTAGACTGAAAGGTGAACTATATTGTAAAAGCTTCTACTCGAATATTTTCTTATAGTTTTGTAGAGTTACATATAAAAATTAAAATGGGTTAACGAAAGAAAAAATTATTTAAAAGCTGAAAATATATAAGTAGTTTTTCAGTTATTACACATGTCCTTCTACAATCTTCAGACACAGAGCTTAATCAAGTGTTAAAACTTATTAATCTCTCTCTTAATCTCTCTTTATGTACATATATACTGATATGCATTTGATAAATGATTGTTCCGGCACAACTTCGTATCCAAGTTCAAACAGCAATTGAAGCTAATGAATGAAAGCACTCAACATGTTCGCCAAGTCAATTACTCGAATAAGTTCAACTGCCAGTGCAACCCACTGGGATAAGTTGAGTTCATTATGCATTTCTTTGCCCCATCTCGAGACGTATGCAACTCGCTCATTCACTCGGTTTCTATTGATGCCACTTTTACAGCTTCTGCTTCCGCTTGCTACCCGTCGAATGCCATCCATCCAGTCTGGCCAGCAAATTGCAATTACAACTTCCGCACTGAGTCATTTCGCTTACACATCTAAGATATCTATATATACATATATATATATTTTTTTTTTCTTTACCAACTCTAATGGCGCTCATTAGCTTGATGTGTAGTTAGTCGAATGCTGCTCTTCTCTCCAACGAGTTTACGCGCTTAAAAATGCTGACAAAACGAACCCCTCCAAAAACCAAAAAAAAAAAAAAACAATCACTTGGGCTTCAGTCACGTCGCTTCATAAAAATATTTCCTGGCAACCAAAACAGTTGAGCAGCTAGTTGCCTAGCTGCCTAGCTGCAGGCTGTGTTGTGGCACTGGTTCTAATGATTGTTTATGACACAGGTGCCTGGTCACAGTTGAGACTGACAAAAAGACAACCGAGCCCAGGCGAGTCGAGCATTGTTGGGGCGATGTTTGAGGCACGTTCTGCTGCAAAGATTTTAAAGCTGCGCCTAAAGGCTCCGGCCAGAGGAGTCATGAGTCACCCGCGTGAGTCCAGGCCAGACAGTTATTGCAGCGTCAGTTCTTGCCTTTTGCAATACCCTGTTAATGCAGTTTTAATCGAGTCACTCAGCAGCAACTTTCAACTTAATTTTATTAAAGGATCTAACAGGTCGCATTGAATAAATCCCTTTAGAAATGAATAATGCGTTTTTCCATGAATATGTGAAAATCCGAAAATCACTTATCTGTTCAGTAAAATTATTCTCTGCGAAGAACTTAGAAAACTTTAATACTTGAAGGGAAGCAGCGTTGTAAATTTTAAATTTCAAATTAGTATTACTATTCATATTTTACACCAATATTTTTGTTTAACATTTTTAATTCTTTGCGTATGATTAGATAGACAAGTTTTATATATATAATATGACAGACATATGACGAAGCTGCTTACACAGTATGTGCTGGTCGGGCAAGCTCGACTAGGGTAGGCTTATTTGCTGTTACTTTTGTGGTTTGCCGAGAAGCAACTTGCATATCAAACAGAACTTGAAATGCGCTGCACGCGCTGCGACGAGCAGGCACTGGTGTCGTGGTGCAGTGGTGCGGGGGCTAGGTCGTGGAAAGAAGCCACTCAATTGTGATGATAAATTATCGATGGAGCAACTTAGTAACCAAGCACCTACTCTCTCTCATCCTCAGGCCCATGTGGTTTCTGCTTTTGAGCAGTCGCTGTCAAATATGACGAATCGACTGCAGCAGCTGACGGCGACGGCGGAGCGCAAGGATGGCGAACTGACGGACATGCGACAGACGATTGAGCTGCTGCGCAAGCAGTCCATCCAGGCGGGCCTGACCACCGCCCATATGCAGAGCATGGGTGTCCAGACGCAGGGCCAGTCCCAAAATGAGCTAATGCTCATGCAACAGAAGCCGCCAACGGGCAACACGCGCAGCAATCACAGTCTCAATTCCCATCCAAATCCCAATTCAAATCCAAATGGAAATGGCATGGGTTTGGGTGTAGGCGTGGGCGTGGGAGTTGGCATGCAGCGACAGCATAGCACGGATTCAATGTGCTCGCTGAACTCGATCAGTTCGGGCTGCTCGGCGGCGCAGGACAAGAACAAGGCGAACCAGAAGAAGAAGGGCTGGCTCCGCAGCAGCTTCACCAAGGCCTTCTCGCGCAATGCGAAGATCTCGAAGACTAGTCGCCATGCGGGACAGCATCATCAGCATGCGCATCAGGCGGAGCACGGCTCCAGCAAGCAATCCTCGCTAACAAACGGACATGGTGAGGCATTGGGCTTGGCTGCTCTGGCCACACAGCCGGCACCTCCGCTGCCCGTGGCGCATACGAGCAGCAAGCAGAGTAGTCCGGCAAAAACGGTCACACTGATCGACAATGCAAAACCGATCGATGCCATCGATCATGAGGAACACCAAGTGGTCGATGATCTAAAGAAGCAGCTGCGCGAAAAGGATTTAGTTCTGACTGACATACGCCTGGAGGCGCTCAGTTCCGCGTCGCAGCTGGAGAGCCTGAAGGATATGATGAACAGGATGCGCGCCGAGATGATGTCACTCAAACAGAACAACGAACGACTCCAGAAACTGGTCACCACACGCTCCCTTGCCGGCTCCGAGGCGAGCCTGGGCCAGGCCATCAGTCCAAATGGTTCGCTGGGCGGTGGTGGTGGTGGTGGTTCGGATGCCTCCAGACGTTACTCGCTGGCGGATGGTAATGCCCGACCACCCATGGAGCTGCCGCCACGTCTCACCGAGGAGCTGGAGGAGGAAGTGCCTGCCACGGAGCCACCACCACCGCCAGCGCCATCCAGTACAGCGCCCGTTGCACCACTCAGTCCCAATACACACATTGATTTGACGCCACCACCACCGGCACTGGAGGCGTCACAGCTGAGCAGTCCGGTGCATATGAACAGCGCCGTCGTCGTCGAGGAGCTGCCGGATGTGTGTGATGGGAAGAAGATTGCGATTGCCTGCTATCTGGGCCAGCCCGAATCCTTTGTCAAGTACTGCGAGGAGTTGCTCGAACTGGACGACTTCTATGCGAATGGCGCCATCATAGCCAGCCACGAGGCGGAACAGGATCATGCACAGGCGCAGGCACAGGCCCAGGCCCAATCTCAAGCGACTTCCTTTAATAATGCAGCCAACTGCAATGAGTTCATCATTGCCTGCACTTATATATCGGGCAAGACGACCTGGCAGAATCTGGATTATATTGTGCGCAAGACCTTCAAGGATTATGTGGCACGCATTGATCCCGGCACCAATCTGGGCCTCAACACCGACTCCATCACATCGTATCATCTGGGCGAGGCGAAGCGCGGACCCGAAATGGGATTCCCCGAGCTGCTGCCCTGCGGCTACATTGTGGGCAACGTGAAGACGTTGTACATATGCCTGCAGGGCGTGGGCAGCTTGGCCTTCGACAGCCTCATTCCGCGCAGCATTGTGCATCGCTACATCAGTCTGCTCACCGAGCATCGACGTCTCATCCTGTGCGGCCCCAGCGGCACAGGCAAATCCTATTTAGCACGGCGGCTCGCCGAGTTTCTGGTTGCACGCGCCGGTCGCGGCAATCCCTCCGAGGCCATAGCCACGTTCAAGTGAGTTACACATATCGGCTTTGTGTGTGTGTTCATTTTGTAAGTGTTCCTTTGTTTTTAGTGTGGACCACAAGACGTCAAAGGATCTGCGACAATATCTGGGCCACATTGCCGAGCAGGCGGCCATTGCCAATGGCGTCTCTGAGCTGCCATCTGTGATCATATTGGACAACTTGCATCATGCCTCCGCTCTGGGCGATGTCTTTTCCTGTCTGCTCAGTGCCGGCCCAGCCACCAAGCTGCCCTGCATCATTGGCACCATGTCTCAAGCCACCTGCAACACGACCAATCTTCAGCTACATCACAATTTCCGATGGGTAAGTGAAACTTTGATGAACTTAAAGTAATTGATTCTTGATTTGGGCAGAAAGCACTTAAAATAACTAATTGTTTTTAATACATTTAACTTGGTTATAGTTTAAATTCAAACATAAATATAGAATATTGAGCTGGGTTAATTAACTTAAATAAATAAATATTACATTTTTTTTGACAGGTGCTCACAGCGAATCACATGGAGCCGGTAAAGGGATTTCTGGGTCGCTTCCTGCGCCGTCGCCAATTCCAGTTGGAGCTGCAGACGCAGCATTCGCAGCCGGAGCTGGCCGCTGTGCTGGCCTGGTTGCCATCTGTGTGGCAGCACATCAATAGCTTTCTGGAGGTGCACAGCTCCAGTGATGTAACAATTGGGCCGCGACTGTTCCTCTCCTGCCCGCTGGACCTGAAGGACTCGCAGGTGTGGTTCACGGACATTTGGAACTACCATCTGTCGCCCTATCTAATCGAGGCGGTGCGCGAGGGCGTACAGCTCTATGGACGGCGTGGCGGAGCCTGGAAAGATCCTTCGGCCTTCATACGCAACTCATATCCGTGGCCCTATGGGCCCGACTCGGTGCCCCCGCTACGTCAGATCAATGCCGAGGATGTGGGCCTCGAGGGCGTGGCCCTCAGCAATGGTGATCAACAGGATCCACTGGTGAGTGTTTCGAGTGCGGACATGCCACTTAAGATGCAACAGCTAATCAAATTTTGAATCCATGCAGCTAAACATGCTGATGCGATTGCAGGAGGCGGCCAACTACTCGGAGACACAGGATCAGGAATCGGATTGCGCCAGCCTCGACTCCAATGTGACGCCAGATAGCTCGGCGGGTGCCGAGTGAAGCGTTCATTCCTAGTTCTTGTTAACTTCTTACATGCCAAATTTGTATTTTTCTGTTATCTATTTTCTTTTTTTCCTCTTTGCTGTTGCGTTGTAAACGAGAGCATCTTTGGGAAATGCCAAACACAAGAAAACAAAATAAAATCACACACAACGTTCACAAATGAAATTTCTTGCACTACTTTCGCGTAATTGTTCAAAAGCAGTTTCAAGAAGTTGCCATTTGCAGCACATCTCTCCGAGTATCACTAGTTTCCTAGTCTCCTACTCATTCCCTCTTTCTCTTCCTCAAAAAATCTGTAAAATTGCACTTTTTAGCGCACTTGTTAAAAATGCAAATTGCCCAAGATCAGTAAGAAACCACGCACTTAATCACTAAAATTCAAAACAAAATCCTGGCGTCCCTTTGCTTGAATTCAACGCAACTTGAGATGGAGAGACATAAACATTAAATGTTTTAAACAAAATGGAAAAAAAACTTTTTTGTATATAAAAACCAAAAATCCCCCAAATTATATTTATAAGTAACCAAACTATACACGGCGGTATCAGCATTTTATACCATGGCAAAAAAATAAAAGAAAAAATAAAAGAAAAGAAACAAAATGAGAAAAACTCTATTGTAAATGTAGCCGTAAGTTTTTGCTACTACCAATTTACAAGATGTACATTTAAAGGAAAAAGCTTTCACTTTAGTTTAATTATTTGCATAATTATCATTAAATATTGTTACAAACATATTGCATATTTATAAATATTTATGTATATTTAAATAATATGTATATTAATATGCCATAAAGCGCTAAGCACAGCAGCAAACAGTAAAATCAGCATAAATAAACAATTGCGACAAATTATATACGTAAATCCCAAATCAACATAACAAATAGTAAAATTAATAATTAACAACACAATAATTCCTAAACTACAAGCGAAAGCAACAAAGTAAAACAAAAAACAAAACCGTAAAAGCAGCAACATCAACATTTAAACTAACAGCTTAATATATATTAAATACAATATTGAAATTATATGTCATGTCTCTGTCTAATTTAAATGTTCATTTAAGAGATCATTTTGAAATCGAAACAAATCAAAATAAAAACATAATATAACATTATTTAAGTCTAACGTTTTTCCTTTTTTTTGGTTGACTTATAAAAATCCTCATTGTGTGACCAAATTCGAATAAACTCAGCACGCGCCATATATCAAATAAGTCACTCATATCTATCGATAGTTTCAGAAGTGCATTTAGGGAATATATCGATATGTGCTGAAAACATATGTTCACAGATGAACGAAACTCGTTCAGTTCAGTGGTTCGCTCAATTGAACTTCTTTCCAACGAATCGATAACCACCCCATCCAGAACAAACCGTGGCCAACATCAGATTTGGTAATTGTGATATAGTTTATACATTAAAGGTTAATATAATATGCATTTTCTGTGAAAACATGGCTTCAAACTCTTTTAAAAACTTGATCTGAGCTCAGTTCAAGCTATTTGCCAAACGCTGTGCCCTTCGGCAAATCGTGTGTTAAAAGTTTTCGATTACACAACAGTTGCCTCAAGGGGCGCATTTTAACCAGGAAAAATGACAAAATTATGCAAATCTAAAAAATAAAATAACTAGCCAAGTAGCTGCAACTATAAATGTAGCTATTGTTCCATTATTAATTACTCATTGAGCAATTCACGTACACCGCTCAAAATGTTACATAACCTTTTTGTGTGCGTCACCCGCACTCTCCTCCCGCTAATCTGAAATGTATGGTAAGAAAAATGAATTGAATTTTATTTGCGCTTCTTGCAGCTCTGAAACTATGGCACTGCGACTAATCAACAACGCTCTGCGCCGCCAGCTGGCCGCTCAGCTGCCCCATAATGCGCAAGTGGGCAGCGTTGCCTCCGTTCACACGCTGGACAAGATTGGCAAGCGCGAAATTGTTGGCTTTGGCTGGAACGGCACCGCTTGCTACGCGGATCGTGCCGATTATCCAATGCCCGCCGTCCGCTTCCGTGAACCGACCAACGAGATCAACGCACTGCGCGCCAAGGAACAAGGCGACTGGAAGAAGCTCAGCCCCCAGGAGATTAAAGCATTGTACAGGGCCAGCTTCTGTCAGACAATTGCCGAGGTGCAGGCGCCCACTGGCGAGTGGAAGATGCACTTGGGCATTGGCCTCATCTTCACAGCTGCCGCCATTTGGGTTGCTGTGCTGATGAATCTGTTCGGTGAGTGCATCTTTATTATATATATTTTATGTAACTGTATAATTGATGCAACAAATTGAAATTTACAGTCTACGATGAGCTGCCCGTCACCTTCGATGAGGAGCACCAGAAGGCGCAGCTGAAGCGCATCATCGATCTGGAGATCAATCCGGTCACAGGTGTGACCTCCCACTGGGACTATGAGAACAAGAAGTGGAAAAACTAAGCTACTAACACACACACTGAGCAGTAATTAAGTGAAAAGTGAGGCGACATCTATGTTTAAGTGGCGATGTATATCCAGCAACCCCAGCAACAGTAGTGGAAATTAAAGTTATGGCCACAGCCAAAGCGATGACTTTATTATTTCTTTCAATGTCCCCCCAGGGTACGAATTGAAGTCCGCTCACTCCATCAATGACCTTGACTTGGTGACATGCAAATAATCCTGGTACCTTTCGAGTTAACAAGGATGTTGCGTTTTCGGTTCACTCATCTACTGAATTTGATGTTTGTTTAAATCTGTAAGAAATTGACCGAGCTATAGCCTTTTTTTAAGCACATCCGTTATTTTGACTACAAACAACCAATAGTCCTTATTCAATAGCAATAATAAGTATGAAAGCTTTAAAATAGAAAATTGCTTATATCTCCGGCGAATACTTGCATCCTTCTAGTGGTTTTCGAGAAAACAAGTATTTTGCGATTTCACCTCAGTTTTCTTGGCTCGATTTTCACAAGATGATTTTCAGATGATCTAATATCCTTGAAGGCAGTTCGTTAGAGGTTACCTTGTCCTTCGAAAATCGGCAAGGATTTGGCGGATCAAGAGGACTTTTTGTGATTGTTCGTTTTACTGTGTGCCCCTAAAAGTATGCCACGAATTGTTGCGTCAAAACAATTTAGCCAATACAGAAACCTAATTGGTGTGTTTAAATCGTTCGGTAAGCAAAGCCTCGCTGTATGCGACATAAAGCGCCACCTGTAGGAAATAAGCTAGTCGCTGGAGTAAGCAAAATGAAACGAACAATTTAATAGAAACAAATGATTAATTCATATGAGAAGTCATTGTATTTTCTATTGATGAATTTTCATTCTTTTCCTACTTGTTTTTTTTTTTAATTTATAATGGAGCGTGAAAATGCATGCGATGCGTTCTAGCCTCCGTTGACCTTGTTAATTAATCAGTTTTTATTCATTTTGCTTGCTTTTATGATGCTTAACCTAATCAAGCTGACATTCCTACACTATGAAATTGTGGGCGTTCCCTCAAAACTTCTCTTTGCCAGCGTCGGTAGGCATAATGTCATTATTTTAACTCACTCCCTTAACGCTGGCTGCTGCTTTTATGCTTTTATGAATATGAATAAGAAGTGGCCACTAATTGCATTTGTTTTGGCCCCAGAGCGTCTAATCAATTGCACATATACAGGGTATAGTTGTGTTTTCTCTTATTAAATGGAACTATAATCGATAATGATCAAAGCAACCAGAGGATTACAAGTGCCACAAGTAACACGAGCAGGGTAAGCTAAAATGAACGAAACCATTAAAATACTTTTGAATGCGATTTATTGTTGTCAGTAAAACTTAGAAACTATACCAACGTGATTCTGGCCATAAAAAAAATTGATTGAAAAATAAAAGCATCAAATATCGCCGGGCTTTCCCCATTTTACAGCGTGGCACGAATTGCACTTGAAATTTATTGGCAGCTGGTTGGCAAATTTATAACGAGCAGAGCAAATGTGACAAGCCGTCTTCCCATTTGACATAATTCTGAATGCAGCTGGGGAAATTCTCAGCTCTCGACTGCCCAAACTAACACATAATCTTTGGTCGGGTTTTACTCTCTTCTATGGCAGCATCGAAAAGTTCATGATTAATCGCTAATAATCTCTAATTGTAGGTTGAGTAGTTGTTGGGGAACTATAAAAGCGACCGCTTACTCATTTCTAGCCAACAGTTTGCACAGGTCACTTGCAGGTTTCAGTTGCTGTTGCAGTTGCTTTTAAAATCATTATGTACTATATAAAGTTATTGCTAATCAGCCAGGTAAGCAATGATTTTATTTATATGTAAATGCTGCTGATCGCAGCTTTTAACCACATAAATTCCCATTTAGCTTGTGGCGCTTAGCTGTACTCATGTCTGGACCCATTCGCACGATTACATTGACGACGAGTCACTGGAGGATGTGCATCAGCCACCCGCAACAACAACAACGCTGCCTCGGATTGAGCCGGAGAATGCAGCAACCGCACAGCCCGACCTTGGACTTGAACAACTGGATGATGCAGTGGCGGTGCTGAACAAGGGAACTTCTTTGCCGGAAACTACAGTTCAACCGACAACGCTGCCAACGCCACCAACGCCACCAACAACAACAACAACAACAACAAAAAAGCCGACTGAAGAGCCACTCAAACCTAAAGCGCATCAACCACTTCCTCATCCACATCCTCATCCGTATCCTCATCCCTATCCATATTCACAAACGGGCCCGCATCACGGCCCATATCCGTATCCTTATCCTCAAGCTGGCCCCGTCACAAAAGGCATACCAGAGAGTGCAAACGAAGCTGGCTATCCCGGCTATCACGGCCATCCTTATGCATCGTATCCGATCCCGCGACGAGTCTACTCTTCCTACGGCCCACCCCCGGCTTTCGCACCCCATGCGTATCCACCCCGATTCCCGGGCTATGCACCTGGCCCTGTCGACAGCTCGGAGAAGCCCAAGCCGGATATAGATGATGATGCGACGACTGACGAGAGCATGATGAAACCCACTGAGGAGAGCCCCAAACTGCCTGAACAACCACACTTTGGCTATCCACCCGTCTATGTGATCCAGCGTCGTCCTCAGCTGCCAAGTTATCCATATGCCAGTCCTTCCCGTGGCTATGGCTCTCCCTATGGCTATGGCCGCTAGTGAGTACAGTAGTCGCTAGCAAATACTTATAGAAATTACTCACAAATAAATGAATGTAAATCATTAAAAGTTATTGACAGCTGTGAATTGTAAGCATTTTTAGCCAGCCTATGTACAACTTATGACTACAAGCTTGATTAAAATCAATCGTGTATATAAAAATAAAGATGCATATTAAAATGAAATCAAGAAAGAACGACTTTTTTATTAACGTTGAAGATTAAATACCCTTGCAGGCCGCAGTACACAGGCCGACATCTAAATTGCACCATACATTTTTTAAAAAAATCAGCTTATTGATGTATATATGTTAGTCCGATACGGAAGCATATTTAAATTTTTTGTGGACAAACTAATTTGTCATCCGATCATTTTTGTGGCAGCTTTATTGATTCTATCCGATCGACTACGAGATGTAGATACAGTTTCAGTTTGATCAGGAGAGCTTCAAAACTAAGGGGCTAACAGAGGAACGGTCTGTCGAAGAAGGCTGTACTCAGCTAGGGATGGTGTTCAAGCATATGTATACTTTATAAGGTTGGGGTTGTCTCCTTCAGTGCTTGACGTCAACATGACAATACCCTCTGCAAGAGTATATATATACGGCGGTATGTGTGCGTGAATAATCATAATTCATTGATTGCTAAGTCGTGGTCATAATGGTGTTTTCCCGCCAGCTTTGCCGATAGCCCCGAGCACTGATAGTATATTTATTTATTTCCAGTTTGACGGGTTACTCGTCATTGCAATTGCAAATGCTAATCGTCTAGGTTTCGAGATTGTCATTCTGCTGGGAGCAGCGAAACAGAGCGAAACTGTGTCGGAAATGTCGCCTCACTCGTGTCATGTGCAAATTGTGGCAAGTCTGAGCCTACTGCTCATGGGGCTGGGGGTAAGTACAAGCAAAGACTATGGAGATACATATATTTGTGGCATGTATATTCTACTAACTAAACTGAAATGAAATCTTTACAGGTTTGCCACAGTGCCACATTGCAGCGGGTAAGCGGATTTTATATACTTATAATAATAAATTGAATATGTTTTACAATATGCTAATTCTGTTAATTCTTTTTTGTTAGTTACGCATTCAGCGGGACACACGCAACATTCCCTCGAATATGTTTAAGCCTATAGAAACTGCGACACAAACTTCTGCTCAGAATTACCCAGAAACTACGAGCGACTTTGCACTCTCTCAGGTGTGTTCTATATATAATACAAGTATATATATGCATACTTTAGCCTATATGTGGTTTTTACAGCACTCGACCGCCAACTCTTCACGCCATTCGGGTGAGGACTATGACTCTGATAGATATGGCAGCTCGATTCCAGTCGATTCGAGAATACCCGATCGGTTTAGAGGTCCTACAAGTCATTCATTCCACGCAGGCTTCCGTTCGGTAAGCAATCTTCATTTAAATACAAGGTGAATTATTACAATCTTGAACATTTTACAGACGAATTACAATGATATATATAATGATGATCCGTCGGACTTTCGTCGTGGTAATATCAGACCGCCTACATTCTCTCGTTCTTCGGGCTTCCCTGACAGAGGATTCAATGGACCAGACTATTCGTCAATACCCTTGAGCATTCAGACGGTATGTATTTGCAATGCATTCTCTCAAATGTACATAGACATTGATGTGGTGCCCTTTTTTACCTTTGTAGAGACCTCCCAGCAGCGATTTTCCGGAACATTTTCCCAGATTTAGTGGACCCGGTGGCTCCTCCAATCATAACTTCTATCGTTCTGAATCGTATAGCTACAGTTCAGATGGCATGGGAGCCCCCCACATTCAGCGAAGTGTGTTCGACTCTCGCTTGGGACCTGGCATAAATACTGCAGTTTTTTAGAACTTACAACTTCCTAGACCATTGGTGAGCATAGCAGAAATTAACGCTGAATATGTTCAATTCTACTTTGTAAATAGATTAGCTGATAGATTTAGCTGTTATTGTTAGCTTGCATTTTTCCCATTTCTGTAATTATTGACGCCGTAGTTCAGTCTGGAAAAAATAAGCTATGCGTCTGACCAGGAAATAGTTCAGCATATATGGTATATATGGTATATATATATATAGGATATGTTTACAAATTGCATTTAAAATGTTTTTCAATATATTTGTATGTTAATAAACTGTAATTATTGAATACCTACATGCTGATGGCATTATACAATCTAACAATCAAAGTTTTCGAAGAGGTCGTCCAACATAAATAATTTCTTCTCAATATCGGTTTCATTTTGGAATTTAATAAACCACGTTGTCATTTTCGAGTCACGGAATCCCTTCTCCCTCATCAGATAGGACTCGATGTGGGATTCAGTTCTCTTCATAAAGATGGCCAACTTCTTCTCCAAATTTTGCTCAAACATATCGAAGCCGAGTTGACGCAACAACTTTGTGATCAGATCCTCATCCATTTCATCTGTCTCCTCAGCGCTAAAGTCGCCCAGGACCAGCAGATCCTCTAGCTCATATAACAAGTCCTCCAATTCTTCGGAATCATCGGCGTTCTTTGAGTTTTCAATGAATTTGGCTAACTTATCCATTGCAGCTCGATCTGCAGTGTTTGGTCCGAGGAGTTCGGCTTCTTTCAAAAGGCGCTGCAACAGTTGAACGCCTTCCTGAATTGCTTGCCGAGAAAATGTTTTGATCTCTTGAGCCAGAACTGCTTCAAGCTTATCGCAGGACGCAATAGGATTGGCAAACTGGATAAAATATCATAGATTTATTATTAAAGATATTACTTGGATATGCCCCGCAATTTTCAAGAATTAATGAACAAGATTTATCAAGAGTTTCTCTCACCAAGGATAGCCCTTATTCGGTGATTTCGATATATCTTAATCTTTAAAAATGAAAATGAATCCGATTAGACAAAAACTACATCCATACACCTCTAACATTTCTTTGAATATCGCCAGTCAGTTAACTATCCAGTTAGTAACTATCCAGTTGGCTTACCGTTGAGGGCAGCAGGGCAGCAAGAAGAATCACAAAGCGAAACATAGTTGCAACCAGTTGAAAGATCTTTATGAGACTGTATTACTCAATCCCAGCTGCGCCTGCCTCTTATAAGCTACTCGGGTTGCCAGAAACAATGAGAGATCGCTGAGAACTGGTAGTTGGCAGTCTATAATCAGTGCATTGAGTTCCCTTGGCGTGATAAGAACGTTCAATTTAAATGTTAAGAGCTCGACTGATCATTTTACTGCTGCTGCTGCTGCTGCTGCAGTTGGGCGTAGGTTACATGAAACGATTACAAGATAATTTAACAATATTCAAGCTTTATAATAGATGACAGGTGCGCCTCCCGCTGGGGAGAGCTTGCGAGAGTTGCGTAAGCTGCTGAGACAACAGCAACAACAGCAACAGCAGCAACAACAGGATGAGCAGCAGCTGCAAGTGCGGAAATTCAACGAGGATATCAATTTGTGGGCGCAGTCATTGGAGCAAATGGGTCTCAGCTTTGTATCATTCGTGGAGCAGTGTCGCCCACTCGGCACTCGGTGCACCCAGCGAACAGTGCAGCGTCATCTGCGAACACTAAGACGCAGCTACAGCGATCTCCACGCTCAGCTTGAAATCTTGGAGATCAGCTACGTGGGCAAGATTAGCGAGGAGGAGATATTGACGCCCACATTGCGAGCCGTGCGGGGAGTGCTGCAGCAATACGATCGCATGCTGAGACTGATAAATGTTGAAGCATATAAATTAGTCGAACAATAGCAATGTTATCTTATAAAATACTACAGATAAATGATTTAAGCACAACCAAACACTGAAGAGATAGAGCGGTATATCTCTAGACTATTTGGTATATCATCAATTTTGAGAAATAATTTGTTAGCTTTTAGAATAAATATCTCAATTTTATTTATTTATTTCTATCTAATTCTTAGAAATTCTTGCTGTTAATAAAAACTGCAAGAAAGTTCCTTTCCGAAAATCAGAAAAAATATAAAGTTTTGGGCACTTTTGAATTTAATTTCTGCAGTTATGAGATTATTTGTATACTTTAGTAGAAAACTGCCAATTTACATTTGAAGAACTAAGGCCAAATGCAAAATGACTAGTTGATAACTTTAGGCAGACTGAAACACAAAAACAATTGAATAACTTACTTAATATTAAAAGCATTCATATATTTGTGAGTGACTGAACAATGCCATCGACTAAACTTTTTGCCTGCTTCATGTAGTCCATTAATTGCAGTTCGGGCACCTGATCTTGAAGTCTTTGTGGGAACCCCAAATAGGAAATCACAAGAGTGTCTTCAGTTTCAGTTTGCCACCGCGTCACATTGGTCATTAGTTCGAATTTGTTTTGATGAGTGGATGCCAAATAATTTAACAATTCTATCTTAACTTTGGAGAAAAAATTGCGTATGGAGATCTTCTCGTATGGCAACACTTCCAGTAGTAGTTTGTCGGATTCACGCTGATTGAACAAGGAACGATTGATTAGGGCAAATATAAAGTAGGCGGTGCTGTAGTAGTTCTCAGTGCCCACGATTGTATCCAGCTCATGAAAGTACTGCTTATCGATGGCATTGCTGTCATTCAAATGATATAATCGCTCTCGAGCATTTTGAAGACTGGATTGCAGGACCTCATTGTAGAGCTGTTCAATGTCCTTTGCGGTCTGCCTCGCATCTCCTTGACACTGTGAATAATGTATTTCATTTAGTTAAGGTTGACCTTGGCAACCTTGCAACTTTACTCAGCCCACCAGAGAGATAAGACCACTGCTGATAAGCAGAGCAAACCACAGAGAAAATGACATGCTGCCGTTCACGATCAATGTTGATTAGTGACTGTTTAGCATTGTGAATTCGGCTTGGATGAATGATGAGCAGTCACAGTTCCCGCTGATAACTCAAATGCTGTGTGTGTGTTAGATAAGTTTAGCTTTTATTAAGCACTTCAGCAAAGCCAGAAATCAAAAGTATATGGTTTACATATTGATTCAAATTTTTGTAAAATGAGCACAAATTTCAAAAGTATTTTTCATTTAAGTTACTTATCATAAATAGATAATTAGTTATGTAAGCTAACTAGGTAAAGAATTGAGAGCAGCTAATTGCCATATTTTGTATAATATATATATATATTACAATTGGTACGAATACATATATTTACATATATTATAAATAAAATGAATAAATGGATTATTATAATTGTTACTTATAGTCTACTTTACATTTGTTAGCACAGAATTGGAGAGTATTTGTTGTACTAACATATCATGTTTAATATTACAATCCCTCTTGGGACCTTACTTTTCAGCAATATTTCAAATTTAATTTGAAAAAGAAATAAGTAACAAAGTGAACAACCTCACATTCAAAACTTTGAATGATATAAAAGGTGTTTTACATTGTTTTTCAGAAGTCAAATGCAAAATGAAACTTATTCAATATGCCTCACATAATGCAATTTTACTGAGGTCTGAGTTCTGAGTTCTTTGGCATGTAAATAGGTGAAGTCATTTTAAATACGAAACTTATGCCGATCCTATGACTAAGTGTTCAACTAGATACATGCATATTTTATCTAACATTTACAATGTATATGTAAACATTTAGTTTATATTCAGAATAACACGCTTTGTATCTGAGTACTTCAAATATATTCGAAATGCTTTTTGTACTCGTATTGACAAACTTATTTGAACTCGAGCGATAAATTGACAAGGGAATTGATTTGATTGCTTAATTCAACTTATAACTGACATTGAAATTACGTATTTGAAATTTTCAATATTGTACGATATTCTATTTAGGCGAAAATGAAACGTTATTTGCTGTGGGACTATCTTAGGTACAACAACAATGTTTAGGTACTTGGATACGTTTTTGAAACTTGAGTGATATTTTTCGGATAAGCACATATGTACATATCATTGTACATACATATATCATTTATCTGTGTATATAGAACTATTTCAATATTGACATCGGTTGAGCATTGTACTTTGAGTTGATTTAGTTGCGAGTTAGTTGCGAAGCAGCCATTGTTGTAGATATATTTAAGGCTGTTACATATATGCAATACTTAACTTACATTTACCATATAATACATACACATACATAGATATATATTTATATATTGTTATGCATATGTATATATACTTAAATATTCTTAATATCTGCAAGGTACACATGACGTTTCAACTTGTCGGAGCGCAGGGCTCCAAAGTTAATAACAATTTCAAAAATAGTTTAAAAAATTCAAAGAAAATAAACTCTCAGTTACTTGGTTAGTTCGGCTTACGCTAATCAACATTAATTATTTATATGAGTTTATTTTTTTTTTTTTTTATAATATAAACGATTTTGTTTTTTATTTTGTAAAAATATTTAGCTGCAAATTTAAGTAAGAAAATATATGTTATATATATTTTACTCGATTAGTTACACGTACAGCTTTCTTGCACTTAAATTCTGTTATCTAGAAGACAGTCCATGGAGTAGAGCTTATAACTAATTACATTTTAGTTCAAGAGAAAAGAAATAGCTGTAGCCATGCCAAACTATGAAATTAGATCGTTTAGAAAATTATATTGGAACTACAAGCCCTTATTATCTATGTTAGAAACACTTATTAGTAAATTTGGAGTTTTGCCTATTGTAACTATTAATTTAATATAAGTAGTAATTAATATAAGTCGGTAATTTCGATTTAGAAAAACATATGACTAAAGTATATACAAAGCTTAACAATTTGTGGTTGTACATTTTCTAACCTACTTAATTAATTAGTTTTCACCCAGATACTTCATCTTGTGTATATTTTAATACCCACCTCTTTGAACATGTCGTCGTCTCATATTGTCCCATTTCGATTTGTAGTTGTCATATATGAAATTTTTCATACGCTTCTCGTGGAGTCAGTTCATAGGAAAATAATAAGCAGTGTATTTTGTAATGTGTATTTATTCATGTGAAATAATATTATAGTAAAAGTCAATTTGAAATGCAGTTCCTTTCATTAAAGTAATGTAACTCTAAGTGTCAACATAAAACTAAACTAAATTAAATGCCAAGTCAAAGGACTTGGCTTAGGAAAATCAGTAGAGGAAACAAATGTTACAAAAGAGCAAAGGCGAAAGCGAGGGAGAGAGAGGGAGAAAGGGAGAACTTGTGAGCGAGAGAACAATTTTACTTTTTATCACAATTGCGTATGAAAAATTTCTTTAATTGCTAGAAGCCACCACGCCCAGTGGCAACGCCGCCGCCGCCGCCGCCGCCGCCACTGGAACTGCCCGCCCCGCCAGCACCCAGCACCGATTGCGGCACCAATATTCGTGGCAGCGTCAGCGAACGCTTGGGTGCACTGTGCCGTGGCAGCGACTGCATCTGTTCCGCCGTTGAACTCGAACTGGAGCCGGACGGAGCCGGAGCAGCCTCGGCAGCTGCCTGCTGATCCATGTGTCACGCATACGATTGCGCCGTCTGGGGCATCATGCCGGCTGTGTAGCCGGGGTCGAGTCCGGGACGCTCCACCAGATTCTTGAGGCGGCCGCGCAATTCCTCGAGACTCTTCGACTTGGCCTTGTTGATGCGTTTGTACTTGACATCCTTGGGCTTCGTCACCGAGCGATGATTGGACATGACCCGATTGTAGGTGGTCACCTGCGACTTGCCATTGAGCTGGTCCAGTTGCGGCACCTTCACGCTCAGCGTCGTACACGGCGAATCGTGGCTGGGCGATCGCTTCAGTGCACCCAGCTGGCGACGTGGCACCGGCATCGCCATCACTGGCGATATGGATGATGAGTCTTTGGCTTCCGGCGCTGCTGGCGCATCGATCTGACCTTCCGTGGAACTCGAGCTGAGCGCCTTCTCCGAACGATTCTTAAACTTGTCTCGCTTCTCCGCCACATCCGGAGTGGGTTCCGGATCCTCCTCAACAGAATAGACCGTCTCCAGTATGTCGGGGCGTCGCAGAAAGCAATTGTTGCGCCTCGCGGCACCATATTTATTCAGATTCGTCTCAATGGCATCCGATATGGAGCGCACAATGGTGATGCCGTCGCTACCCAGAACACCAGCCAAACCACCTGCTCCACCGCCGCTGCTCTTGCGACGCGTACCCAGCGTCATCATGTTGCTGTCCGAATCAATGTCCTCCAGCACCACAGCCGAGTCGGAGTCATTAAGCGAGTCCAGCTCATTGGCATAGCTCGCCTCAATGCTCTCCAGCCCATGATCCACCAGGCGTGTGGACAGCGTATCGATGATCTTCTGCTGCCGCTGTATGGTCATCTCCCGGTGGCTCAGCAGGCTCGCAATCTGTTTCTGCTTGCGCTTCAATCGCGACTCCAACAGTAGCAGCTGCGAGGTCAGCGAGTTCATCTGATCCGATTTCTCCTTCTGATAGCGATAGTGTTGCTGCACCTATTAACAGAGTAAGTGGATGAGAGAGTGCGATTAGAGGAGGATTCGATACGGCCTACAAGGACTATACAGTTGTCACTGGCGAGAAGAGAAACCAGTCTGTTCTGATTCGTAAATAATTATAATTTCTAATAGATCTATTTTTATATACTGTTTTTTAAACAATAAAACAAATATGAACAGAAATATTTATATTTTCGAACTTTAATGCATTTCAAAATGTTCTCATCTGCGAGGAATCACTGTACAGTTGTCTAGTAATTACGCAACCCACCTGCATAGCGTAGGCCTTGCGCCACTTCATAATGTGCTCGGTTTGGAAGCGAACCTTGGAGCGCAACTCCTCGATGATGGCGCGTGCTGTGTGCAAATCCTTGGGGTCCTGGTTCATCATGTTCAGGCGCAAGTTGCTGGTGTGACTGGAAACGGGCAATGGCGGCGGCCATTGGAATTCCAGTGGTGGCTGATGCACGTCCGTTGGCAGCGAGCCCCTTGGTTGGGCTGACTTGTTCACCTTGGGCGTGGAAGGCACAGTGCCGGCACCGCTGGCACCACTTCCAACACCAACACCAACACCACCACCACCGCCAACATCACTTCTGACTCTGGCTCCGATACCAGTGGCCGTTGTCATTGTCATGGTTGCCGTTGGTGTTGCCTGTGAGGTTTGCTTCTGTATGCTGCACGCCATGCTGCCGATGCCTTTGGCAAATTGCGAGCTGCGACTCGCATACATTTGGCTCCGAGTGGCCGGGAGAGTTGGGAGATTTGGGGCTCGCCTGGGGATGAGTGGGGGCGTTCTGCTATCCGCTAGACGGCCAGCATTCGCGCCACCCGCTGCACCTTGATGAATGTCCCCCTGCTGCTGCTTTTGGCTGTGTGCTGCGAAAGCTGCTGAAATGCACAAAGAACATCACGAGTTTTTTATTAATGCCAAATATTTGTTGCGGAATATTTGATTGTGGCTGGCACTGTAAACAGCATGCGGCTTTCAGTGCTGTGCTGTGCTGTGCTGGATTTAGTGTTGGACAAGTGATGGGGTTGACAGTTTTGATTGATGTGCAGCAAAGCTTTGTCAAAACAAGTCGAAAACTGCTGGCTATAACAGAACAGTATAAAAAAGTTGTGAAATCTGGATGATATTTGTGGAAGTGGAAGTGTACAATAGTGGCAGCAATATTTTGTGGTTATATTTTAATAAAATTCATCAATTGTCCACCAAATTCATTTTAATGACTTTTTGAACTATGAGTAAAACATAAAGGGAACAAAATATATTTCATGGGACTAGCTTTAAAGAAGTGGATAAATTAGATTTAGAAAAGAACAAACAATGTTACAATTTTCAGTTAGTAAAACAGAATATTAAAATTTCAAGCCCCCAAACACAGTTGCATCGTATATTTTGCGCTTTTGTCACTGGCATAGTTTTGAAATCACAGTCTGTGATCTCATGAGTGCTGCCTCTAGGTGGTAAGTGGCAAGTGGATTGCCTGCTCGCATATCTGCATATGGGCTGCGCAGTTGGGCCTGCACATTTGTCAAATAGCCGCAAAAACGAACTGGGGGCACGCCCGCAAGTTGCGCCCCAGGCCAGAGCCACACCTTAAACCTTGGTCAGGACGGCGAATGAATGAGGTGGTAAAAAGAAATGTCGGCCATGTTGGCTGTAATTATATGTGTGAGCCGCATTAAATATTTGGCAGAACAGAAATATTACGCATACGCCACCGTGTTCGCCAGCTGTTATGGAAATTAGCAGCAAAATGAATATTATGCTAAACAGGCGCAACATCAGCAAGAATGATTATTATACAATGCATAAATTAGTTTCGCATTAATATGTCATTCAGCACATTTAATGCAAGCTTTTCCCATTCAGTGCGCCGCTTTAAACAACCACAATAATAATTATAATTATTAATTTATGTGCATTTTGATTTAATTAGTACGGTGGTTCGGTTCACCGCAAGGCTTTTTGCCTTCAACACTTTAAGGCAAAAATGAATCGGCTTGCAACCTGCTTAACTGTTGGCCGGGCAACGTCTAGTTTTGGTCCACGCCTGATAAGAAGCCTCATCATTATTTTACGGCACTCTACTGCGCTCAGTTATGAGTTTATTATTGCTTTTCTGTCTGCCTGATTAACAGATTAGGTCAGGTGTGTGTGTCTTCCCATTAAGAAAATAGCTCTGGCTCAACTGTGCCATGAGCAAGCTAATTAAGAAACTGAGTGAACACTTTATGAAACAATTTATGGAAATTGAATTCAATTTATGTGAAATCTCAATCTAAAAAATGGTAACTGACTTCCAAATCGATTTTGTAAAATATCGGTTCATGGCAGAATTTGACTTGGTTTTCCTATCACGAATTTTGATAGGCAATAGCAAATGAAAATTAATTCAGATTTCACAAAGTTATTCGGGGTGGCAAGAAGAGAAATTGGCTCAATAAAATTTGCTGGCAACTCTATTAAGGCAATTTTGTTGGGCGTCAAACAACCTGTTGGTCAGGCAATAAATCCAAGTTCCCAATTCGGTTGAGCAGCTGCCATAAAATAGAGGGGACAAGCCCTAAGCACCACCACAGGCCACTGAGGTTATTCGGTTGTGAGCAATGCCATTAACAGCTAATAGGCACGTGAGCGGCATTATTTTCTCAGGCAGGCATTTCCCAGGCTGAGCTCTACGAGGAGAAGGCAATTGTCATAATTAAAAATGATGAATGAGTTGCCAATTGTGCAAAAGAATCTGAAGATGCCGATGGATTGGACTATGATCGGTGCAGGCTCACTCAGCAATTTTCATTTGATGAGACAGCCGGACAGTCAAATTGCCAGACAGCCACACAGCCAGACAGCCAGACAGGTAGTCAGAGCCCGAGGAACAGCCAATTGCAACTGCAAGCCCAGGCAACCCGGCAACCCGGCAACCAGGAAAAGAAATCGTGCGTGTTCTCTGGTCATGGGCAGAACATATTTGTTAATTGTTTGCAATTGCATGTTCCCCACTTTGGCTGCATTCCAGTTGCCAGTTGCCAGTTGCCAGTTGCCAGTTGCCTCACTCTCGCATTTTTTGCTGTCATTATTGCTGCCAGTGGAAACGGAAGTTCTTAAGTCATTCTTCCTCTGCGTTGTCTGTCTCTGTCTCTGTCTCTGTCCCTGTTTCGGCGTTCTGCTTTCTTCTGCTGATGAATTGCACAAATGAAGTCTCAAAGTTATTTTAAATGAAAATGCTAAAAATGTTTCGTGCTCTTCTTTCGTTGTTTCTACTCAACTTCTTGGCTTTTGTTGCCCGGCTTAAGCTGCTTTGTCCATTTAGTCTCAGCATATTTTAAATTGCCATTTCAATTGAATTTGTGCTGCCAAACAAATGACGAGTTGCAGCCGAACAATTAAACTTTATAAAGAGCATAAGAAAGTTGTCTTTAAATCGAGTACTTTGATGAACGAAGAGTATTATCTATTCAAGTAATTTAAGTAATATTTCTTTTCGCTGATTCAATTGTCGTGCAATTTTATTGTCAAAATAAATCCTGAAAGCAATCATGCCTAAAGCTTATAATTTAAGTTTAATTGATAATCTTAAGTTGCATACAAAAAATGGACACATTATTTCTCAATATTTTACAATCGTCGTTTACCACTTGAAAATTACTGTAGACTTCAGTTTTCAGTACGTTTTTGACTTCTCCTATTCGACTTATTCGATGGTATTTAGTGTTTATTACTTACTCATCGCTTGGAAGTGCGTATAAGTCCTTATATAGGTTTAAGCTCCTGTCGGTCGCGTAATTAGAGGCAAGACTAACCTGCAGACGCAGGATTAGGAGCGAGACTTTTGGCATGTAAGTACCTGCCTTTTAGTGTTCTAGTTGAAGGCAATCACGAGACTTTCAATCTGTAATTACGGTAAAACAGTGGCCTGAACAGCGCTCAACCGCTACGCTGCTGCAGCAGCTCGTATATGTATGTGTACTCGACGTAATCACACTTAATACTTGACATTAATTAAACTGTTCCGGGGTTTGGACTTCTGCGCTGTTGCATTTGAAGGATGTACGCATGTGTATTTGTGTGTTTGTGTGTCGGCTTTTGCATTTAATGAAGCCCAAGGATGTCAAAGTTAAATGACTGCGCTTTCACGTTGCCAGCCCCAGTGAGCGAGTGTCTGGGTGTTTGTGAGCTTATTTGCTTGTTTGTTTGGGTGAGTGTGAGTGCGGCTGAATGTGAATTAAAGTTGTTGCCAAGTGGCTGGGCAATCAATTTGGCGTTAACAGCTTGCCAGACTGTGTAGCGGCCGCTAAGCTGTTGCTGTTAATAGCGTTTTAATTCAATTTTAATAACAATGCCAGCACACAGCAAGAACAACAATAAAGTATTAACAAGAAGAGCAACAGGCACACAATTGGGCCACTGGCCATTTTAATTAAATTATGCACAACGAGCATCCTAATGATATAATCTAATGCATGACAACAAAGACCACGCCTCAAAACCAACAAGAACGAGAACAAGAACAAGAACAATAACAACTAAAAACGACAACAATTGTCGCTCTCCAGTGTTGTCCACTCAATGAGCATAAAATGAGCAGCTCTTTTACTGTCTTTTGGCCGGCTTCCCATTCCTTTATATTTTCCCTGCAGCTGGTTGCGGTTCATAATTAGCATTGTTTTCTCCCCCACTGCCCATTGGGGATTCTCCCTCGAAAGAGCTGAAACTCAAGCTGAGTGGACAAATTTGAGGATGTGTGCTTATATTATATAATAATATATATATAATATATAATAATATTTGTTTTTTAAATTTTAACATGATGATCTGAGCAATCTGATTACCGATTATTGTTATTTAGAATGGTGACAAATTATATAAGGATAATCAGCAAGTGATTAATTATTAAAGTATTTAAAATTTAGTAATTGTAAAATATGCACTGTACAAAACTTTTTCTACTATAAAATAAAAATGTTTGAATTATTTGATTGTATATTTAATATAAATTAGTCTAAATTAAAAAAAAGTCTTAGAGCATGAATATTTGAAATTACACACACAAACTTGTATACATAATAATATGGTGTATAATAAAAAAAAAAATATAAATTTAAAAGGAAGTACTCAAATTAAAAACTTCAAATGGAAAAAATTAATGCAAGGATTTCATAAGTCTAGAGTTTTTAAATTGTCAAACTGCTTTACAAGAAATGGTGCGAAAACCTATCCAAATCCAATCAGACTAAAAATTGTACAAAAAAAATTATAGGAAAGTAAAAGACTAAGAAAGAACCCAAAAAGACTTGTATCTGTTTACCCTGAACAAATTTTAATAATAAATAAAGCAGTTTTTATAAAATTCCAAACAAAAATCCATAAATCAGTATTTATATAGGTTTGTGGGTTTTATTATTAAAAGTGCTAATCACAACGAAAGATTCTGCTGTTGCACTATTTTTGCCCACAATATATGACTACAAATCGAGTTCGATATTTAACATGAGTCACCCAAGATTTTTGCAAGTCCTTAGGAGAATTTCGATTATAAGACTCATTTGCAAGAGGGCAAATTTGTTGTTGATGCCACAAGCGTATCAAGCAGTGGTATCAAATCAAATTTGGCTACTCACGCATAATTTCAGCAACAGACAAACCCACATATAAATATGCATATACATATTTATGCATACAAAGGAGCAACTACTATATATCAAGTCACAAATGAGATCAGCAGAATTGATATGCGATTTGAGATGTAAGATGCGAAATATTTGCAAGAAACCCAATAAATTATTCAAAATTCCGGTTGCTTGAGGGGTCCACCTCTGTCTAATATAAAACAAATTCCGACGAACTTCGGATTCAAAAGAATCTGTTGCCGCGTACAAAATATGTAAAGTAAACCAAGGGAAACTTCTGGTGGCAAATAATAATCAGAGGCAGAGAAAAAAAAGATGGTTTATTCTCGCGCAGGTAATTGAAACATGTCCACACCCCAACAACCCCAGCCAATTCTTCAACAAAAAAATGTGTTATTGATGAAGTAAATATTTAATGCACTTTTTGTATTGCCTCTCGCACCTACATACACATTTATACATAAATATATACACCTTAATACTTATATTTTGCGTGTGAAGCAGCGTATCTCGGTCACGTTCCGCCAATAAAAGTTAAGAGCAAGAGCCGCGCTTTGCATAAGGCTGCCCCATATCCCATCAGACATCAGACACTGTCTGCCTGCCTGCCCCACCGGAGGATTAACGTGGAACTGAAGCACCTGGCCATCTAATAATAGAAGAAAAAAATCACTCAGAAACGGCATTGTATTTCCACCGGACAATAATGCCGGGAAATTTATGTAAACTCCGCCTGAGCGGCAAAGGAATTTCATTTTGTTGAGCCACGCCGTTGACTTTGTATAGAACTTCAAAGCTGAATATTCCCGTGTGCAGCATTATGTTGCATCATAATTCAAGTGCTGCAAAGCGACTGCTTAGTAACCTGACTAAACAAGCCAAGGTGCTTCCATAACAGAACTTCAAATTCTTAAAATTCTCTTAAATAAGATTTGGATTCAGATTCATAATGAAATAAGTCCATCAATAAATTAGACAAGCAGAATTTTGATTGCAAGCTATTCATTCTTAATAAAGATTTGGATTTTAACTTGCATTAGCACATAAGTCAGGTTAAAAGTGAAAAACCTTTATTAAGAAATGCGTTTACTAAACATAATGTTGACTGCAAGGTGTTCATTGTTGCTATGTGTTTGAACTTTGTTTGGATGTTTAGCATAGTTGAGTAGTAATAGCATACAGCTGAAAATCTAGGGCATCTCATATATGATTCATGAGTCCTTACCAGGCAGTTAAATATGATGTATGACAACGAGGCCTGCCCTTCGCACAGCAAAACGGAAAACAGAAAAAAGAAATGTTGAACAGCATTTAAACGTGTCCTCTCATGCTTTTGGTGGTCAAGGTAAACAAATGAAGAGGCCGTGCCACAAATGTCCCTGGGGCAGCGCCACGCTCGTATTAGTTCAACGTGGCAGCGGAAGGGTGAAGTAAAGTGGCTGCCAAAGCGGTGCAGACCAGCTGTAACTGTAAATGTGAATGTGGTTTTCGTTTGCAGTCGCCTCTTTCGTATTTTACTCGCCTGTGTCGCCTGTTTGCCGGGCAAATACTGAGTAAAAATCACGTTTAACGAATGAAGCTCGGCACCTAAATCGCGCCAAAAAGCAGACTACACACGGACAGAGAGAGAGAGAGATGGAGAGTGTGTGTGTGAGAGAGAGGCAAGGAGAAAGAGATAGCGTTGAGCAAACACATGTACATCATTAATTAAGCTGAAGCACAGTTGGCTCAGCACTGTTCATGCAACTTGTAAATACTCCAAAATAAGCTGAAAACCTCTGCGGAATTGACCACAAAGCTTACACCGGGATGCGTAATACCCAAAAATATCTCCACTTTGAATATAGTTGGACAGCCAAATGGCTTGCGTCGTTTTATATGCCAAAAGCATGCATGCAAATTTATTTATGAATGCAAAATTGCGGAGTGTAACACTAAAATTTCCAACGACATGACTGAACAAGTTAAGGGCCAGCTTATGGCTCTTAAAATGAACTTATATTACTTGTATATAAGAGCTATGTCTGGGCTATGTGGGTCTATGACATACTTCAGTAATACTGGAGTGCTCTTGGCATGGAATTTAAGGCTTTCGTTGAACCACATTGTAATAAATGTATCGGTGATTTATAACTTAGACCATCTTATATAGGAGACTAATACGAACCCTTGTACTCTTGTGGCACGTGTACTCACAATAATAAACAGCAATTCTACTTAATCACTCTCATCTCACTCTCTCGAACGGAGCCTTCTTATTGCTTTCGCAAACAGCTTCCCTAAACTCACAAATACCCTTCCGCTGCTATCTCAACCAGATTGCTGAGCTAAGCGCCAAACAAAAGCTTATGAGCACACAACAAATGGCAAACAGGCCAAGTGGAGGAAAGGAAGCCCAGCCTTATCCTTGCCACAGCTGGTTGCACGTGCACGTGCAGCAGCAGCGACAAACAGCAAGTGATTTTCCCCTGCCAAGTTGTTGTCCGATTCACCTGCCAAAGATGTTGTTGCTGCTGCCATGCGAATTGCGCATTACGTGACGAGCAGCTCAATCTGTGGACTCAATGTTGGCCAAATTGCTCATGTCTGTGGCTGTATTGCTGTGGCTGTGTTGCCTCAAAGTGGGCTATACAAAATTAGAGGCAAGGAGCGTCAAAGAGCGTAAGATGCCACAAGTGCCACTTGACATGAATACGCTGTTCAGCTGCTGTCTGCAGCCTAGAATCGAGCCACATACATTTATTGCTACATTAAACTGGGTCACGGCCAGCAGCAAAGTCCTGACCAGAGTCCAGAGAGCTGCCTGGGTGCCTCCAGGCT
Organism: Drosophila grimshawi; assembly: GCF_018153295.1. Lineage (NCBI taxonomy): Eukaryota > Metazoa > Arthropoda > Insecta > Diptera > Drosophilidae > Drosophila > Drosophila grimshawi. The sequence goes on from NW_025062900.1 coordinate 25,375,170, forward strand.
GCCTGACTTGCCGGTGTGAGCCCCAATTCAATTGTATAAATTGCCGGTATGTGACTTAAAATGACTTCACTAACCATTTATGATGCAATTAAGCGACGGTTAATGAAATCAGTCGTCAGAACAATGGCATTGGCCATACCTAATGGGGGCCTGCCAATTAGCCCTGGACATTGCATACTTAATAGACAATCACAATCACAAACACAATCACACAAAGCTACCATCCTAACTGTCGACTGGCATTCAGTGCTGCAGAGCTGGAACACCAGTTCGGAGGACATCGGTTGGAAATAAACAATGGATATACACCTACATACACACATATCCAACTTTCCACTGCACAACAGCATTGAGTAGTATGAGTAGTTTGGGAATTTCATTTTATTGACTTATTACATTACATTATGTTCAATGGCAGACATTTTGTGCAAAAAGATCAATAGTTTGCCCAATGTGCGTATATATATAGTTTTTGAATTTGTAAACATCATTTAAATGAATTATATATTCTCAAGGATAAATTGAATCTGCTGCTGATGGATTTGTTGTTGCTTTGTCAGATTGTGTTTATGTTTAGGGTATAAATGAGAATAAATATTTGATTTCTACGCCCATAGCAATACAAATGTCCAACAATATGTAGGCCATTGAGACGTATGAGTAATATTTTTGTTACTTTTTATAGGGGTGGAAAACTATTTAGCCAGCAGCAACATAAACAAAGTCCAAAGTCAATCGATGCAATGTCAAATCTACGTGAAATCAATAAACCAAAGGCAGCAAGAGGAAAACAAATTGAAATGGAAATGGAGTTGGAGTTGGAGTTCGAGCTCGAGTTGGTAAAAGGTAGAAATAATGGAACACGGTTTGACAGCAATGTGGTATATTGCGCAGCTGGTCACCAGGCTTGGCTTTGGGCCACTCCTTGGACGCGTTGACACGCCCACACATGCTCTTAACTTTAAAGCGCTTACAATTCCCGCTGAATGGCGCCCAAAAGCCAAGTTGGCTGATAAACTACCAACTCGACCAGTTTGAGGCACTCAGCTCTTTTTGTGTTAAATGCATTTCCATTGTTTCGCAGCGCACAACAATCGCTGGAGAGTAAAAGCAAATATAAAAATGCAAAAAAAAAAAAGGAAAAGGCAATTGAAAAAATTGTGAAAATGTTTCTGCTGTTGCAGAAAACTTGCATTTAGTTTGCGGCTTTCGGCTTTCGGCGCCTGAACAAGTCATCAAGTAAAATGGTACGCAAAAGCTCTTAAGTCGACACTGTGGTTGTTCTGTGGTGGTGGTTGTAGTGGTTTTTCCACATCTCAATTAACTAAAAACTGCTCCAAATTCGAAAATGATTCTACTCTTAACCACATTTGCTAATACGCAGTGAAATTTATACACATATTTACTAGCTTTGATTAAATATTCTTCAGCTAATTAAAGCATCAAAATTAGCCACATCATTTTTATTTATTACCTTTTCTGAATAAAATGGCTTGCTTCGAAGCTGTGCTTTTTTATAGGTGCACAAGATATGCTTAAGGTCTACTCATTTCCAACAGATTCAGATTTTACCCTTAGAGCTCTGTTTTTTTTATAATATCATCTTCAGATGACTTTACGTTTTATCCTGCAGCAAAGTTTCGATTGAAACCATAATACAAGTTTGTCTTCTTTACCCATTTTTTACAGCTGGTCCTTTTCGCAACCCTGAATGCAACTGATTACTCCCAAATGCTTTGGTAATGGCATACAATATTTTACTTATCTAGCATTTTGCTGTTTCTCCGCCCTTGGCGCATTGCAAATCAATTCTGCCCGTCATACCGGGCGTATACGTGATCTGGCCATCATTCTGGCCAAAACTTGGCTACGCTTTCAGCTGATTAAGTACACACAGCACACAGACTTGTGGAGTTTAAGCGGAGAAAACAACTTGGCACGAATTTGGCGCTTTTGTTGCGGTCAAGTTATTTTAGAATCTTAACCAAATAAACAAGAAAGCGAGAGAGAAAGAGAGAAATAAAGAAAGAAATGTAAACAAGTGCAGTGTAATGAAATAAAAAACGTATTTCGACATGAAAGCGAATTCTCTGGTGCGTATTTAAGCCGATTTGCTCATGAGAGGGCGAGAGTGAGAGAAATAACCACAAAATACTATAACAATTTTCAAGTTGTTTTCGCCGCATTTAAAATGTGTTTGCAAGGAAGGGAGAAGGGGAACGGGGTTTCCCCCATTTAGGTACAGATTCAAGCGCTGCCAATGGCAGTGTGATTAACTATTAGGTCAGTGATGAATATGATGTGGAGTCTAGCAACTAAGATCAGCTGACTCAGTGCGAATATGTGCAGGCTTAAAATCAAGGCCAAGTTAATGCCAATATTTAACTTTGTCCATTGGCTATTAAGTCATTAAACAGGCATTTAACCACATGAGAGAAGTTGTTTAATGAAGATTACTTTTGCATTATGTATATCTGATTGTTGGGTGTTATTATTTATAGCCACATATGTGTAACTATTTAACTACGTAAGCCAAAACACAAATGACCTCCAGTATGTGCACCAGCGTTTTGTAGACCAAATAGCTTGAGCCTCGAAGAACTGCCAGTTACACTTCGATAGTTTCAGCTTAGCCTGCTTGGCTGGCTGTGCGATAACATGAATAAATCAATCAGCTTTTAATGTAGTGTTTCATTGAGTGACTGAATGCCTTATTGATTGATTGACCGATTGATGAATTGGTTGATCAATTAAGCGTGCCGTGTGGCGGACCAACAACTTCACACACCCTCCGCCCCCCCGCCAACCAACCCTCTCACACACCAACAGTTCCCACGCTACTGTGGCAACTTGCAAGTGGCTCATCGATTGCTCGAGCTGTGTTTCGACTTGCGGTATTTGGTTTTTAATGAGCCCTCAGTCAAATTGTTGTGCCACTTTCTGATACAGCCAGAGAGAGACAATGAGTGAGAGTGAGAGTGAGAGAAAGAGACAGTGGGAGGCAGGGGAAGAGGGAGATTTGATTTATATAGCAGAGCTGATTGTGAGTGCTCCGCTTTAGAGCGATACTGACATTAAAATTGTGTCAACGTTGTCACTTTTATTTATTTTTACATTTATTTATTTACTTTTTGTTCATTCGTACTCGGCCTTGAGCAGCCTAGCAAGCACTGCGAGCACGCCGAGCTCTGATGTCATCCCAGAATGAAACTTTTTGTTTTGTTTTGTTTTTTTTTTTGCTTTTGCTCCATTTTTTCATTCAGATTTGAATTTTGGGTTCACTTGCCATGCAGTTCAGCTCAAAGAGCAGCCAACATTTGTAATTGGAAATTGAAATGTTGCCAAAGATCAACGTGACTTACTTAAAATTGATGTTACATTAAATTCAAAGTATTCCCGATATGCTCGATATACAGGAGAATAGGCGAGATATTGCCTTATTGCAGAGTATTTACAAGTCGACGCTAGCACGTCTTGAGCTGAGTCATTCTAACTAATTTAATTGGTAATGCAATGCAAATGGAATATTTATATGTTCGATGGACCGCTAAGTGCTTGCTAATAGAAGAGCTGACTTCTGTTGAATTGTCTGTCAATTTGGCAAATCATATGAATTTACAATGACCATAGAACATGTCGGCCAAATGGCCTTCGGCCAAACGCAGACAGTGGCCAATGGCAATGCAGTCTTTGCAAATGTCAGCCTTGTTTCGCTCTCTTCTTCACTCCATCTCTCTTCCTACTCTCTCTTGTCTCTTCTCCATGAAAGCAGCTGGAGATGACGTTGCGGAGGCGTGAAAATTACTTCTGCCCCGAATTATTGGCACAGACGACAGCCGGCCAGAAACAAAAGAGATATTCATAAATATGTAATCAGGCAGACAGCTACCTGAACAGCCTGCATACGGTCCGGGTCGAGTGGAGAGTGGGGAGTGGGGAGTGGGGAGAGGGGAGGAGGGGTTTGCGTGCTGTGCCAGCAAAGAGCATGCAAAATCATCAGGCACATAAAATGACATAAAAATAGTACAACATGCAGCAGCGGCAGTAACACGGAAACAAATAAAAATCAACAGGATTAAATATGCAGGCGAGACTCTGTCTCTGTCTCTGTCTCTGTTTGGCCATAGCTAGCCATCTCTCTCTCTCTCTCTCTCTCTCTCTCTTGCTTACGCTCACACACCCTCTCTTAATCACACACGCTCATTCTCTCTCCCACTCTTGCAGTGAGCTTTGCCCGGGGCTCGTTTAACAGCCTTGCCCGGCTCTAGCTCGGCTCCGGCCCCGGCCCCGGCTAAGGCTCTGGCTCTGGCTCCGATCCGGCTCAGCGTCTGGCCCTTATTCTTCTTCTTCTTCGTGTTCTGGCCGCTTTGGCATCGGCCAATCTGTAACATTTTGTCATGGATTTTCATGCAGTGTTGTCGACGTCGTCGTCGTCGTCGTTGGCGTTGCTGGCGTTGTTGTCGCTTCGTGTGTCCATGTCTGTCTTTGCGTCCCTGTCCTTGGAAAGTTTTACCTTGAGCACAGCACAGTTAAATTCAACAAGTAATAAAATTGCAATCTGCAATGATTGACTTTAACATACCCCGCACTCAAATTGCTCATTGTACGTAATTAGTGAAGATGAAAACTTACAGAAAGAATTTTCCATATACTTTAAAATAAAATTAATTAAAGTGGTCTGTAGTACATATTTTGCTTATTACAAGCATTATTTCTTAGTTTATTGTCTAAAAAAATGATGTTTTGTTCAAAATCTTGTGATCCTCTACATAATTATATTAGCGAATTGTTTTAAGTATTCAAATCTCCACAAAATCTCTGACAGAATTCTCGTGGTTCCAAAATAGCCACTTGAGTTTGTAAGTGCTGTCACCAGCACATCCGTAAACTGTGTATACCCTCCAGGTACAGGGTATATAACACGTACTCGCAACACAGTTCCATTTGCCAGGCCTTTGGCTTTGCATTTAAAACATATATTTCTCACGTTTCGCTCGGCTTCGCTTGGCAAAAAGACATTTGCGGAAATGGGCCACGTTTTGCCCGGTCGGGCGTCAAATGAGTTGGCACGGTTGCCATTTCATCAGGCCCTGGCCAGGAGGCATCCGTTCGCAATATTAAGTATTTAAACCGCTAGCAGCGCTGACAATTAGAGAGAGCTAAAATTCTTGCTGCTGCAACTTATCTCAAACATGAGGCATATAAACTCAAGGTGGACTCGGCTTCCTTTTGCTTTGACACAAAATGGAAACGTTTCCTGTGCATAAATTCAATGAAGCCACAACCCTCAAAGATGCATATAGAATGACCCAAGTTGCATAATTCATCCTCTTACCAATCAAACACACACACACACACAGTCACACACAGACACAGATACACACACAGGCAGTCCTTTACTTCACAAGCGGTGGCAGTTTTGGCTTATTCAAGTATTTGCTGCAAGTGTAGTCGACTCCCTCAACCCGCAACGCCGCTGCTCACACAATTTTACGCACAACATAACTAAATTAGAAGTTTGCATGCGCTCAACAGGGCGTATGCATGATATGTGCTCTGCCTGCAACCTCTCTGACGGAGCAAGAATATAATTGAATTATCCGATTACAAAGCTTGAAGGCTTGCAACACGAAATATTACTGAATAACTCAAAATTGTTAATATGAGAAAAACTAGAAAAATTAAATAAATAAAAAAGAAATAAATAAAAATATCTGACAACAGTACAAATTTCATCAAGAACGGAAAGGAAAGGCTTCATAAATATGCTTACTCTCCGATGAATTCTACTTTTAAATGGAAATAAGATTGAATGTTTCCCAATATGTATTTTTTAATGGCTGGCTCAGATGCTGTTTCACACACTAGCAACATTAATTATCATTGTTTGAGTAGTTAGTCCAGCACAATCACAAATTGAAACAGAATCCTATCTCAACAGCAGCAACAACATTCTACGTCTCTGTCTCTCTTAATTGGCTTATCAATAGCCATAGATGCATAGATAAGCCTGTGAAAAGCCTTGACGCATTGTGCGTTTATTTAAGCTCAAAACTTTTGTTTGGCAATGCATTTGTCCGCAGGCACTGTAATTAAGCCCGAAAGCAACATGCAATATGAACTTCATGTTCAAAACGGGACAATGAAGAGGCAGAACAGACCCCGAGTACATAAATTAATTACATTTCAGACAATGCCCAGTAACTCTATTCGTATATGCCACTAAATGTGTGTGTTTGTGTGTGTGTGTGTGTGTGTTGGCTGTGAAGAGTTTTCCTGGAAATGCTACATACACCATCCATGTTGCCTGTTGTTGTTCGGTGGTGCACAGTGGGCGGTGGGCGGTGGTCGGTGGGCGGTGTCTGTTGGTGGGTAGTGTATGTGGGCTTGGTTTGATACGCGCTATTTAACGCCCTTGCAAAGCATTAAATTTGCTCAAAAACCATAACTTTTAGCACGACTACATTTCGCATATCAATCATACGCACCGTTGGCCCAGTGCAAAAAAGTGCTAGCAGTTGTCGCTGACTCTGAGTTTGACTCTGCTGTTGCTGCTGACACCGCTGACAGCACAATTTACGGTAGATTAATCAAAATGCTTCACTTACAATTTCAATTTCCTTGGTTTTTGGCTCCTGTTCACGTTTCTCCCTTTACAATGTATGGCAAAAGTTCTTCTGTAAGCAAACAGAAAAATTGTGGGTATTTTAGAAGCAGCATTTAATTGTTTTAAAGCTTCTGCTGAAATAAGAATTTTAAGCAAATTAAATACTACATACAGTTCACTTATCATTAATGGGAATCAAATACTGCATAGAATTCAGTTAACTTGATATCAGCGCTGCTATATTCATATGATTATGTAAATTCAAAAATTAAAATCATGTTTCGCAAATAATTTACTTTAACACATATATCGATTTCCCATTATTACCATTTTTTGCTGAGCACGAATAAAACTCAAACAATGTAATATTTTTTTATTATTTAAAGCGATTTTTTGTAGCTCAATAGAGTCTTCAGTGAGTAATTTGTAATAATTAAGCACAGTTTAAATACGCTACATTTGTCACGCTGAAAGGCCGAACAAATATTCGGCAAAATTGTTCATTTCATTTTCAGCAGCCTTTAAAAGTTTTGCATCTTAACTGAACGAACGAGCAGCAAAAAGCAAATGCTGCTTTAAACATGTATAAATAATATAATAAAGCGTCGAGGGTTGCACAATAAACGAAATATGTGCCAGGCCATTGCATTTGGACAAAGGCTCAACATAATTTGCATGACAGGATTTGCGGAGGACAACAAACCAAAAAGCAAAAAGCAAAAGCAACAGCAACAGCAACAGCAACAAGCAGTTGGCAGCTGGCAGCAAAAAACAACTGTCACAACAATGCCAGTTGCCATAAAATGAAAAACCCAAACATACTGCACACAGCAACTCGCAACAACGACTACAACAACAACAACAATGACAACAACAGAACGCAAACAAACAACAGACTGCGACAATTTTCGTGATTTATATCGAGCTGTTCTTTGTTGCTGTTACTGTTGCTGTTGCTGCTGAAGTTTCTGTCTGGAGGCTGCTGGCTTCGAGCTTGGCTCCGGTTTGCAACTTGATTGAAAGGTGTATTTCCTGACCAAAGAACCGAAACCGAAACCAAAACAGCAACAGAAACAGAAACAGCAACAGCGACGGCAACAGCAACAGAGACCGAAAGTAATTTACGAGCCAAGCCCCAAGTATGGTGCTGCAACAATGTAGCCAGCAATCTGATTAGGTGTTCTCTCTACTCCTGGCCAGGACCAAGCTGTTTAGAAGCCCTTTGCGCCAATATCAGGGAAATTTAATTGATCTTATATCCACATGGTATCAAAAAAAGAGATATAAGTCTTTTGAGTTACTATATAGCTTCCTCTGACGATTATTGATGGCTGCATATCCCGCAGACTAAAAGATTTATCTGCATTGACACTTCCATTGGACTGATTGAATAATGCCGGCTTTGGTAGTGGACAAAGAAGTATTATGAGAAAGAGTAGTATACTTTTTTGTGGCTTGCATAGTAGTAGAAATAGTAAGAGTAGACGAACTTATATAAAAAGTAGTAGTAATGTTAGGAGTAGTAGTGGCATATGCCACCAGTTGTAAAAGTAGTTCAAACTTTAACACTTTAACAATTCTTTAATTAAACTAATAGATTTATTATATACTTTCTTTTATTTATATTTTTTTGTTTAGTTAATTACTCGTTCTCAATTTTATATAATCTAATTTATGATTACATTAACATTCAGTTAACAGAAAGTATATATACATATGTAGTGGTAGTGATTTAAATAGTTAGATAGTATGGATAGGTCGGATTAGAAGGAAAGAGGCAAAATCATTGCATAATTAATTAGATTTTGCAACGTGGGGATTAAATCCTTAGTTGTGAAACTTAATGGTTTGCGTAACAGTTATTACACATGTAACTATTTCGCCGTTATGCTTTATCCTGATGATGTCAATCAAGTTTCATTTTACGCAACGCGCTTCACACATTACAAATATCCTCATGCATCCCAGAGAGCAGAGTCATGCTGAGCAGGACGCCAAGGAAACAACAACCCGAACACGTAGTACTTACCAAGAACATGGAACTTGTTGTTATTCAATACTTTGGGCCAGCTTTACGGCGAACAAATTGCACAACATTTGTACGCTTTTAGCGCTTAGCCATTGTCAGTTCGGCTGTGTGAAGGAGCAGGAGGAGGAGGCGAAGGCAGAGGAGGAGGGCAAAAGCAATTTAGTTGGCAACTTGTCAACTTCGAGGGTTTGCCACTTGCTAAAAGTTTTATGCGCTTTCCTTTTGTTGACTTTGTGGGGCGAAAGCTGATGGCATAGACAAGTTCAAAAGCAATCAGCATGTAAATGCATTTGGGGACAACCGATAAGGCCAACAGCTAAAATATTGAGCACAAAAAGCCAATGAAACCGAGATGGCTGCAACAGGGACTGCAACAATGACAGTGAGTCTAAAAAGTATGCAACATTATGCACAATGCGATTGTTTTCAATAACGTTGCAAGCCGCACTCAATGCCAAAAACACAAACAAACAAAAAAACAAAAAACAAAAAAAAACACAAAAAACAACACAAAAGACTTGGCCGGGCCCGGACGGCAAGGACACTGTGAGCCTGCATAGAATTCATCAGGGTTTCCAACACAAGTACGATGCATTGAGGCCAGTCAGTTGGCTAAGGTGGCAAAGGATGTTGGGGATGAGCAATTGTGGCAAGGTCACAAGGTTGCGGTCACGCAAAAAATTCCACTGTGGCAAATGACTAAAGCACAAGTTATGAAAATGTGAGCGGCATAACTTGCCCTAATAATAATAATAATGCTTGTCATAATAATAATGATGGCACGCACAAAATATGTAATGCGACACACAAGTTTTCAAATTTGTGTACAAATTGAAAGCAAACAAGAATCCGCCCCAATCCGCCCATATTGATATAGAGGCAGGGTCCCCAGGTAGCAGATACAACTTTACCAAAACTCGACTTCAGCGTGCACGTCTCAAATACTTTGGCATCCAATTATGGCCCGGGTGTAACAAGTAGTAGAAAGGTGTCTGATTTGATTCTATTGAGAGCTATGAAGTGAATGCTGCCCATTAGATTGGGCAAACAGAATTGTTGTTTAGTGTGTGTTTACCTCTGTCCAAAAGAAAAAAAGACTGTTGTTTGCCAAACGGTGTGAACCGTGTGAATGTTGAGCAACTACAAACCAGATTCGTTTATTATTCATTAAGTTCTCAGGCCAAACTACTTCACTGACAACAAATATTGTCTCAGCTTCGTGGGATTGCCAGAGATTGGTGGATTGAAAAGGTGAAGTTTAAAGAATCTGTTAAACTGACCCTCAACCCAATTCAAACAATCTTAGCTAAAGTATTCATTAAACAGGTCTTTGAATGTACCAGCAACAAGAACCCGATCTTAAAACAATGTTCTTTAAGAACCATACAGAATATTATTATTTATTCTTATAATTATTAAGTTAATTATTATTATTATTAAATTATTCAAATTAGTATTTTTATTAATAGCAGTACTATCAAATCATTAACATTGCATTTCATAATAGGCATATTTTTACCAAAGTAATTTTGGCTATTTTATAGATAAACGTATCTTAGCAGTAGATTGAAAAATCTTCCAACTGATATGCGAAGGTTACCTGGCATTTCCTCCCATTTTTACCAATTACAGATGCCATCCTGCCAACATCATAGCCAACGTCATCATCATCAACAACATCATAATGCCGATGACGATGACGATTTGGACATTTCACGCACTGTGGGCTCCATTAATGGGTCGAGCTAACAAGTTTAGTCAATGGCAATGGCGTCCGAACCCACCGCTCGGACTAAGGACACTGGCACAGGAATTCCTGGGCAGCAATCAGCCCGAGACTGTGACAGTTTTCTATGTTTTTGGCTGCTTTTCATTTCCTTATTTATTCAACAAGTTCCGCTGCGACAGACCAAACTCTGGCACTTGGAGGCACGCACCAAACGGAACGACTTGGCACGCCAACAGGCAGGGTAAGGGGGTAGTGCTTGCCACAGTTTCATGTTGAGGCTCGTTCCAGTGGCAGTTTTATGCGCTTATAATCACATATATATATATATACATATATATATATATATACATTTTTTTGTATTTAGTATATGTCGTTGGGCGGCATCGATTTGTTTGGCATTTGTTGCATGCCACAAGGACACGCAAAGGACCTCGTCCTTGTCCCAGCTCTCAACCCGCCTTGTGACATTGCTTTGACTTGACTTTTGGGCCCCTTTATTTTAGTGGCATTCATTTTGTCACATGTTATTTGTGTCGGAATGCGTTGTCTAGGCAGGGTCCAGGGGCTAGGGTGGCATCGCGATGAGGGGTGGCAGGTAGTGGGGCACAGAACTAAGGAGTTTGAAAGCCTGTAAGTGCGTGTTTATTTGCTCTGTGGGTTGTGAGTGGTTTTTGGGGAATGGCTTAAAGGTATTTTCGTTGCGGCACCTTATCGAAATCATGCAGCAGCCGTTGACAGGAGCCAAAACTCTGGCAGGACCTTGGCATCCTGTAATTGGAACAAGGGTTTCACAGCTTTCTCGCTCTGTGTTTGTGTGTATGCTTATGACAAGCTCATTTAATATTTATTAAATTTGTGCGCTCTCGGGTTTTACTTTCATTTGGCACGTACCAAAACAAACATTTAGCGATGTTGCTTTATGGGAATGCCCTTCTCATTCAGTCAGTAACTCTCATTGGCTTACTCGTTCGGTGTGTGCTCTCTCCTAATTTACCTATTTTTCAGCTAGCATCAAATCTCCGATAAATCTCGGATTTTACTTAATAAAGCTTAAGCTTCTGCAGATATTTGAAATTAAATTTTATAGTAGTATAGAAACTAAATTATGACGGAAGGTTAGTTACGGTTAACGTAGCCCAACATTTGCTTAGTTAAGTAAGTTAGCTAACTGCCAAAATCTAGAATATTTTACTTTATGTAAAAAAAGTGTATCTTTTACTTCGCTCCATTCAAATAAATTAAATTTCTCTTTGCCCTTTGGGCAGTGCTGTTATTTACCAACACACATGAATCCTGCAACAATTTCGAATATATCCCCCCCCCCCACACACACACACACACACACACTCACACACTGCCTTGTGCGCCCCTGGCAACTGAACTATGTAATTAAAATGTTTGACCATGGTTGCCTGGAAAAATAGTTTTAATTTTGCCTATCTATATTTTTTTGCTTCATATTTGAAGGGTTCAAAAACAATAATTAAAAGCATACAAGCAGTTATCAAGCCAATTTTAGCAAGTGTTTTTTAACATAAGCTCGTAAAATAAAAGGGCTAAAAAAACACAGGCCATAAAATGCGAGGCATGACGCCGTGAATTTGTTTTCATCAATTCGATTAAGGAAGGGCGATAAACAAAGAACCACAAAGCAAATGACGAGCGTGCACAACATCCATGAATGAATATGAATATGAATACGAATACGAATACGAATATGAATAGCCATAAATGAATGTTGCGTGTGTGCCAATTTTAATAATGAAATAACCAACTGATGAATGTTGCTATTGCTGCTGAGAAGGTTCCCAGGCAGATCGGATCGCATTTCAGATTTTGTGCTTGATAGCTTGAACTTTTTGTTTTCGGCTTTTTTCTCTCTCACATTTTATTATATTGTGAACTTTGCGATTACGAGCCGGGCAGCTGTTATTGTTTTTAGTTGTTAAGTTGTACACAGTTCATTCAACTTGCAATTGTTGCTGGACAAGATTTTGATCATGAAACCGACACTTGAGAATAACTCTTAGGCAATGAGTCGGGCACGAGAAGTAGGTAAACTTACAATGAAATGAATTTTTTAAATGAAAGTTGTGCTTTAATTACGATGTTTGTTGTTGTTGTTTAAATATCAGATATTATGACTTTTATTTCGCTATATAAAAAAAGTAAAAACTCAATTTTTTTTATCTATTCTACAGAAAAAAGAATACAGACTGCAATTTTTGAAATAATTAAGAAAATAATTAAAATAATTAATTTTTTAAATAGTAAATATGGATTTTAGAATATATTTAAATAAAGATTTTCCTGCACCATTCCAATGACTGAAAATTATAAAAGCTTTTGTTTGCTTAATCCATATTCCATACATTTATATTCTATATGTATTTTAAATAACATAATTTACATTTAAATAAACAATAAGCAAACTTGCAAGCCAGCTAAGCTGAACCAGGCCAAAAGCAACCCCATTCAGCGAACCAGAACGAGAAGAGAACAAGTGAAACAGGCAGGCGGGCCATAAAAACGGGCCAACAAAACTGCAGCAGCAAAAATCGTTAACAGCTGCTGCCTAACAGCAAAGACAACAAACAAAAAAACAACAAAAAAAATAAATAAAGTAAAATAAACTCGTTGCACTCGACCAAGTGCCACAGTCTCGATTCGCGACGGTAACTTTGTCTTTTGCCCATTTGATTTAGCTGATGGCTCTTGATCTCCACTCTCTCTCTCTCTCTCTCTCCCTCTCTCTCTCTCTCTTGGTCTCTATCACTCAGCGTATCTCGGCTGTTGCGCAACAAGTTGGCTCTGTGCTTTTTAAGGCCAAGTCCAAAAGTCAAACAACATGCGAGCAACGGTTTTATCAGCTTCTGCATCTGCTTCTTCCTCTTCTTCTTTAATGTTGCTGCTGTTTATTCACTTGACTTGAAATGCACTCAAAGGAAATGGGGCTACCAGTGGCAACCGGCATTGGCAACAGGTAACAGCTAACAGTCAACAGCAAGCAGCAAGCAGCAAGCTGCAAACAAGCAAACAGCTAACATACATTGGCAACGGGCAAAACGATAACACCGGCAACAAAGTATGACACAACAACAGCAACAACAGCAACAGCAAGAACAACAAGAACAACAGCAACAACGACAACGGAAGCAATAAGATTCTGTCTCAGTCTCAGCCTCTGATTCAGCCTCAGTGTGTTATGTGGAGCGGCAGACGAGTCGAGTCAAAAGTGCAATGGGATTACATTTGTAGGCAAGCAGGGGTAGCTGGAGAGCTGTGCAGAGGTGGAGTGTAATGGCAATGGGCTCGTTATGTCTATAACGGATGTGCGTGCATCTCTCTCACTCTCGCTCCCTCTCTCTCTCTCTCCCGCTCAATATATTGGTCTCGCTCCCACTTCACCACTGGCTCCAAGTTGAAGTTAAGCAGCTTTGACGTGCGTAAAAAGGTTTCGAGCACCTCTTTTTGCTCTTAAGTCGGGCACTTATTTGGGGGGGGGCACTTATTGGGGGGAGGTTTGCGTATGAGTTGCCGTTATAAAGCATACCATATTTAGGGGATTGCATCAGACAAAAAGTTTTTAAATTTAAACGAGAGTTGAAAGCGCAAAATTATTTTATCTGCGTGAAGTGAAAAATTGAAATTATAAATTTACATTAACAGTAATCAAATTCAAATATTGTGTCAAATTATTACTTAAAATGTACACATTTTCATTTAAATTTGCTTAACTTTCTAGCTTATTTGAGGAGTACATCTCTATTTTTTATGACTACACTTCAGCTTCTATTAACATGAGAATCTCACCAAAAGTCCCTTATAAAAGCTTTTGCCGTTTGTTATATGCTATCTGTTCTCTTAGCTCACTCCTTCTCGCTCTCCCCGTCCTCCTCTTGATTGCTTTCATGGGCGCTAAAAGGGTCAAGCGCACAAAGAATTAAACGAGACGCGCTTTGTTTGCTCTTCATTTCGGTGAGTTCTCTCTCGTTTCCCTTCCACTTCGCATCACATCTCACACACGAATAGGCTGTTAAAGCACTAACTACATAAGCACCAACAACAACAACATTTAGATAGTCGCAGCTCAAAGCTCAAAAAGTAAAAAAAAAAAGCTGCTTAGTATTTTTGCTTGCTTCTCTTTCATTTGCTGTTTCTGTTTTGGTTTAGGTTTTGCTTGCCGAATTGTGTGTGTGCTTGTGTTGTTGTTTTTGTTGTTATTGTGTTGCTGTTTTTCTACTCGTTTGCCCAACATGTCCACAAATTTGTTTGCTGATTAGAGCAACCAGATTTACAATGTATGTGTGTGTGTGTGTGTAAGTTTTTCATTTGTTTCGAGTGTAAGAGAAGGCTTGGCGGGGGCTGCTTTACAGTTGCATTGCAAAAAGCACAAAGCACAGCAGCCGATTTGTTTTTGTCCCACAACAGTACAAACAATATTTCTCATTTTATTTGTGTTTGTATTTATTTTATTTTTTGGAGCGGCGGCAACACGACGCATTGCATAATCGAGACTGCTCACAAACAACCACAACAGCAACAACAAAAATATAAATAAGTCCAACATTTATACACCCACAAAAACAGTGCCAAGCAGCAACCGGTTTCCTGTCGGTTTTTATTGTGCCTATTGTTTTTGTAGTTCGTGGCTTGTTTTGCTTGCGAATAAAAATAATAATAGTTATAGTTAAAACTCAATCCAAAAACTTGAAATGCGCAAAAAAAAACTACAATTGCAGCCACAGACGATGACGCCGCTGCCGCTGCCGTTGCCGCCAGGGGGCGCCACGCACATTAACCCACTGCCCTCAGTTTCTTCGCAACGACAGCACTCAATAATTATGCCAATTTCATGCGGCGGACACACTGGGTATATTGACTCCTGGTCTGCTAGCTGTCGACCGCTCTCAAGAAATTATCCGACCACTTTTATTAATTTCGCAAAAATAGTTTATTTATTATTTTTATTAATATATATTATATTTATATATAATATGTATGTATATCAAGCGACCCACATTTATTATAGTTTTTATTATTCCTATTGGTCATCCACTTTTGACTATATCTTTACTATTACGCACTCTTCTAGTCATCATTTATGAGAGGGTATATAATGGCTGAAACACCCATATTCAAATAGCTCTCTTTCTCTCTCTCTCTCTCTCTCTCTCTCTATTTCCCTTGCTCGGCCGGCAGCATATCTAAGAGACTCTGTTAATATGTGGTTTCTTGTGCCGTCATTTGTACGGCACGTTACATTAAACTTTGGCTAGAAGCAAGAAACAGAGACGGCAAAGAAGTAAAAAAAAAGAACTCGTTTGGCACTGCAACTTTTTTTGCGTGCTTGCTACAGCGTGTGGCGAGTGCGTGCGTCCGCAATCAGCGGCGGCATCAGCATCAGCATCAGCCGGTCTCTCAACTTGTATCTGGGCTTGGAGAACCCTCAGGCCATCTTCTGACTCTTGGCGGTTGCGGTTTTTATCTTTTAATTTGCTCAACTGTGCAATGAAGCTGCGGAAGAATTTTCTAGGGCTGTATCCGCTGTTGCTGTTTCTGTTGCTCTTTCTGCCTTTTTGTGGCATCAACTTTTGCAACTTTCACAATTTGTGCTAAGTGCGTTTTGTGATTTATATGACACAGGCAAAAAATAGGGAGTTGCTTACCAGAGAGGTGCTCAAGAGAAATACGATAATGTCACTACAGCTGTTGCAACATCTGCCAAAAAGTTGATACATTTCTCTGGGTGGTTTGTGTACTCACCAAATGAATACGATTTTTCAAATGGGTACTTCAAAATTCTTGCAGCACAAGCAATTGACGCAATATGTATATGCAAGTGATAGTAAAAAACTTTATGAATATTTCCTGCATTAAAAGGTACACTAAACCAGCGTTTATTGTGCCAATCAAGTTGAGAAATAAAATGTCTAAATTTCTTAGACAATGTAAATTTGAATAGCTGTGCATGGAAACCAGCAAAGCAGAAAATATATTTCCTGTTGCCTGGTGAAAAACGCCAAGCAATTTGAATGCGCCAAACTTTCACTCTTAAAGGCAGCTTCTGAAACCGGCGGAAATGTGAACAGTGAAAGAATTTCATCTGCGCAGTCACTGTGAGCAATCATCTGCTCCTAATTGCCTCATTAACGCACACAATGCGAACGAAAAAATAAAGAACTTATCTTGGCCAGGTAATTAGAACAACAAAAAAAACTCATTTCGTGCTGCCAAAGAAATAACTTGAAAAATGCGCTCAGTTATGACAGAGGTCTGCCAGAATATTTACCCAAGAACTATCTAAAATATTTCACAACTTGTCACATGCACAAAATAGACAATGTGAAAAGAAAAAGAAGAAGAAAAACAATCCTATTAATTGCGTTGACAATGAAAATAAAAGTTACCAAAAAGAATGGCTTTTGTGAATGCCTGTCATAATGTAGTGCAGACTGTGCGGTGCTGACTTTGAGCCGTGACTGCAATATCAAAGTCATGTGTTTCCGCTTATTAAGCAGACAACAAACAGCTCGTAATAAAACAAAATAAACTGCTCGGAGACAATAACTTTCAACACTTTCTTGAACACGCAACAAAGACAATATTTTTCTGTTTTTTTTGTTGTTTTTTTTTTTTTGGTTGCGACTCATTACAACCACGCAAGTCTCATTAAAAGGCAAACAAACAAAATATAAAAGTAAAAAGTTTTCTTTAGCCGCTTGCAGCTATGAAAAATAAATATATATTTATATACCATAAACAATTGCACACATTTTTGGTGGGTGGGCCCTTTGTCAACTGGGGTTTTTTTTGTACCTCTGTTGTTGTTGTTGGTGTTGTTGCTTTAAGCCGCTTACCTGCAATTGGGTAACAGACACAAGTGGGCTGTCAAAATTGGGCAAACATGAAACATAAGTAAGCATTTGGCATTTGGCAATTGCAATTGGCAAATAATTGATAAAAAAAAAAACGTTTTTATTCCTTTTTTTTGCCAATGCCAATTCGCAACTGCATTTTGCGTTAGCGGTAAATCCACAATTGCTGTGGCGGGGGTGTGAAGGGGGACGGAAAGGAAGGGGGTGTGTTTGTCTCATGTCTATTTGCTTGTTTGGCGTGCGTGGGTGCTGCTCAAGTGATTGCCACACTCATTTGCAACGCTTTGATGCTTGCCCCAGAGACGCGCAGTTCCGTTTCGCGGCGTTATCATCATCATCAACAGCAGCAGCAGCAGCAGCAGCCGCAGTCTCATCGTCATCATTACACATCCACGCCTGTCACTTGGCATATGCTTTAGAAAACCAAGATGTGTCCACTCGATAAAACGGCTTGTTGATTATATGGCTTAGCTTAAATCCAACTGCCAGCTTTTATTTATACTTGGCCAACATGGGTGAGTTCTCACGCGAATTCCCAGAAATGTTCTATTATAACGTGGGAAACTCGCTCTCGGATACACATAGAGAATGCATTTTTATAGAGAAGCGGATATTGACGGCCTGTGAATAAGTCTATAGTTTAACTAATCAACTTTAAGCTCAACATAAAACTTGTCTTGCCCTTGGCTATATATGCATCTCGGACTGACTATGTTTCAGCATACTCTGTCGCCTCCGTAATCTTGTCACGTGCTTTTGTGGCGCTACCTGTCAATTTCTATGCAAAAGCAAGATATAACTTTCAACTTTGCAGTGTCGAAGTTGAAATACTCTCACACTCATTTAGAAGAAGTGCCTTGTATTTGAACGATAGTGTTAGGGTAGCTCCATGATTACCTCTGATCAGATGCGCTCATAAGGCTAGCAGCCCCTGAATCTGATCAAGCTTATATTAAAATAATAGAAAGGTATTTAAAGCTAGAGTAACCAGAATTTCCGTCCTTAGCAGTGACTTATATAGAAGTAACCACAACGAAGGAAAAGAGGCCTTAATTCATCACCTCCTCTGTCAGTGTCGGGGCAGACTTAAATATTTGGAATCCCCCTTTTTTTGCAGACATTTCAGAGCGCTCTGGTATCGACCCAAGGAACACAGTGACTGGAAAATAGCTTTCTTCATATATATACTGTAGAAGATACCGCAGAAAAGGGATACCAGCTCGTGTGGCACCACAAAGAGTGCTCAAGTGGATCAGTGGCGGAGTCTTTTTGTCACTCCTGCTGACAAACCCCCTAACCTAACCTAATCCATGTAATTTATGCTTCCAGACAGGTCTTTTCTATATGCTTTACAAAGGCATGGGACTCCCTGCAAGGGTATACAAAATGATAGGCAAGTTGGAGCACACCAGCCCGGCGGTCAGCTATCAGCTATCAACTATCAACTATCAGCAGCTGTCAAATAGAAAACAATCCTTGGACCAAGTTGCAGTTGCAAAGTGTACACAAAAGTTGTAAGCAACTTTTTATAATTCGTTGACATTTTTGGAGGACGGACGTGGTCAATAAATTCTAATTACATATCAGAGCAGTTGTCATTTGCAGGCAGCGGACACTGGACGTTGCCAGAAGTGTCACTGTTTGTTTGGCAACAGTGCGGGGACGTTGATGGGGGCGGGCGGTGGAATTAATTATGTAAATAGGTGCTCGGAAGGCGTCAGGCTGGAAGCTTAAATTTAAAATAATACATTTCATAATGCCCGAAAAAAGGTCGCCCGATTTATGAGACGGGTTCGCGTCAAGTTTTATTATTTATTTTTTTTTTTTTTACTTTTTTTGTGTTTTGTTTCTTTGCTTTTTGTGCTCGACCGGGCGGCTAATTAAATAAATCTCGACGAGCTGCATTACGCAAGAAAACTTCTTGTCCGACCAGTTTACCTTTTACGGGGCGGCGATTTACATAATTTTTCTATATTATTTCACATGATGATTATGATTATTATTATTATGATTATTATTTGCGCCTTGTTTGGCTGTCGGCGATGCGGGCACGTCACATTTTGACATCGCCCCCTCCCCGCCTGCTTGAGGCCTCGTCGACGACTCCGCGGCTAACAAAACCGGCTGTGACCATTACGTTTATTGGCATTAGCTTCGGCTCTTGGCCATGGGCCAAAAAACGTTGCCAAGTGCTGAAACTGGCTCAAAGGCGGCCCCGGCTTTGTTATCTGTTCTTCTTCTTCTGCTTTTGAAATTCTAATTTCATAACGACCAAAATCTACCAGATACTTTATTTGTTGTGTGCTGCGACTCTGACCATGAATACGATGTTAAACAAGAGGCAGCCATTTGTGTTAATTTCTGAGAATGGCAAACAACAATTTGTTCACTAGGCCCAAAAAAACCTATTGCTAATTCATTTCTATAATAAAATAAGTTCTTTGTAATTCTGAATGAATTAAGAAGTTGTTGGCAAGGCTTATAAGCTATGACTGGTATTTAATTACCAACAAAATTAAAATAATTTCTTGAGCTTAAGTTCATTTAACTTGTTGATAAACCAACTAAAATTTAAAGAAATACTTGCTAATTATGGAAGCCTGCTTCAAGTGATTTTTGGCGGATTTCTCCAACTTTAAAATATATTAAATATGTCGATAAGCGTTCAATTCAATTTCAATTTATCGAAATAATGATAAAATAAAGTTTATAATTTAAACTTCGAAAACTCTTCACTGTGATATTTTTGTTAACTTATCTCAAGCACAAGCCTTATTCAAAGTGTACACATTTCTTATTATTATTTATTCAGGTTATTTTGCAACATTTTTATGCTTCATGCTGCTTTTTGCTGCTGGTACACGTGCCATTGGAAATAATTTGAATTTATTACGCTCGCCAAATAAAGCGGGCAAACAAAACGAGAGCACGTTATGTATACGCAATGTTTAACGGATGAAGAGGGTGGGAAGGGGGAAGCTGCCCGTCTCGCCAGACTGCAGAGTTTGCTTTGCCAACTCGCATTTCGTGCGCTAATTTGCAGTTGAATGGCGCTTTAATGCAGCAGCAAATGCCAAAGCTGCATTGCCACGGTGACTGCAACCCCAAACCCCAAACCCCAAACGCCAAACCCCAACTCACTGCAACAAGAGCAACATTATGACGCTACGTGACATGACAGTAATTAACATAATAATCCATTTTGCGGCTGCAAGCCGTTGAAGAAAGAAGCTGCAGCCGGCTGAGAGGCAGCGCCTGTTGCCTCTGCTCCGGCTTTGTTTGAAAATGAACCCTCTGCTCTATCAGTTGTGGCTCAGTGGCTCAGTGGTTCTGGGCTGACTGCATTTGGGTTAACTAGCTGGGCGTTAGCGGGGTTAAGCCGCAACATCACGACCGCGACCACGATTCTTTGGCGCTGGCACGTTCAATTTAATCGCATATTAGATGAGGCTGCTGCGCCAATCCCAATAAATTGGAATCAAATCACGCTGCCCTCCTCCTGTCCGCCGCTCTTCACTCGACAATCTCATCGAAGATGCTGACAACATTTGGTAAACCACTTGACTTGAAGCCCTGACATTGGACATTGGACATTGGACATTGCATATTGGACATTGGAGAGCGTTACAAAATGGTTCCACAATACAGACCCAATTGAAAGCACTTGTAATTTTGATTTCCGCGACATTAACAGAATGTCTTATAGTATTTTGAACAAAAAAATAAATAATCAAATAGTCTTAAATATTTATAATCGCTGCCTGCTTCCAACAGACAACAGTTGTTTTCAGACCAAATTTCCTTTCTTAAAATAAACGTTTCCTAGCTAAATGCTAAGTGTATAAAACCTTTGTTTAAATAATTAAAAATAATCGCTACCCGCTTTCAGCATCCCATTATTAACGTTTTTAAAGAATAAATGGTACAAAAAAAAAGTAATAAATGATTTAATCAATAATTTAATTGCCAAGCACAATTTTTCGCACATAATTTTCGCGCTGAGCCATCAACTTGATTAAGCCAATGAAAAAGTCATAATCAAACATAACCAACAACAAAAAACAGAAAAAGTCAAGCTTTTTAAAGACCAATTTGCATTTTAGAGTTAGCCGAAAACAAAGACGGCCAAAACCGAATGAAAAAATATTCAAAAAATATAAGACCTAACCAACGACCATAAAAAACAACAACAGCAACTGGCGCACTCTTTGAGGCCTGGTGGTCTCTGATGGCTTCCTGTCTTGGTTTTTGGCTTTGGTCGTAAACAATTTTGCAGCCAAGCTGGCGACACACACAGAAATACACACGCACACACACGACCAGCCACAGCCAGTTGACTACGGCAAAGACCGAAGATGAAGTCTCCCAAATGGACTGTGGGAAACAGTCGCCGCAGCGTCTGCAACTGCGTCAGCATCAGTGTCTGCGGCTGCTACTGATGCTGCTGCTGATGTTGCTGCTACTGCTGCTGATGCTGTGGGTGCGTGCCTGGGAGCTGTGGGAACGGCCTCCAATCTATCGCATACGGCAAAAGGCAGACACACTCTCTCCCCCTCTCTCCCTCTCTCAAACACAGACACGCACACACACGCACACACTGGCAGCTGTGTGTGTACTTTGGTATGAAATTAATTTTTGGCATGCCATTTGGTATTTGGTTTTTGGCATTCGCCATTGTTGCTATTACGCTTCCGCCGCACAAATTGGCCAAATTAATAAGAGAGCACGGCCAAGGGCAGTCAACAGGCGCCCAGAGAAGCCAAAACACGTTACTAAAACGCAATGCCGTTAATTGCTGGCAATACCAGCAATGAAAATACTCGACAATGTTTGCGCAAGGCGGCTCTTAATTAAAAAATACAAAAAATTTAAAAAAAAAAAACAAAATACCAAGAAAAGAATGTTTTAAACGTAAGATTCATAAATTGTGCAAATATGCATATATGAAATATATAATTTTTAATTAAAATAATTACTTTCAAGTTGTTGGCCTTAACTTTTCTTATTAATATAAAGTTTTGCTATAAATTATAAAATTAAAATGCTGTTCATATATAGACACTTAAGCTAACCATTTTGAAAATATCGTAAAAAAGACATATAAATATGTTGTATTAGGGAAACTTGTAATTAATGTTTTACACTAGTTCCAAAGAAGTGATCCCAAACTTTTATACTGAATAAATAAAAAGTAATCATGTTAATTGGTGCTACAATCAGCTGTTAAATAATATAATATTTTGTAATACAAAAGGCAAAAGTCCTTTGTAAAGTTAACTTTTTTTTGCTGTCACCGCTTTTATGACTAAAGTTGGGTAAAACAATTGCAAAAGGCGGACAAGCAGCAGAACCAAGAAGGCCTTAAGCAACAAAACTGGCTGAAACTGGCAGCAGTCAACGGAAGACCACAAAGCAAAAAAAAAGAAGACCCGTTGCAGACAATTACCCGCAGCAATGTATCTATGACCAAGGGCCAAGACAGAGGATAACAACTGGAGGCAATTCTTGCCTCAAGCAGCTGTCGATCTGCATAATGAAATTGCAGCACATCAAGTACAGTTACTTTCTGGCTTCAAAAAAAAGTGGAAAAAAATTGCAGACAAGTAGAGTTGGCCAACCAGCGAGAGAGTCTCTGCAACTGCTGCTGCGGGGCAATAGGCCGCCATAAAAGTAGAACCTGAGAAAGAGAACCTGAGCCCAAATGTACGTTGCTGCTATTGTTGCTATTGTTGCTATTGTTGTTCTTGGAGCTCGACACAGTGACGAGACAAACTCCGGCTGATTGACTTGCTGACTTACTCAAGGAATGAAATGCAAGCGCCCCTCCTAGACTGACAGAGTGCCACACTGCCTGCTTGCCCAACTGACTGCCAGACTGTCTGGCTGTCTGGCTGTCTGGTTGTCCGACTGGCCGACTAGCTGATTGGCATGTGCGGGGCTAAGGGAGGGTTGGAGGCATAATTGATTCGAATGTGCCTCACTTTCTGCTCGTGTATGCAAATCTGCGGGCCTGTGGCAGTCTCTACAGCAATTTGCCGGCAATTTTCGCACATTTGGCCAACAGCTGCTTTCACATTTGCAACAGCAGCAGCAGCAGCAGCAGCAGCAACTATACAACCCCTCCCCCCTTCTACCCACCTCTCACTTAACCCTTCATCCCGCTCTAGCCTTACGCAATTACGTCACTTTAGACGGAGAAACACCTAATTAACTGGGCGATTGCCGAGCTATTTGCCCATTTTAAAATGTTTTAACCACTCTAATTAATTTTAATTAAAACTCTCTACGCTCGCTGTCAATGCAACCCAAATATGTATTCATGAGGTTCACATTCAGTTCTTTTATATGATCATTTATAATCATCAAGAAAATAAAAATAGAAGGTGCTTAAGACAAAAAGGAATCCACAATTGTTTCAAATTGGTTTAATATGTTCAAATTTTAAATAATATAAATCGTTTCTTTGTGGCATTAATTATATTTGTGGAGCTTTTTTCCAAAGATGCTTAAGTGCTTATAATATTTATAATAATTAGTAAGCTTAGTTTAAGTAGTGGACCAGAGCACAAACAAAATGAGATTACTTTATATTCAACATATTTTATATATAAGTCTGATACTGATGATAAGTAAATCCTCTTTGGTAACTGCAGCTATCGAATTAAGCACAAGTAAAAAAGTGAAATTGCAAAATATGTGTTGTATTTTCGACTTATAAAGTAAATTAGTGAATTCATCTACAAAACAATGTACAGAATTTATGACAATTTTGATGAATTTATTCCTATTTCTATCCGAACTAATATTTGAGCTTGGTCGTAATTTGAGCTCTTTTTAACGTTTTGTTAACTGTATAAATCAGCTTAGACTATCAGTCGAAATATCATAACATCCTTAGTCATAACTCGAATGATGACTTCCAGTCCTATTTGGGGACAAAGTTTTGTATTGGAGTTTTATATATTCTGAGGACATTGTACATAAGCAGCCCATCACATTTTTATGACCATGTTTTGTTATTTATTTAAATCTTTTTAGTCCAAACTTGACAAACTGGTAAATGAACAGAGGACTTTTATCAAATATATCAAGTCAGCATTTCATTGTTAGGCTGTAAAACCCTTTTTTTTTGCCCCGTCCGGCGAGTTAAAAGGCAATACAAGCAAAAAACACCTTTTTCTTTATTGCACTTTTATGGCTGCCTAGATTTATATTTAGTGTGGCCTGTGGCTTTTGTTTCATGGCCCAACAACCAATGAAGTCAGCCAGAGCCGCTGACTCACAGTGTTGTTGTTGTTGCTGCTGCTGCTGTTGTGGTTCTTTGCTGTTTCATGTCTGCAATTAATCAAAATACTGTTTGCACCTTGCTCAAATGTATATGGATACACGTGAATACAAAATAAAAAAGCAAAAAGAACCGCAGCAACAACCGCGACATCGCTTTGGCTACGGTTACGGACACGTATGGCATTACGCACTTCCGTTTCCGTTCTGTCTGCTCGCCCGGCCAAAGCTGTCACTCTCCTCTCACCCTCCCAGCACACCTCTCAATCCCTCTAACCCTCCGTCGGCTCACCCGTCTCGTTTGGTCGGTCGTCAGCTCGTCTGGCTTTTGTAATTTTGTTTGCTCACCCGCGCGCACACAAATAAAAAGATCCGAAATCAAAAACTTTTTATTGCGCTTTGCTTTCTGCTTGAAATTCTGCTTTAAACCGTTCCGTCTACCCCTCTCTCTCTCTCTCACTCACTTTCTGTCTCTCTTTCTGTATCCGTCCTGCTCGTTTTCTTTTTATTAATTTTGCACGCTCAAAATGTTTGTGATTTATGAGTCGCAAAATCAACAGCAGCAGAAGCAACAATAAGAACACCAACAATATCAAACAGGGCGACAAACTCGCATTTTGCAGACATGTCGGCGACACACGTTGGTCCCACCCCCACCCCCACCCCCTTAGTTCAACATGTGGCGCGGGAGGTTAGTGGCATGTTTATAAACTGAGTTAAGCGCTTGCTTCGACTAGTTGCTTTAGCAAACTTTTCCCAAGATGCATATTTGCAAAAGGTGTAGACTCGTTTGATTGGCTTAACACTTTTAATTTTACACTCCGCGAGATTAATGGGCTTCCTAAAGTTAAATAAATTAAGTGGTTCCTTCTCGAAATACCCAAATATTGCTATATTATTTTTAATATAATTAGAAAAAAGCAAGAAAGGTATGCAGAAGATTGCACAGACTTGTTGACTGCAGTTAATATGCTGCCATCTGAATCTGAATAGGGTTGAACTTATATATAAAAAGTGTCTACATCTATATATATACTATGGCAGTTATATAACAGACCGATCCGATCCGATCATGTAATTCCTTCAGCAAAAAGACCGATAGATCCAAGAGGGCCAGGGCTATATCGATTCAGCTAGTGATGTTGATTAAGAATATATATTTTTATTACTTTTTGGGTCAGACACGGGAAAAACATAAATTAATTATAAGTTGTTGCCTTAAACAAAGTTGAGTTCTAAATTAAATAGCAAAAATATTGTTTATTGTTTGGCAAACACTTTATATAATTTAGAAATGTTCTCTGGTAGTTTATTACTCCTTATATAAGGTATGCCTATTCCTAGTACATTAAAGAATTAAAATGTGCAAAATATACGGCTGCTGTTCTTGCCTTTGTCAATATCAATAAGTGTCATTGTCAGCCAATTTTTTGCTTGTCATTTCTCACAGAGCAGCGCAACCTGCCCAAAACCCACTCACATAATTGTTAGCCATCGCTTCTGGCTACGTTCGCTGACCAACACGTCGGTTGGCCAACGCTGACTGCTTAATTAAACCAATTCGTTGGTAATTGGGTTTCTTTATTGTATTCCGCATAAATTAAGATGCGTTGTCAACTGCAATTGCGTCAGTGCCTCTGCCTTCAGTTCCACCAGCCTCTGTCCTTTGGGCGACACGTGTTGACAGTTTTCAACCAGCCAGTGTTAATTATTAATTCAGCATGGTCATGTATTGATTTTATATATTTCATATATTCATGTTCATAATTTAATATGACATAAAAGGAATTTGTGGGTTTTACCCCTATGCCTCATGTGTGGGCACATTTTAATGGGCCACTGGCGTGTCTATTGTTGTTTTGTTTTGTATTTTTTTTTTGGCTTATGTAGATAGCCGTAATTATTGCGGGTATATTGAGTATATTGTGGTCTGTCATTATGCTAATGTCAAATCAGACAGGTGAGACTTAGAGGCCGATTAGCTGCAGTGTTAAGAGCTATCAACACCTAAATAAAAAGCACAGCTCAACTCAACTCAAAAGGAAGCATGAAATACAAATACAAATACAAATACAAGTATGTATTTGGGGTAAATGTGCGTCTGTTTGTCAGCGAGTGACATGCAATTATTTATACATTATTTTCGTAGCGTAAATATTGACAAGCGACTTTGCTGCCAACACTACAACAGCCGTCAAAAGCCTAAGTAAACAAAACAACAATACAGCAATTCAGGTGGCATACGTTGCGTATACTTATTGTTAGAAGGCAGCCGTATATAATTGAAAGCCTGCTGTTATGAAGATAATGGGGGCAAGCCATCAAGTTGTGAAATGTCTAATGCCAAATTGAAATAGACTTACACTCAAGTTAAGTTTGTTAAACTTCCATTTTGCCAAATGCCAAATATGTAATGCATTTAAAGTTACACTCGGAAATACATTCGCTTTGTTTCATTCAAATTATCGCCAACATGACTGTGGTTTATCTGCGATTCATTCAACTAACAAAATAATTTATTTATCTAAGGCATGGCAATCAGAGTATGCCATACTTCAACCTCAATTGGTTTTTGGCCTACACCACCCAGCCCCCCCACCTGCCCTTAATAGCCGACAGTGGCAGTCAATCAAGCGTTGAATCAACACGATTCCACTTCACTCTCCTCCCCCCCCCCCATCAATTGGCCGGCCGTCCAAGCAAATCAACAGTTGCTGATAGGATGCCAGTGCTTCTGCTTCTGACAACGCAGATAAGCCGCAGACAACAATTCACAAAAAAGTAAGCCCGCATTTATACCTTGTAACGAAATTGACAAAAATACATTGTATTTGTTCCTAGAATACAGTGTCAAGAGTTTAGCTAGCATTCAATTCTAATTCGAATTCTAATTGATTGACAGCGATCAAATGTTGATTGACAGGCAATAGATTAAAACAATCACCTATCGACTATCTCAGATTATTAAGAAGGTTTTCAGATGAATATAGAATTTTTCTGTAAGCGCCCATCTAAATCCGGGTTAATAATAATCGTATTTAGTGAATACTATATTCATCTGAAGGCCTTCATCATTACTTAGTTAACGTGGCCAGTAATGAGGTTAAGATTGCTTTCGATGAGTTCCTCATAAATCATAGGGAACCCCAAAGTCGTATAATTGTTTGTGCACCAAACCCCATTTCAACTTCCTGTCGCTTTTTTGTCAATTTTTTCCACAATCTGCCTGGTCGCGTCCATCTACTTGTTGCTGTTAAGCGCATTTCAACGCAGACATACCCCACACCCACACACCTCCCACCATGTTCGACACGAGTACAGGTGTGCTGCAAACATTTCAGAGATCTCAAAAAGCTTACATTTAGGTGGCAAAGCGCTGCTGCAAATTTATGGCTAAGTCTCTGGGGAAAGGAAGCACACACATTTATATGTTTCACGTTTGGCAGATTTGAAAACCATTCAAACGGCGCCATAAAATCACTTAAGTGTGTGTTTGCAGTACACGTTTCTTGTATTTTTTTCCTTCAGTTTTTCCCATAGCATATTTACGAGCCTTTACGCAATGTCAGGCACGCAGAATTGCCGAATTTCACAATTCAGGCGCAGCAAGGTCAGAGAAAGGCAGCGAGGAAAGCACAAGAGCAAAAAAAAAAATAAAAAAATGAAAAACACAGAGCAAAGCGTAGCAGTAATCAACCACCAGCCACGCCCACAAACCACACCCACATTGCACATTTGCATGAGAGAACTAAACATATGTTCCGTCGTCATGTGACAGGCTCAAATCCTTGGAGATATTCGGCTTCATTTTCGGGCGAGTCGCGATAAAAACAACCATATTACATTTGTTATAAATTAAGATTGATACGATGTGCCCCGGGGAACGTACATTGTACATAAGTGAATCGCTCACGTTAAAGTATTGGTGTATGTCTGGTGTCACTTACCACTCAATATGAAATGTGGATAGCGACAGGGCTGCAAAAGACCAAACAAAAATTAGTGTCATTAGCAATTTGCAGTCAACATTTATTGTATCTAGAATAATGGGACAGACTTCAGTAAAAATGTATAACAGATACGTTAGATAATAATATCCTACATGGAACATATTTAAGAGACAGGGTGTGTATGAATCCTTCAAGCTTCAAGCAAGTATTCAATAGAAATTCCCAAAATGTATTCAAGTGATATTAACAAACCTTTATTTTTATACCAAGAACCCATATAAAACGGGTAAAAGGATTATAATGGGTTTGTGTGGAAGTATGTAACAAGCAAAAGAGGCATCTTCGACACTATAAAATAAATGTATATTCTCGGAGTAGAATCAGAATCAGCAGTCGAATCGATATAGCTCCTGCCAAGTACACAGCACTTTTCATACTAATACAAAATAACTTAAAGCTTAAAATGTTAAATTTCTTAAAGTAGAATCCAATATTTAAGCAAACAACAAAATCAATTATCAAACGAAACTTTCCGCTTGAAGCTAGTTTAACTTGATTTGCTAAGTTATACCCAAGTCAAAGCAATGTCAAGGTCCTAGTTTCATTTTTCGATATCTATCCTGAAACTATTGCACATTTATTGCTGTAACTTTTTGCTTTAGAAATAAATCGCGGCTGCTGGCGTTGTTTTCATTGTTGTTGGGCGCCTCAAACAAACGGAAAAAACTACATTAAAGCGACTGCTATAAAAAGCAGCTCACACAGCTGCCAACCTCGGAAATTAATTCCAAAAACAAAAGGCCAAAAATGAATAAAAAGATTGACTACATTCGTTCATCAATTGCAGCAACGAACTTGAAACTTGCAATTGGAGCTGTGCAGCAACAACAACAACGACAACAACAGCAATACTAACGGGGCCAGTGTTTAATCAAGTGTGAAATCTTTAATCAAGTCAATCTTCTCCTCACCCAAACACCCCCCTCACAGCCCGACAACGGACCGAATGCGAGACCAGCTGCTGCTCTTGCTGCCAGCGGCTCCACAATTTCCTTCCAGTCAATGCAAGCCAGCTGTCTGAAAGGCCTTACAATGTTGTGTGTTGTGCTGCGCTTCGTTTTTTCCTCTTCTGGTTTTTTCTACCTGGACTGACCTTTTTTGTTCCCATCGCGAATCACGGTTGGAGGCCCTCCCACGATTGAACTGAGCCCGCTCGCCGAGCCTGTCAATTAAAAAGCCGTCGCCTCCATTGGCCCAGGCCCTGAACGGCACGATTTGTTGCCTGATGCCAGTTGTCTTAAAGAAAAAATCAGCAAAAAAGAAAAACAAAACAATACAGTTAAAAAGAAAACGCTTTCCTTTAGGCTGCTTTTGGGTGCGAATTAACTGAATTAGCTGGAATCGCTATTGCAATTAACGGTAAACAAAAAACGCTTAGGGAAACTGTCAAAGCCTAACGAGAGAAGGAGAGACACGTTCGCTTTGAACCCCAACTAAGGTGAAACTATTGACTCGAAATTGATAGAACGAAAAAGGGGGAAAAAAACTGCCACAGGAAACTTACCTGAAAGGCTTAAAAGTCTTTCATTTATAATATATATAAATTATTATTTGATCATTTTGTATAGGATTAAATATAAAATAGTAATAATATGTATTCAAATTAAATTCATGTTTTTTCATTCATATTTAAGTCTAAATAAAAATTAATTTAAAAAAGTGAGTCTAGATAAATTTAAATTAGAATTTGTAAATAAAATTAAATACGATATGATCATAAGATATCGCTGAGTTATATAAACACTTTATATTTAATTCATAGTTAAGTCTAGCTGAATATTTATGATCAAAATAATTCCAACTTTGTATAAGTAGTACAATCAAAATAAGGAAATTTGTTCCATCCTAAATTTACAACAATTAGCATTTTAAATTTCCAACTCACTTAAAGCTCTGATCCGACAAGAACTAAGTCCTTATTTATCAGCGTAATTCTCAGCACGTAACACTCAACTCTCAACTCCCCTTATGTACAACGATGGAGAGTAAATAAGCCTGGGCAGCTGGACAAAATAGCCACAAAACAGTTGAGTGAATGGCTTTAAATAATTTATCAAACAAAAATAACAATTTGAATAAATTAAGCCTCTGGCTGTTTATCTAGTTGTTTTAAAACCAAACAAAGTACACAGCAAAAGTTGAAGGCAGAAAGCAAATGCAAAGACAATTAAAAAAGACGCAAAACTCAACAAACAAAATATAATAAATGCCAAGAGCTTAAAGCAATGCTAAAGGAACACAGCAAAGCTAAAAAAGAGCAACAAACAAATGTTTGGAATCGTGATCTCGGCACTATAACTGGGTCAAATCTATGCATGATGCCAGGGAATGGGAAGGTGGCGAATGGAATTGAAAGCGCACAAAATGTAACCAAAAGATATTATTGTAATGGCCAACAGCAGCCAAGGCAGCCAAGGCAGCCAAGGCAGCAAAAGCATCCGCAGCAGCAACAGCGAGAAAATTTAAATGAAAATGTAACGTGGAAAAAAGTTTTGTGGCTAACTTTTCAAATGTATAAGCCCTAACACACCCTCCGTCTCCCACACCCCCAACCCAAGCTGCTCATACACCCGCACATGATAAAAAAAAAAAAATGGGACTGCAACTGAGTGCAAAGTTTTAATCATATGCCAGAAAAACTTCATTAATTTGCCGCCAACTTTCAGCACTTGACTTCGACTTTGCCATGCCGCAAATAAATTCCATTAAAAATGACTGCAAAAGGGTTCAAAAAAAAAAGACTGAAAATTCCAGGACAGAGTTATGAAAACCAAACGATATAGAAACAAGTGGCATGTTTCGGCTAACAGATACCCGTAAAACACAAATCAAATGTTATCAATTTTATAAACCATCTAAAACGTTTGTAGATGTTAAATTGTAAAATACAAACGTTTAATAAACAATTAAAAAGCTGTTGTCAATACAATACAAATATTGTTGTAATGGTGGTTATATCTACACATAAAAAAAGGTTAGTCATTTTCTAAAATTCAGTCCATTTTTTTTTCGAGTGTATCTTCTTTTCTTTTCCATTTTATGGCTACAGGGTGTGCAGAACAGCAACAGAAAATCAACATTTAAAACAACCGCCGCAGTCGATGCACATTTTATGCAAATACCAAGTCCAAGTCCCAAGCGGGGAAAAGCTGGTCGCTCTAAGCGTTAATAAAGACATGTAAAATGGGGGCGTGCCGACCCAAGCACAACCATCCAGTCCCCCTTCCCCCACTTCCTTCCCTTGTCATGCATATGCAACGCTTACGTATGTGTGTGTGAAGCACAGGCCGACAATAAACTGTTATGTGGCGAGGGCTGCAGTAGAATTGCAATCTGCAATCTGCAAGTGCCCTGGTTATGCCAACTGCCATGTGCTGCCTGCCATCCCCCATCCCCCCATCAGTCCCTTCTCCATGTATGTGTGTGTGGCGTTGATGCTGTGGTTAGAAGTGTTTTTGTAGGGAATCTGAAATTGATTTTTCATATTTAATGCGAAAGTATTGAAGGCTAGGAAGGAGGGGGACGAGGGCTTTTCTGGTAAGGGAACTGAAAAGTGAATAAAACGTTTTCAATGTGCGAGGTTGGGTCAAAAAATTAAGAGTGGACAAAAAGAAAAAAATTAAATCCTCAAGTCAAGGCTTGTGATTAAATTTCGTATCTTTATGCTGTATCTGAATCTGTCTTTGTCTCTGTATTTGTATATTAATTATTATGCATATTGTATTTGTTAAATGTATCTTAATTTAAAATGTAATTAGTATATTTTTTTAATATATTTATATATATATTTACATAAATATATCTACATAGACATATTTGTATCCATATCTATAATTTATAGCCGTATCCATATCAATTGCTGACAGCGCTTGATAGCTTTGATCAGTGCGGTAAGAGAGTAATATTAACACTCTCAACTGGTGGCAACAACCTTAAGGTACAATGACACAAACAAATACAGATTCAGATACAGATGCAGATGCAGATGCAGACAGACAAATATTCAGTCAGTCATATGCTGTGTTTTGCTACCGTGCAAACTCATGCATAAATACAGAGGTAAAAAGTATCTTAGAGATACAAATGGAGCACTGCTAAATGCATAGCATTTGGATTGTTGCCTTTGGTTATGCAAATCACTTACAAATATGCGAGCTACTCGTCTCGTTTTATGTATTTATGCGGTAAGTTGGCGAGTTACAACGGCCATGAAGACAGACCGACCGGGGTAGAAGGGTGCGGGCGGGACGAGTGGTTGAGCTACATGCTAAGTTAAGTTAGTCGGGCAGTCAATCAAATCATGGCCAACATCAAACGCGGATGTCATCATCAGAATTCACGCTCCCTGAAGCTACTGCCACAGCCACTGCTACTGCCACTGCCACTGCCACTGCCACTGTGGGTTGCTTCAGTTCTTGGAAAGGAGAGTATCAGTTCAGTGGCATCGCATAACCGCACCGTCCGAGGCGAATCAGCGGTCAAGACTAGCAGCAAATCCATAGCCGTAACGGAAACCTCGAAAACTAATTCAATTGCTTGATTGACGCGCTCCAGGCATTGATATACATATCTGCTTCCAGCGAGAGTTACTCAAATAGTTTGCCAGCTTCATAAAAAGTTGTTATATTTTCAGTTATATTTCATTAAAATTCTATTTGGAGACAATGTCAGTTGTTGATTCTTTGTGAATTCTCAAGTGGATCCAGATGAAACACAAAATAAGAATATTTTTTAGTTGTCTCACTGAAAATGCAAACTCTTGTTTATTTCAAAATACTTTTAGAGAACCATTCCATAAAATTTAAAGAGCAAAAAAGTTTTTAGTTAATTCGCAGTAAATGCAAAGATTTGTTTACTTTTCACATATTTCTATGGAATCATTAAGTACATTTACACAACAACCTTTTTGTTTTTGTACATTTACAGCAAATGCAAGCTCTCGTTTATTTTAAAATATTTCTATTGAGTTTGGTAATTTAAACAAAACATTTCGGTACTCCAAAGAGTAACAAAACATTTTGAAAACATAAGCATAGATGAACATTTTACCTATCAAGTAATTCAAATTGAATTAAGAAAATATTTTACAGGCTCGGCTGGGAACCTTTTCGTTTCATGTTTTTTGTTTGTTTCTTAATTAGCTGAAATCTTAGTAAATCAATTTTAATTACTGTTTACTCGTAAGACAACTCTCGCAATGAGCCGCTGCCTCGAGGCATATTTACTAACTGTTTTTGTCGCATTTAGCGAGGACGCGGACCAGATGGAAAACGAGGACGGAAACGGTGGTGAGGACGATTACGGGGACGAGGTCGAGGACGAGGACACAACTGGCTCCGAAGCTCGCAACTCGTTGCTCATATCACAGTGCGCTCAATGCACGAGGCTCGTAAAAAGCTCATTAAACAAAACGTTGATGCTGTCTGGCTGTCTGGCTATATGGCTGACTGACTGAGTGAATGACAGACAGACAGACAGACAGACAAACAGACAGACAGACAGAAAGAAAGAGGGGCAGACAGACTAGGTTGTTGCAGGATCGGCACATCATTATGCAAAAATATCAGCGCAAATCTCTTGAATATAACTGTAAGTGTAGTGTAGGTGTGCATGTGTGTGTGTGTGTGTGTGTGTGTGTGTGTGTGTCGCTTATGTTGAATTACAAATGCTGAAACAACAGAAAATTCGCTGTCAAAATAATTACAAAGCTGACATTGCGGCGACATGTAATTAACATAAAATGCGTATCTGTAAGATACACAATACACAACCACACACACACACACACACACACACACACACGCGTACAGATGGGGATACCGTAACAGTAACAGTTACAGTTGTGTGCAGCCGCAGTGGCCAAAAGCAAGCATTGCGTTCTCATAATGAGCATTACGCGCTACACATGTGAAATGTATCCACAAGAAACAAGAGACAAGAGACAAGACACACACTCTCCACTCTCCACGACACACACTCGTTACACGGCCTGAGCACGCAGGTGGCTTAATGCTCTGGGCCTGTCATTGCTTACCCCTCTCCACCCCACCGCCAAACATGGACATGACATGAGTTTTATGACGCTACAGATAACGACCGCCACCGCGACGCACCGCAACGCCAGCAGCAACTAAATTTGATTAACCCAAATAAGCTGGCCTGCCCCGCACCGACCCAACCCACAAAAAAAAAAACAGAAGAAGAAGAAGAAGAAGAAGAAAAACCAGCTGATGCGACGTTTTCGCGTTTCCCGTTTGCGTTATGGCATTTTCATTGATCAATTGAAGTATATTTTTATCCTCTCTGTCTCACTCCCTCTCCCTCTCTTGCTCCCTCTCTCGCTCCCTCTCTCTCTCTCTTTCTCTCTCTCTTCATTTTTTTTCATTTTCAGCCCCGCCCACATTTAATGAATTAAACGCCTTGGCGTACATAAAGTTATTGGTTTCTCGAGCTTTCCAGTTAAGCCATCGAAAAACCCCGATATAAGTTTCATGAGCTTTGCGAGAGCTCTTCACTTGGCTAACCTCAAGGGATACATATATATATATATATATATATATATATATATATATATATATATATATATGTTTATAAATGTTTGAGAAGTAGTTATAAGTGTGTGTTTTGTGTTTGAAGCCTTGAACTTGATGGTAGTTAAAGATAAACTATTGTGTGGCTCTTGGGCTGTAATTAATAAATCAAATTTGGGATTATTGTAAGATTGTAATAAGCTTTGATTATGCCTAATTTGGCATTTAATTGCCGAAGGCCAGCACCTTCTTAAAATAAGAATACAATAGATGGATAATGTGTGTTGTTCTGTCGTATATTTTGTAGTGTGTGCCATAAACATGCAATTATCTTATTAAAACTAACGAACGCTTTGAGTAGTTTTTCACATTATGGAGTCAATATACTAATCAACTGCTCTCTAAGCCTATCAGTTATAATACTCAATCTAGTGCTGAGCTACGAGTATAATCTCAACCTCAACACTTGCCCAGCGCACAGTTTGCTTAGTTGAATTTGTCAAATCACTTTGATAAAGAACAGCCAAAAGTTTTGCATCTGCTAGATACATATGTATGTTTGTGTGAGTTAGCGTTAAACCTAAAATAATCAAGCGTTGATTATGCGGCATCAGTTGCTGGAACTTTTTGGAGAGCTCTCTATGAACTTGAGCATAACTTTGAAAAGCACTTATTTAACCACGTGGAAACATCATCAGTCGAAAGAGCTGCTTTCAAACTGCTAGTCATAATCCATTTAATCTAGTCAATTACTCGAGGGCATACTGAACTCCCAGGGGGGAGGATATAATCTAAAAGGCAATTTATATTTATTAAATATGGAACATGTAAAAGCCACTTAAAGTGTATCATTTATTGATAAAAACAGTGCCTCGACAATGTCATGCAAATAATTACAGGTGCTCTATGGTGCTGCAGGGGGTGGCTGTATGAGCTGTAGAGGGTTGCACGAGGTTGCTGCAGCGTCAGCCAAGCGCAAACAGAACATAATTAGAGCCACAGTCATATAGAACATTGTGCATAGGGCCGCTGGGCCGCTGGGCCGCTCTCTGGCTGCAGATACTTTTGTATCTATGCACACGAATATAAGTACAACAAATAAAAAAGTGAAATAAAGAACAAAACATAGCTACAAACGCTGGAAAGGCAATTGTTAACAACATGTGTAGGCCATGTAGCCACGACAACCAACACGGCATAATGCGACACAAAGTTCCGCTAGAGTGCCCAGCAAAAGAGGCACAGACCCATTGCCAGATACCAGTTGCCGGTTGGCAGTTACTGGTTACCATTTGCCAG
The DNA here is from genome assembly GCF_018153295.1 of Drosophila grimshawi. Taxonomy (NCBI): domain Eukaryota; kingdom Metazoa; phylum Arthropoda; class Insecta; order Diptera; family Drosophilidae; genus Drosophila; species Drosophila grimshawi. Next base: position 25,411,536 of record NW_025062900.1, read on the forward strand.
TTACCAGTTACCAGTTACCAGTTACCAAACTCAGTCCCAGGGCCCCAAATGCGACGTGTGAGCGGCAATGGGCACGACTGCACTTTTATCTCCAGCCAAATGGGCTGCGGGAGAAAGGTTCTTGGCCAACAAACAAAACAGACAAAAAACCCAACAATGTTTCTCAATTTTGTTTTTTGTTTTGTTTTTTTTCTTTTTTTTGTTTGAGTTTTGACTGTTTTTGCTGCTACTTTGGCTGTTGCTGGGTAATTGTTTGGACGTTGCCAACAAGCAGCAACAGCAGCAGCAATCGCAACTTTTGGCCAAATAAACTGCAAGTGCAAGCACTAACCTGGTTCTGCGCTGGCTCACGAGTTTATCCAATACCCTTTAAGCAATGATTGAGCTGGTAACTCAAAAAATTCGTGCTTCGATATTAAGTATTAATATTACTTTATGTATTACAAATATATATACAATGTTATTGTCATGTTAGAAAAATTCTCGATTCCTAAATTAATTAAGTTGTTTAATATTAAACTTAAATTAAGCGAATAGAATATTTTGAATTAATTTATATTGTAGTCGTATAATTTAAATCTAATATATCACAATATCATAACATTTAATATGAAATCTTCAAATGTTTTAGAAGTGCAGCATTTTGAATATCTTTGTATTACAGTTCAACAAATATACTCCTAATTTTAAATGCCTTTCACCTAAATACACTAAATTTTAAACAAAAATGTCTCTAAACATTTTTGGATATCGATTTCAAATTCCATTAATATAATGAAATTATTAAAAGCAAATAGAGCAAATATTATATATTACAAACAATACATTTTTAATTTACTTAAACAAAAATATAAGAAATAAGAATTAAAATTATAAAAATATGAATTAGAAATTATGAGTTGATCAACGTTCAAAACTTAAACATTAAAAGGAAACATAAATTTATTGATAGTGTTCTAAACAAATCTTTTAAGCATAAACACAACCACGTGAGACATTTGCAAATAATATATTTATTTAGCTAATAGGGTATCTCAACGTCACATGTTTAACTCAACTGGTTGGGCATAGTTTTTGTGGAAATTGATAGATCATTTGGGATTCAACATCTTCAATGTGCAACGAGGCAGACTCAAATATTCAACCAGTCACTCAGACAGTTAGGGAGTGGGTAGGGAGGGGGTGTTGCATGAGGGTGTAGTTGGGGAATGCATACAGGCAATCGAAACGTGACTCCTGCGCTCACTTTGAGAACTTTGTCTGACCCCACGGCCCTTTGCCAATAAAGCACCAGTCGAAAACCTACACGTACAACTTTTGTATGTTTTCAAGAATGTCTATGTGTGTGTGTGTGTGTGTGTCTGTGTGCATAAATACCTTTTTCACTGGTGCACATTTTCATAAATTTTTAAGTAGCCTAGTGCAGCGGGGGCCGTGTTTGCTTTTTGACAACGTCGTTTAACCTGACACATTTCATTTATTTTGCAGCCAAACGCAATGGTTTGTTGCCAGAGACGGGCAATGTTTTGGGCACTTGTTGGCCATGTTAACATGAAAGTATTGCAAGAGCTTAGAGAACACGTTTTTACCATACGGTTGGATTGATTTATTTAAATCGATAACAAAATTGAATTTTCAGAAAATATTATTTAATATTTGTTTCTGTTTTCTACTCAATATGTATCTTTAAAATTTGAGTGAAATAATAAATTAAAAATATTTTTAAATAGTCACAGCTTTGGTATAGCTTTGGTATTTATATATATTTTGCAAGTTTTAAGTGTGCATGTAAGTTCGCCTTTCGAATGCATTCAAGCGTTACAAAAATGAGTCTAAATCTTAACGGTCCCACCCGACTCTAATGCAAAGTTTTTGGGGCTCACTTGGCAACTGGCATTCAAGCAGCGCAACTCGAGAATTATGGTAAATGCATTGCCTTGGATTAGCATAAGCGTGTCCCCAAGAATTCCTCTGTTTGCCAAAGAACAAAAAAAAAAAATGTCGAAGCGGAAACCAAATGAAATTAATGAAGCATAACAACGAATCGAGCAAGCGTACAAACTTTCGGCTACTTTGTTTGAGTTACGTTTGAGCCAATATACAATACATACAAAAAGACGAGAAGAGGCATTGAGGAGGCGGGCAAAAATGTCCAGGCCAAAACCACAGCCCAGTCAGGCCTTTTATGTAGCTTACAACGGCGCAACTGTTGCTCTGGCCCTAACCAATATTTATGGCTTATCAATTTGCGGGTTACTTGCAAAAAGGGAAAACTGAGGGGGACATCAGCAACAGAAGGCAGCATTTCCTTGGGGGCGTAGGAGCGTAGCAGATTCAATTAGCAGATGCTCGAAATCTTTGCCTTGTCTTTAATAAAGGACGCAATGTTTGTAAATAGTAGCTGCCCAGGGCAAAAATTGCGCATACGCAGCGTAATCGATTTAATATATTGTTTATCGACTCAACATAATAATTTCCAGAGCCGCATACAGTCCGAAGGATATACATACATAAATTTTAATTAAATTCCATGCCTGGCGTTAACTTTAATAATTTTGTAACTTTTTCTGCTATTGTTTTTGCTGCTTTTTGCTGCTTTTTGCTGCTGCCTCTGTCAGCGCCAGCAGCATTTTCGTCACGTTCTTCTTCTTCTTCTTCTTACCACTGCTGTCCAGCGGTGCGGCAGCGTGTAAATAAATAAATGTGCAAAAGCCAGGGGGCTGGGGGTTGTAAGGGGCTTGGTTAACTGTTTGTCTTGCTAATTAAAGTTGCCCTTAAGAGCAGTGTGTGTGTGTGTGTGTGTGTGTGTGTATCTGGCAGATACTTTGTGCAAATCAAAGTGTGTCTCCCAGCAGGTGAACAACACATAGTCAAATATTGGGGCAGAGAAGAGCTGGGTGTGAATGAGACAATTTGTTGTGCTTTAATAATGTTAATTGCTTCTCGGCTGGCCAACTTTCTTTGAGGAGCCTAATTGATGTGCGCATCTTCTTTTTTGGCTTTGGGCTCGGCAATATCTTGACCTAAGCTAATTAGCTGATGCTTGGCATCTGCTTTTACACATGTTTATTTCAGCAGGTAAACCTCATTGTTTATTTACAAGTTGTGCGAGTGTTGTCTTATTTGTTTATTTGCCAAATCGCCTGTTTTTGTTGCTGATATCAAAACTTGTGTTTATTTGATTATGATTCTGCTTCCAGGTATTTAGCTTGAAATAGAATATGAGTATTGATTAACAGCACAAATGTGATTTATCAAATATTAGAGATGTGATCGAGACCACTAATTATTCTTAATGTAATTTATTAGTCGACAAATTAACAATTTTAAACTCAGACTTAATACACAATCCTATTATTCCAATTCATTAACTTAGCTTGTTCTCAATTATTCAAATTCTCAGGTAATCTGCATAATCCACAGCTAATTTGCTTGCTTAAACCCTAATCCAATTTAATCTACAAATAAAAGCAAGCAACTATTGAGCTATCATTTCAGTAGCGTGCTGATTCTGTCAGTGAATTAATTAAGTACATTTTGCGATTGCAGCAAAAAAAAACAAAAAAACAAAAAAACAGAAAGAAGAAGCAGTCAATGTCAATACTTAAATTGCCAAAAGTGGCCATCTGAGCAGCTGGTGTGCTTATCGACTGTGTGCACTTATGTAATTGAAAGTGTCACTGGCCATTGAAGTCATAAAATGTAAAATCAATGAAGCCAAATGACGTTTAAAGTTGCAAACAGCAGCTGTCGCAGCTGAACGATACATATGAAAAGTGAATGAGTTGCCGCGAAATCGAAGACAACAATTGAGCGACAGCAGCGATGCGGAAGCGAAAGCAAAACCAAATCGATTCACCGTTGCGAACTTTCTTGCCACACTCGCCACATCGATGGGTAGCATGCTGCGTATACGTAATATTTGTGTATACATTTGCTGACAAGCGTCTGACATCTTTGCTTCCTGTTTATTAGTTATTATAGCCCATCGAATCCACCGAATCTGACTGACTGTCAACAGTGCCGACGTCGTGTGTGGGCGTTAACTTTATTTTGCACTCTTAGGTTGGTTCTGTGCCGTCTGCCAGCTAACCCAGTGGGCTGTGCAGGGTTAACTTGAACTCTGCTGCCAATGCAAATTCAGACTGGCAGCGTTGTCTTCTGTTTTATCTGCTGCACCCATCTGCGCCTGCCAGCTTGTCTCGACTCGACTCGCATCCAAGTCACAGACGGCGTCGGAGTTGGAGTTGGAGTAGGAGTCGGAGTCGAAGTCAAAGTCGAAGTGGCAGACTCGGTTTCTTGGTGGAGCTCAGTGCGTGTCTGCAACTTTGTTTTAACAAGTGATAAACTTGTCGCTTGTCGTCTGCCTTGTGTCCGTCTGCAACTGCAATCGCAACTGCAACTGCATCTGCAACTGCATCTGCATGTTGTTGTGGGCTTAAGTCCCTGTCCACCTTTTATTATTAGCAGAACAACGCCTCTGCAGCGTGTCTAGTTAGCAACTGCGACTCTTGCTGCAGTTGAGCAACTATTGCCGTGCCCTGTGGTAAATAGTTAAGTGCAAATTGCATGGCTAATTTGAGCTGTTGCACTGTTGACAAGCTGACCGCAGAGCAGCGCACGCATTAGACACTCAGAGGTGTGAAATGAGCCAGTGTTGCATGGATAATGTGCAGACTACTTCAACCTCCCACTCTTATCCCGCCAAAAGCTACGCAGTTTCATGGCTGATCACTTAGTTTTGGTTTTTGCGAGCACAGCCCACAAATTCTGGCTGCTGCACTTTGGGGCAGTGCACAAAATCAAGTGAATAAACATTAAATTATAAACAACTAAATTGTGCAAATCTGGGCCAAATCATAAACACTAGTTGTTCACTGAGAGTATTTCAAGCTATAAAAGCCAAAGTAATTAAAAACAGAACTCTTGAATAGCGAAAAGCCAAATATCAATTACCAAAATCAACAGAAAAACAGTAACAAAAGCAAAAATCAATTTATAACAGAATATGCAGAATTAAATAACCTTCTAAAAAAAAACTTAAAACACTTTTATTGTTATTATAATTATTTAAAAAAATGTTTTATTTTAATGCATAACTTTTGAAACTAATAACTATTTTTTATTTATTATTATTTATTATAAATATAATTTACTATTTATTATTATTTTTCTTTACCGAAAGACACGCTTGAAAACAAGAAAAATATTTTGTTTACATTTGGATACCCTTCTAAGGTGAAAATTGAAAATGAAAGCAACTCAATCATTAAGTTAATTTTTCTGCAAATGCTTACAAATCCATTTGTATGGCAAAGCGTGACAGAACTCAAATATACCAGACAAGAGTGAAAAACAAGTCTAAATAGCATCTTTAAAAACGCAAAACCAATCAAGAATCATAAACATTTAAGTGTTAAACTTAAAGTGCAGTAAAAAGTAGGTGGGGAGAAAAATATAAAACAACAGCGTGGAATAGGCACTAAAAAGGTAAGAGTCATAGCCAATTGTTGGCTGTTAGCCGCATTCAGTTAACTGCAAGCTATTTTGTCACCCATTTGGGTAAATTTGAGTTACTACTATTTAATCGATTGATTAGCATCCATGAATGGATATTGACCCAAGTAATGAATTTGAAATGCACTCAAGTGTGCAACTACCCGACTCGACTCCCTTTGCACCACCAAAGAGATCGAACTTAAATTTACAAAATTTATCACTTTAAAGTTGAGGCGTATTTTGGTATTTGAAACATACATTTTTCTTCTTACAACTCCATTAGCATGCGGAGCAGCTGCGACTTCATGATGTGTGTATTTTTGTGGCCTATGCCAATTAACTTGCAACTGTTAACGTTTCGCACGTTCTATAAACGATTTGGAGCAGACCGCACTCCTCTCTCACTCCACTCCACTCCACTCTCTCTCTCTCTCTCTCTCGCTCGCTCTCTTTCACTCCACAGCACTGCACTTCAGCTCACACCTCAGTTATGCATGAGCCAAATCTTTTATCAATTTCTCAACTTTGCAAACAATTTGTTTAAACAATATACTTTTAGCGTAGTTGCAAATTTTTATTTTTTATTATTATATGCTGCCTTCCTATGCACTAAATATTTCTTTTTGTTAAATTTCACATCATTTAAAAAACTGTTCATGAAACTCAAATTCAAATCCAAGCAGCCACCAAATGATTCAGTTAGCTGTAACTCAGTGTGTTGTATGCCAAGTTGAGCGAGCGATGCGTGAACCGCGCGCGACGAGACTCGTTTGTTGACTGACGCTCGCAACACACTTGCTCGAAGTCAGCTGGCCGGGCTGGCTGTCGTCTGGTTACTTGGTTGGTTGGTCGGTTGGTTGGTCGGTTGGGAAGTCAACAATGTTCGAAAGCAACGCAGCAGCTGCAGACTGCGAGGGTGGCTGTCGCAGAGGCGTTCAAAGTAAACTAAAAACTAAATCGAGATCTGAATACATTATTTGCTCAAAGCTCAGTAAAAAGCTCAGTCAGAGTTAAGCAGAAATGTGAATAGGACCTTAATAAATTATTTTTAATAAATGAGAAATATTAATTATAATTGTCACTACTTTTTTTTAATTTTTATTAATATACAAATAGTGTCTGAATTGAATTGTTCAAATATGTATTTGCAGAATTTAAGTAGTTTTATTTAAAGTATCAAAATTCTTGACCAGAAAAGCATAGCTCTAAAAAATATAATTTTCGCAAAAATCTCATTTTGTTATTATTAAAATATATATATGGTTCCTAAAAGTGCCCCAGAACAAATGAAAAGCGCAATAAACATGTTAAATGCTGCTTAGCTGATGAGATAAAAGCCGTTGGCAATGTTGGCGCAACAGGCGCTGTTAGACATCAAACATGTTGCATTGTTGTATTGTTGTATTGTTGAGTTGTGCGTTGCAACAACGAACAGTTCGAAGAGATTTGTTTCGTTAGAATTGTTAAATTATAAATGATGAACTATTGTTATGGCTTTATTTAACGACCCTGTCCAAACAGCCCGTCCAATGAGCTAAGGATTATGCTAATTAGAAATACAACAACTCAGATAGAAATATGAATAGTTTTTGCTGATTTGTTGGAGAGTCGCAACGGGTTTTGAGTTATTGCTGCCGTGTGGGTGGTGGCAGCAGCAAGCTGTTGCTGCTTGTGTTGCATGTGCCTCATATTAATTGCAGTGCTTACGACTGAAATCGCCCACACAGCAAATAAAACAAACAGCAAAAGTTGCATCAGTTGTCGACCCACTTGCACAAAGCCAAAGATGGAGATGATGGAGTTGGAGCTGAAGCTGAAGCTGAAGCTGCTGGAAATGGAAATGGAAATGGTGAACGCCTACCTGGCGAACCCCACACGAGCGTGTCCAGTTGGACAAACCCTGCACCTGGAGACCTCTGGGTCTTCCTCTCCTGCCTGGCCACCGGCCACCGGCCACCGGGCACCGGGTACCGGGCACCGGGTACCGGGCACCTGGGACCACTCTAACTTTAGTATGACGACGAATTTGCATTTATTTACATTGCAAGGCGCATGATTAAGCAATAAATTCACACGATCTGGCAAAACTGTGGCTTTTGTTGCTATTGTTGTTGCTGTTGCTGTTGCAACTGTTAACGGTACATGCTGCACTCTATACTACTACTACAACAACAATAACTACTCCTACAATTATTATTTTTATTATTATTTGTTATGCCTTGGCAATCATATTTGTATTTCCAATTGCCAAGCGGAAGCCATTCAAAAATAGTGCGACAATTTCAAGCCAAAGGAAAATGAATTTGGAATTGCTGGGTCATTGTACGGTCAAATGGACTTGTGACCCTGTGGTGATCAACAGGTGTGCCCAGAATAAGCTGAGTCATTGCTTGCATTCAGCTACAACGCGAAATGAGATAGTTTTGACCTTTCCATTTAGCATAAATGCTTAGACCAAAAAATATAATTGAGTAAACAAACGAGAATCCAAAGCAAGTTGATTTAATTTATTATTTTATTACTATTTTATTACTTATCATATATTTTAACCAGTATATATTTATCTTTGTAGTAATTTAAGATTCCAGAAAGTTTAGTCAAATTTGAAATATTTTTTACACAAATTTAAAAGCAAACAATTCAAACAGATTCTTTCTGCAATTCTAACTCTGCACTTTAAATTTAAACTGTTGAAATTCTCAAGCACATTGATATAATTAAATCTATTATATATAACTATTCTATTAATTATTTTTAAATTTCGATAGACAAATTTACGATACAAATATTTCCCATAGAGATCAAAACAAGAATGTGTTTTTCTTTCCCGACAAATCTCACTCAAAATATTAGAAATTTGGTGTTTCCATAAAAAATCCACAACAACAAAAGAATATAAATAAAATTAAGGTGCACTGCTGAATGAAAGTTTAAAATTGTATTCAATATGCTTGAGCAGCTTACATTTCCTTCTGTTTCTGGAAATAATAATGGCGATTCCCTGGTCCTGGTAGGAACAAATGCTCGCGGAACTCCTCCGCAGTGAAAGCGCTCGTGTTGTAAATGAATGTTTGATTGCTCATATGGGAGGAGGACCTCGAATATATTTCGGGCACTGGTTGGGCTTCTGATTTCTTGGCACCGAGCACTGTCCAAATGTCCAACTCCTCCTCCTCCTGTTCCTCCTTGACCTCCTCCACGACGATTTCCTCTGTGGACGACTCGGGTAGTCGATTCTTGATGCACTCCTCCCACTTCGACTGCTGGTCCTGAATTTTGGCCTTAATGGGATGCTTGAGTCCAGCCAGATAATCCAAAAGACTGTTTTCCGTTTGAGTCTCGTCGCCCAAATAGGGATGCTGTTTCTCGTAATTGTTGCGGCGCACGATGAGATCCGCTTCGAACTCCTCGTCCGTGTCCAGATCGCAAGCGCGACAATCGATGTGTGTGACCTTGTGGTTGGTCTGCAGACCGCAAATCACCTCACGGCCCACATGGGGATTCAGCTTAATCGCCGCCATATCTAATCCATGCAATGGCCTGTGATTGCGCAACAGAAAGCTAATAACTCCAGCGATCCGGCCAGGCTCAGCCATGGCGCCATTGATATTCAGCTCCCACACATGATGTGTGCCAACGATGTCATGGACGAGCAGGTACAGGCCATATTCCCCGATTGGGTTGTGTGACAAGCCCAGATACTCCAGTGGCTTGCCCTCGGGCTCCTGCAAGGCTTGATACTTGAGCGCATGTCCAATGGCCTCGAGTGCGCCACGCTCCAGTTTGTTGTACTCCAATTCCAATCCCTTCAGCATAGTCCTTCGCTCCAGGAGCATCTCCAAGGCAATGGCACAATTATCGTTTAGCTGATCGTAGCCAAAGTCAACGATCTCCAGATTGTCCAATTGCTTGAGGACACGCACCAAGATCAGCATCTTGGTTTGATCCATGCAACTGTTGCGCAATCGGAAGACCCTCAGCTGTTCCAGGGTGCGCAATCCCTTCGCCAAATGAATCATGTCGTCATAGGAGAAGTTCAGATGCCGCTTGTGATATTCGAGCTCCATTTTGGGACCCAGGAACTCGATGGTCAGTGAGGCCAGCCGATCGAAATATCGCACAAAGCTCAGATCAATGTGATGGCAATGCTTGGCTGGATAATCGTAGCGTTTGATGCGACGCAACAGTTTCTCCTTGTTGCGTCCATCCGCTATTTTGTCCACACCATCGTCCGGCTCTGGGTCCACAGCCAAATCGAATACGCCGTCGATGGCCTTCTGCGGCTTCTTCTTTTTCTTCTTCTTTCGCTTGGGAGCCGGCTCGGGTGGCTGGCGCCGCAGTTCACGACTCTGGTTGCGCCTCTCGTGCTCCTCCCTCTTCTCCTGCTGCAGGTTCCTCAACTGCTGTCGAGCCGCATTGCGAGCAGCGCGCGCCTCTCGGCGCTTTGCTTGGAAATCATCTTGAAAGGCATCCCTTATGTGAATAACCGTTCGACTGGGCTTTTTATGGAAACTGCTCGAGGTGACTCGTGATTCAACATGAACTGCTTTCGGCGCGAGCGAAACGCCCAATCGGAGTTTCGTCTTGGACGTTTGCATAACCGATTCCTCCTCTTCCTCAGCCTCAACCTTCTCCTCCTCCTCCACCTCCTCGTCGTCAGCTGTATCCCTGTATATATTAAATCGAACTTGCCATTAATCTGGTCTTAAATTACTTTGAGATTACTTAAAAGATATTTCTATTTTATCCTATTGAAAAATCAAATTATTTTTCACTCAAGTTTTTTTCTGAAATTTTACGAGATTTCTATTTTCATTATTTTAATACTAATCACTTTCACCTTGACTAATCTGTCTCAATTCCAATGGAATGGAAGTTCACAATAATATTTAAAATAAAATGTATTCTGATTACCTTTCATCACTGGATATTTCGGATAATATGGATTCGGCAGAGGTCACATCCAGTTCAGATTCACTTTCAACATAATGCATAAATGCATTCTCCGTCAGCGATTGCAGATGGCGAATGTGCATCGTTCTCACATATTGGCGCACCATGTAGCCCAGCTCAGCCATCTCCTTCTCGGGCCAGTAGGCGGCTGGGCAGGATTCGACAAGCTCCACATACTTGAGGCTGATGCCCTGACCCTTCCAGTCGTACTCATCGAGTTTCTTTAGTGACAGGCATTTGTCCGAGCTCTTGGCGAGCACCACCCGACGCCAGAAACGCACATCGTCTACAAAATAGCAATCCTTCAGCGGCAGATTCACGTCCAGGGCATCGTAATGAATGCGAAACTTAAGTGGATCCTGTTTCACAGGTGGCGCAATGTATCTGGTGCCCATTTTGGCCAGGGCACGCACACACAGATTGGCCAAGGTGCCCAAGCGTTCGTTCTCAATCGATGCCTCGGCGTAAACCTCGCGATTCCGCTCGCTGTGGAGTCGCCTCGTTCCCTTGGAGGTTCGGTAGAGCTCATATTCCCGCAGCAGCTCCGGCTCATTGGGTATGCCAAAGATATTTAAGTTTGCCGGTGGCAAAAACTCTGACTCATCCTCATCATCCATGGCGACGAAGCTTAAAGTGAATTGTGTGTTTTTTACTCAAATGAACAATTCTCGTTTTTTGTTAATTTTGGTGTGTGTAGAGAGTTTAACTGACTGGCGCAAATTCTGTATTTTTTTTTAAATATTTATAAATGCAGACTTGACCGGATATATATTAGAGCTTTATTTAATACAACTGACATAAGTTTGGCAATGCCGTACTTTAATGTACTTCTGAATGTATTGCTATTTAGTTATTTGTTTCTTGTATCGATTCTAGAAATCTTCATTTGACCAGATCTTGATTTTGAAAAGTAAATAAATATATAGATTTATACGAGCTTTATTTAATGCGACAGTGAAATGTAAATGTAGAAATACAAACTTACTTTTGAGCTGAATAACAATTTAATTAGTTATTTATTCGGTTATTACTATCTACTTAATTTTATTAAAAGTAGCAAATATATTTTAAGAAATATTTAAAATACAAAAAGAGTTTTTCTACTTATAAAAAATGGTTTTATTTATTTATTTTGAAAGCAATTATAACAACCAGAACATTTTTCAAGTCTTAGGTCGATTTTGTTCGAGTGTACATGGCAAGAGGAAACTTTCTGCCTACCTTATTATCTCTCTTCCTCTCTCCCACTCCCACTCTCAATCTCTATGTGTTCCTCTTTGTCTCACTCAGCCCTCTCTCTCTCTCTCTCTCTCTATTACTAGCTTAATCCCAAGTTGCTCAAATTGTAAATACTTACATTCTAAATGGCTTCATTGCTTGGCCTGGCGAATAACTTCTTCGTTGGACTTAAAATGAGCTGCCCCTGTGGCGCTTGAGAGCTTGGCTTTGGCGCTGGCGCTGGCGCTGGCGCTGGCCTCAGACCCCGGCCTACCGAGGCCCAAAACCCAAACACGAACCCGGGTCTGACCTCGAGGCACGCCAACATCAGTAACATCAAAAACTTAAACGACAACGACGCATTGTTTCCACCACAGATGCTCTCTGCTCCCTCCCTCTCTCCCGCTCCCTCTCTCGCCCTCTCTCTCTCTCGCTCTCTTGAGGGCTTTGTCTCTGTCTAACTGCGTATCAGTCTGGGGCTGCAGTTGATGATGATGACTTAATCGTTGATCTGAGTTCGCATAGGTGGGCGTTATAGTGATTTATTATTCCGCTTGGACACGCACTATAAAAAACGGACTGGCTCAGCCATAAAAGAAGCAATTCAACGAGTTCGCCCTAGCAACGAATTGTCAATGCACTTAAAAAAACAAAAAAAAATAAAAAAAAAAAGGAAAAAGTAAGAATCGAATGAAATTAAGTACATTGTGCTGAACTCTCTGATTATTCTGGAATAAAATAAAATTAATTAAACTATTTTTGTTTATATTCGTATGTATTATTATGCCTATTTATGTATTCATTCTTTTACATACTCATATTAACACTCATATTCACACTTATGCTCCTCTACATACTCATATTCATACTGATTTTTTTTTTAATTTGCATATTCATATTCATTTTCATAGTCATATTCATATTTATATTAATATTCATATTTATAGTCATATCCATATTCATATTCTTCTTCTACTGTATAATACTCTATTATTCATATTCAAGTAGATGCTCGTATGTATTATATTTATTTATATTTATTCACAGGCATGCACTGTCTACCTCACATTTCGCAAATGTAGCTTGCAGTATTCTCAACGTGCTGGCCAAGTTAACATGCAAATGCATAGGCAAAATAACAGTGCATTTTAAAACGGTAGGAGGTCTAGGTCTGAATAAAAAATTTAAAAAAATAAAACAAATAAAACCAGTTGAGTGTGCGACGTTTTAACTTGTTTGGCGCTGCTGTTGCTGTTGCTGTTGCTTTTTGTTTAAGTTTACTTTACTTATGCCTGACTTTAGTTTGCCCTACTGCTTTAATTTCTAGCTCAGTTTGGGGCCGCTTGATTGCTCCCGGGCTGGGTGGTAAAAGCACCCCGCTTCTCCCGCCCCTTTGGTCTCGGTGTCGGTGTCGGTGTCGGTGTTGATGTCGTTGGTGTTGGTTTTGGTGTTGGCAACTGGGTCCTTGCTGTTGCCCAGAACCGAGCCTTCAAATTATATACATATATCACAGATGGCGGTCGCAGCTGTGCGCCAGTTTTCAGCCGCTTAACGCTGCAATGCCATAATCATCATCATCGTCATCAGCATCTTTTTTCTCATAAAAGAAAGAGACGGGGACACACACCATTTATTTATGCACTTGACTTACGAGGCGCGCCGCCAGGCCAATTGTGTTGCCAAGGGGGCTGTGGGATGGGTGATGGGGATGGGGATGGGGCATCATGTGCGAAAGGGCCACCCTTAATGAGCGTATCATATTTCACACATGTCTGCGCCGCTGCTTAAGCAGTCAACACCTTTGTCGCCTCTGCATCTTCTTCTTCTTCGTGCTTTGTTGATAAGTTTTCGAGTGCAACTTACAAATGGTTTGTGAGTGCACTCTGCACAGACAGGAGCAGTAGTTGTGAATCATTGTTGAATGCTAGACAGCAAGTGGCACAAGATTAAACTTCACTTTTGCCTACAGTAAATAAATAAATAATTCTTAACTGACTCGTTGAAAAAGTTTTGCACAAAACTTGCTTCGAAGAGCATTAAAAGTTTTTAAGTTTTACAACTTGCTTAAGGGTATTTATTATAGAGTATCTACTAGTAGTATTAAATTATACAAGTTGTCGGATGCAACTGTGAAGAGAGATACAAGAAATAACTAAATACAGAAAGTTAATTCTTAATTGGTATAAATAATATACTCTCATATCTATCAGTTGCCACAACATCTAGTTAATTGAGTTAGCCAGTTATAAGACAAAGTTCTCAAATTTGTATTTTACTTAGACTGAAAATCAAATTTGAGGCAGCTTAAGTTCGCTGCAATCTTTTAATTTTACTAATTCAAAAATAATTAAAAATATACAGAAATAATTTCCTTGAATTTGAATTGAATTGAATTTTAAATTCGATATAAAAGTATACTAAGACTATTTTTAAAGTATTTTATTATTTATTTTTCATTGTATTTAAAATTATACTAAAGTATATATAATAAACTTATATATATAATTTGCGTGGCTTCAGCAATTTTTTCCAAAGAGCACCTCGCATTTAACTAAACCAAATTTTGATGGAGCTTAAAACCGTCAAAATCAAATTTGAAAGCCATTCGAATAAGCTTGGCAAGAGTTCATACATCGTGTAGATTAGTTTGTGTAAACAGAATAAATATAAGTATTATGTAGTTAACAACTTGAGCAGCCTATGAAAAATTAATCTCGAAATGCCTTCCGTCTAATAAGTTAGGCAACAGTTGTGTCAGCTGCGATTATCAAGTAACCAACTACAATAAGTCTGCCCTTGAAATGAAGTCATAAGCAGCATAATTGCTGTAAATGGAGCGTTCTCAAGAACACACACACACACACACACACATCTAGGGCCAGCTTCAGCTGTGTGGAGCGCCGGTGTCGTAATCATTAGGCACGTAAGCAATTAGACTTGATGTTAAATGAGCTGCAGCAGATACGTCAAGGAGTTATGGCTGCGAATGAGATGAAGATGTGGCTAAAAGAGATCAAGAGGTGAGTAGTGCAAAAATGATGTGGAACTAAGCAGATTGTAATGTAGAAAACGAAAATCTGCGCTTCAGATGTGGCCATAATGACAAAGACCTGGCCAGAAAGCAACAGCAGTAGCAACATCATCGAAAGCGCTCTTTGCTTGAAAGACACGCACATTAATTATGTTAATGCAACTGTTGCACATTCTGACACAGAGAGACAGGCGGAGATAGAAAGAGGCAGAGCGAGAGAGAGAGAGAGAGAGAGAGAGAGAGAGAGAGAGAGAGAGGGAGGGAGAGGGAGGGAGAGAGGGAGAGAGGGAGAGAGTCAAAAAAGTCACATAACTCATAATGCCAATTCCTCTTAATGTCTGTAGTCTGAAGTCTTGGCCAGACATAAGAGCACTAGAACTTTAAGCACGACTTCATTAAAACTTGTGCAGCATTTTGTCTTCTTAGCCCGGACAGGCCGCAAGCCAGCCAGTCAGCTAGCCAGCCAGCTAGTCAGCATGGCTAAGGAATCAGGACAAAGTCGCTGCCAAATCCAAACAGAGAAACAGGCAAACAGGCAAACTGGCAAACTGGCAAACAGACAATCTGCAGCCGTGTCTAATGACTACAAAAATAGCCAAATGCAGTTTAATTTATTACCCAACGCCAACAACTGACCATGTGAGAACTGCAATGTCCAGTTTTCAGTGTTCAGTGTTCAGTGTTCACATATCCCAGCGAGTGTCGCCCAAAAAGTTAGTTAAATTATTACTTTCAATTCATTTGATCTCTTAAAGACCATTTAATTATTATTTATAATAATAATATTTCTTTAAAAAAATATCGCGTTAGTTACACGTATAAACTTAAAGTGTTCTGTGGTAAATCAATAATAATACTTAATAATAATAATAATACTTTTTCCCCTAATTTTTCAAGTATGACGTTTAAGCGAGCTGAGGATAAAGCATACATTTCCAATTAGAAAAGTTACTTAAAAGTTTTCAAACACTAATTCTAATCATCTAATTTGAATTATATTGAGTTGTCTTTTCATAATATGATATGAAAAAGCAAAGCTGCCTTTGCGAAAGTTGTGAAGAGGAATCCCGACGGAATTTTAAATATAACCGAGTAAAGTTTTAAAAAAAACTTGAGCTGTGGCCAGCGAAAAACATATTTAAATAATACGATAACTTTAATTATTCCTGAATATTTCTTAAAAATTGCATTCACTTCGACATCTTCGATATCTAACAATTAAATAATTAATCTTACTTATAAAAGTCACATTTGTTTAAGCAAATTTATAACGATTCTGATTTAGGCAACATTTTGAATGATTTACAATTCGAGGATGCTTAGGTATAGGAAAATTTATACTTAACGGGAAAATTGTCAAAGTTATAGATTTTAAGACCGCTATATAATATTTTGAAAGTAATTCTAATTTTGTGCTTTAACTTCATTCCTTGCAAGTTGCTTCTGCTTCTGCTTCTGCTTTTGTTTAATTTCATTCTTTTGTTTATCTTCATCTATAAATTAGCTAAGATTTAATCTTGTTCAAATAGTTGTTGGAAGTATTTCCTCAAAAATGCATTGATTAATATGAATTTAGAGAGCACACACATTATTAGCAGCTTAATTGGATATTTAATGCAACAGCCTCTTTCAGCCATCAATAGAAGCCTGCAGCGTCTGGTTTACCCTGGTTTCGCCACCGCTCCACTGCCCCCATCATTATAGTGTTGCATGTGTAAAAGTTGCATTTGGGGGGAGTCGCAGCAGGGCAGCAGTTGAGTGATTTATGCTTGCAACTTGCTGCGTCGCCTCTAACTCTAAGCCTTATTTTTGTTATCAGCTAATTCGGAAATTGCTTGGTAAATACTGCTGCCATATTTACCCGTTGCCCCCGCCGAAATCAAGCGCAAATAAAGCAAAGGTTGCAAAGATTTGAGAGAGATATTTCGCAATGAATTATATATCTAATTTGGGGTCACCAACCTAATAATCGTGGTATTCACAGACTTTACATACTCTTCATATTTAGTATTAAAAATATAATTTATGTATAATTGTGAAATGTTAACGTGATTGAACCCCTGTAAATGCGCTGTGGTTTCTCCTAGGACTAGAACGAGGTGTGCACCCAGAGTCTATTAATAAACAACTAAATATATGTATATATATAGTCGACAGCGGGTGCAGTTCAAGGCCAACTGCAATCAGGCAATCAATCAAAAAATGAAAAGTAAAAATAAAATGAAAGTAAAAAAATGAAAAATTCTGACAAGGATTGCCTTGAAAGCAACCAAACCCCAAAACCAATTTGCTGTCCTGCGAACAATGCATAATTACTGATAATGATTTTGTGCATTGTTAACGTCGCAATAGGCCGTCTATTGTTCTGGCCACGAATGAGAATGCGAATGCGAATGCGACTGCGAATGCGATTATGAATTGGGCCTGGTAAACTGGCAACTCCTGCGCAATGATTGCCAGTTGCCCTTGCCAGTTGCAGGCTTAGTTATGAGATAGATGCAGTCGACGTTGGCAGTTGTTGGCCATTTTCTGTTCTCTTTGACGATAAAATAATAAAAATTGATTTGCGCATCAGAGGTTTGGACGATAAAATTTTACAACATTGCGCGTCATGTGAAATTATCATTAAACACGAGCTCATCCTCATCAACAGATCGCCACCCCTCCCCCCACCATCCCTCCCATAGCCCAATAGCAGGAGCCTGGCCTGTTGCAGAGATTACAAATCATAGTTAACGACTTGCTGTTAAGCTCACGACTCCCAGATTCCAAATCACAGATGAGACAAGTCAGACACGTGAGGCACAGATGCAACAGATGCAACAGATGCAAGCGATGCGAAAGGGGCAAAGGGGGAACTGGGAAAGAGGCAAGCTTTTGTTGTTCCTGTTGAAGGGGCAGCTATGAATTTCAATTAAACTCTTTCGATGCAATTATTCACACCTTGCCCCTTGTCGCGGTTGCAAGCAAACTAATTGAGCAGTCAAGTTGCATTTAGGCAATAGGGTGGATCAAGTAATCAATTACACCAATATTCACAGAAATTAGATTCCATTATGTTTTGCAACAAAAA
Source organism: Drosophila grimshawi (assembly GCF_018153295.1). NCBI lineage: Eukaryota > Metazoa > Arthropoda > Insecta > Diptera > Drosophilidae > Drosophila > Drosophila grimshawi. The sequence goes on from NW_025062900.1 coordinate 25,429,310, forward strand.
TAAAATACAGATGTAAACCCAATCAACACCAAATTGGTATTCCTTATCATCAGAATCGGTTCACTTTTAACAAATTATGGCAGCTGCGAGTTCTGCGATTTTACTAATGATAGCTGGATATTTTTACTAACATTGTTATTTTCCCTTAATATGTTCATCTTTTCTTGACCCCAAATATCTTGTTCCTAAATTTCAAAACGAATTCATAACGAAAAAATACGAATTTTCAACTGCACTTCGAAACATATTCAGATATGATTCTATGCTAACAAAAACAAATATTCCACTTATATTACTATTATATTAATATTATATTTGCTTTTGGCTTTTTCATCAGTTTATTTAACAAATAAAACTGGGACGGGATCGAATGCATCTATTGTCATCTCCCTCTCACTTGCACCATCAACAAATCTCATTTCATGTATCAGCGCGCTCTATCGTCAAAATACACAACTATTGTGATAAATGCCAACAAAAATACAAATGGTCTGATCTAGCTGGAAAAAGGCTAGGTTGGCACTACTGCTGTGCAAGACGAACCGACGTGAAGTTGGCTGCGAATGCGAGTACATGAACCAAAAGAGTCGTTTTCATAGCCGTCAGTCTTCAACAGACACAAACTGCACAGACAAAAGCTGAGTGGTGCCAAAGCGCCACCTATTCGAAATGAAGGTAACACACAAATATTTCATAACGATTTTATTTAAACAAATATTTAAGCAATTATTTAATTAAAAAAAAAACGATGACAAAAGAAATTCCAGATCTGTTTTTAATACAGTGCGTTGATTTTGTTTTATTTATTTTGTTTTGTTTTTTCATATTTTAAATATAGTTTTATATATGCAGCTATAATAGTTATTTAAAATTTGAATACTACATTGTTTAATTGTTAATTTTCTTTGATTTTCTTTTAAACTAAATGACCTTTAAGCTACGTTTTTGTTTGTGTTTGCTCCGTTTTCTCTCTCAATCTGCTCTCAATCCCCTCTCTCAATTTGATGCTCTGCTTCGTCTCTCGACTTGCGTTTCTATTGTTTGCTATTCTAATGTGCTAGATACGTATATTTATGTATGTATATATAAAGTTATTTATATGGTAGTTAGTCATTAATTTACAATACATTAATTATAGAATATTATAAACAATTTCAAATGTTTGCTGCTCGCGAAGAATTGTTGTTACGCTTGTTTTGTTGTTGAGATTAATGTTAAAAACTATATAATACATTCAAAGTCTTGGCATTAAAGAATAGTTATTGGTTTTTTTTTCTTTTTCTTTCAAAACAAAATAATTAAATTATTTTGCGCTGGTTTACAATTTTGTCTCACACACATACACATACACATAAATAAATTAAAGTTTTTACTTTATGTTGATTCATTTGATTTTCATTTTGTTTTCTGTATCATTCTTTGTACTCAAAACTGTACGAAAAACGCGCGCAAAACGCGCTTGCGATTCCGCAGCGTCTTAAAACGCGATAAGCCTTTCATAAGAACCCCATATCGAGGGCGGTGTAAAGCGCACGAATGTCGCTGTGTGCGGATATGCGCCAGAACGGAAAGTTCATGGCCTTGGCAGCGGACTCCTCCTCGGCGCCATCGCCAATGACGACGTAGGTGCTCTTACGCCCAAAGCGCGTCACAATCCGCTCATAACAAGTCTCCTGGCCTGCGGGACGAAGAGTGAAGATTATTATGAAATGAAGATTATTTGGAAATGGGATAATCATTGGTTTGCTGTGCTGTGCTGTGCTGTGTGGTTGGGTAACTCACCAATCTTGTGGGCACTGTAGATGTTCTCAATGTTGAATATGCTGCCCAGGCCGAAGAGCATCACTTTGGCCAGCGCCGGCGCCAGCTGTGTTGAGGTGACCAGCACGTTGACGCAGTTCTCGCGCTGGGCAATCATGCTGAGACACTTCAGCGCCAAGGTGGCCCAATTGTCGGTGGCCACCTCGATCTCGGAGCGGATCTGCAACCACACATCCCGCTTGCCAGGACCCAACAAAGTGCCAACACTAAGAGACGCAGAGAGAGTGCGCAAGAGAGAGATAGAGAGAGAAAGAGAGAGAGAGAGAGAGAAGGCAATTAATAAAGTGCTCAGCTAGCAATTGTAATAACAAATGCAAAAGTTAAATTATTTATGCATGTAATCCTAATTTAATAGCTACAAATAATAATTATAATAATACTAATTTATATACAAATATAAAAAGTAAAAAAAAATATATAATAAAAAAAACATTTTTTATTTCATATTACAGATCTGACTTAATTTTTAAATTTTTTATACAAATCGAATTCAAGCAAAGTTCTATATTTAGATTTAGATTATTTCAGAATAAAGATAAGATTGTATTTAATTGATAACTATTATTAAATAAGTGAATTCTCATTTGACTATTTTAAATCATTTTGATATAATACAAGTAAAATAATTGTAATTTCAGAATTAATATTTTAATACTTTAGATAAGATTATTATTTACATTTTTACAATTTCCAATTTTATTTTGCATGGAGAAAAATACTAAATTTAAATATGACGATTCTAAATAATTACGAGTTTAATATTTCTCTCTGTTCATGACAATCTTTAGTTTCTAGTTTTAGTTTTTATTAAATTAGCTTAAGGAAGTCAATTCTTAAAATTGAATCTGTTGTTAATGGATTGTTTTGATTAATGTCCGCTGTAGTACTTACTTGCCCCTGTAGCTGTTGTAGATGTCCTTGATCTTGCGGTAGCGAAACGCCAGCTTGCGCATCCAATCCACGCCGCCGCGAACGCCGGTGGGCAGACAGAGATTGGGTGGGGCACCGGGCGGGTTGCCCGTGTGGAAACCATCGGTGGCAAAGTTATAGGTGCTCAGATCTTGGCCATTGTCATCGGAGCTGACGTCGTCGATGTGCACCTGGTCGCACTCCTCGATCTCGTTGAAGAAGAAATGCGTGTCGGCCATGTTGAAGACCATCTCCTCCATGCGATAGGCGATGGTCATCAGGGTGCTGTGGTCTTTGGTGTAGCGATTGGCATAGCTGCCCGACAGCAGCGTGTGGAAGATGATCAGCGTCTCGTCCAGATCCCAGACGAAGACACGTTCCGGCGGCTTCACCGTCTCCCCATTGCCCGTATCCGATGCTGTGCTGCGCGTCGGACTCGGCTGCTGATGTCGTCGTCCGCGCGCCCTGCCCGTCTTGCCCGTCGGCGTCGTCTTGGCTGCTGTCGCTGAGCCACCACCACCACCACCTCCACTGCTGCCACCGCTGGAGTTGAGCGTTGCGGACGAGGATGTCGCCGTCGCCGCATTGACAACCTGAACGCCCGCATTCGGTGACATCGAGATGGGCAGCGGGGGCGAGTGCGGCGAGTGTGTGGCCGGATGAACGGGAGTCGTTGAGTGCGTGTCCGTTGGACTCTCGGAGAGATTCGATGAGGCGGTGGCCACATGAAAACCATGGCTGGCACTCGAGCTGGGCGAACTCACCGCATACGGCGAATAATTGGCCGGATTATAATAGTTGCCATACTGTTCGTTGTAGTATCCGCCATAATCCTGCTGACCAAAATTATTGTAGCCCGCATACGGATTGCTATACAGCTGGGAATTATTGTTGCCCCCGCTCGCATAGCTCGAGGAGAGATACGCGGCAGCTGCAGCGCCCGGCTCCATTTTGGCGCCACGTGCCGCACTCGCAGCGGCATACGGTGTCCCATAGCCGGAGTAGAACGGCGGCGGCGTATATTGCTGCATGCTGTTGTAGTAGTAATAATCATGTTTGCTATCGTATACAGCGGCAGCGGCAGCTGCCACAGCCGAGGAGTTCACGGACGCCGTGCTGTCCACACAGCCGTAGACGGCGGCGGCGGCCGCAGCAGCGGACGCATTGTCCAGGGGATGAGTGTGGACAGCCTGGCCGGGACTGCGGGACTCGGATTTGACGGCGGGCGCAAGGCTGCCGCTGCTGCTGCTGTTGCCGGCACCGCTGCTGTTCGTCTCGTGCGCCCAATGCGACATGGCGGCTGGATGGGCCACGCCCACGCCCACGCCCACGACACCAACGCCCACCTCATCGCTGGCCTGCTGCTGATATGTGGAGAAGCTGCTGCCCGACGACTGTGCAAAGCTTGAGGCGGCGGCAGCCAGGCTGCAGCTGCTCGGATTTGGATTCGAGTTCGGGTTCGAGTTCGAGTTCGAATTCGGGATGTGGTTGCTGTTATTGTTGTTGTTGCTCGCAAAGTGGTTGCTTAGCGCGCCAATTGTTGGCTGCAACGGTTGTATTTGTGGCGGCAGTCCGAGTGGGCTGCACTGCCCGGCCACGCCCACGCCAATGCCAACGCCCACGCTGGCGCCGGCACTGCTGGGCCCATTGCTGGTGGCCAACACGGCGCTTGAGTGTGTCTGCTGTTGTTGTTGTTGTTGCTGCTGTTGCTGCTGCTGTTGATGTTGATGTTGCTGCTGTTGCTGTTGCTGTTGGTGTTGCTGTTGGTGTTGTTGTTGACTTTGGCAGAGACTAAAAGCAGATAAAAAGAAAGATAAAAATGAGTGAGAATGTTGAGATGGGTTACGTGCTTCGTTTCTTCATATGATGTATTTTAACTGTGAATACAATTATTATTATAAATAAAGTTCCTCTTTATTTTTAAGATAATTACTTAAATAATTTTTGACATAGCAGCTAGTTGTATTTTATTATACGTTTATCTTAAGCGACATTCTTAATTACTTTATAAATTAATTCACTTACATTCAATCAAAATTCTACATTGCAAAAGACATTGCGGTTTTTGGGTCTGCCCGGTGTCTTTCCGGATTCCCCCGCTAGACCAATTTTACAATGAAATACCTCCACAAATTTATTTTTATTTTTTTTTGTGACTATTTGTTGACTGCAATTAGTCAACATAAAACAAATAATTGATTAACGTTTCACAGATTGATAATAAATTATTATGGCATGCAAGTTGACTCATAAACATTTGAAGTTCTTTAGACAAATATTAAAGGTAATTTTTTTAAGTAATTAATTGACAAAATATTTTGCATAAAAATGTGTCAATTGTTCAGTTGATTATTATTATCTTATTAAACTAAAATCTCCCATTAAACTTATGTATGTAGTTTTACTAATGCTTCCAAAGAACTGCTACTGCCTAGGCGCATGTATGAGTATATATTTACTATATATATTTGTGGTGCATAACTATTACCAATTATCCTACTACTACTCCAGATGCGGGGACATAAAGGAAGAAACATGGAGAGAAAGGCAGAGATCGAGACGGAGATGGAGACGGAGACGGAGAGAAACAAAAACGTTTTGCTCGTTAAGTAAACTCATAAAATAATTTCCAATAATCTTTAAACAGCCATTAAATTAACGGCACGTTGTCGTTGTTATTGTTGCAGTCCTCGTCGTCGCCGTCGTCGTCGCCGTCGTCGTCGTCAACGTCATCGTTTGCTTAGAACCGACCAAAAAAGTCAAGTGTGTCGCAGTCGCTCTCAAAATCTTGTCAAGTGTTATAAATATTGTGCAGCTCTCTCTCTCTCTCTCACTCTCTCTCTCTCTCTCTCTGTCCGTCTCTCTGTTTGCTTGGCATAAAAAAGGAAATCATTTGAAATGCCTTTTCAGAGGCACTTAAGAGGCCCACAGCTCTGCATCTCATGCCCCTTCCCCGTTCCCCCTTCCCCCTTCCCATTCCCATTGGCAAACCCAATCCATTGACGGCATGTGCGGACAAGTCCCGTAGTCCGAAGCATGTGTGCAGCAAATGTTTGACTGCTTAAGCAGCGACAAATTCTGTTCTTGTTATTCTCTCTCTCTCTCTCTCTCTTTCTCTTTCTGCTTCTGCTTCTTCTTGTTCATCTACTTCAGATTCATCGTCTTCGTCTTCGTCTAATTCCTATTTAACTAGCTTGAATTGTGGAAACAAATTAAGTAGACTAATTTCGAGGAGCCCAATAAAAACCAAACTCCAATAAGAAATCAAATAAATCACCGCTCGAAAAATCAAAACAAATGAAATATGTGCAGTCATTCAAATATTCTTGAGGCCTATTTCGAAGCAGTTGGTAATCCAATCCTGCTCGCCTGCAATTAAATGAAGTTGTTCAAACAATATATATGCCTCCGGGTTCCCTCCCACGCCTGGGCTTGGGCCATAATATAATCTGTTGTGTCTGTGTGCAATTTATCAAATATTATTTATTTATGCTCTTTAGTTTCAAGTTTATGGCTAAACTATGTGTGTGGGAGGGAGCTGCTCAGCGATTGTCCCACTTTCAGGTGAGACACAAGAACTTTAAGAATATACCGTTATCGAGCTACTAAAAATAATTTAAGAAATTACCAAACTTTAAATTTAACCATACATCATCAGATGAGAGTAGCTTTTAATCAATACAACTTCTGGTGTAAGAACTTCAAGTACATCTAATGAAGATTCAAATTAGTTGCTGAATGAGATGGGAGATAAAACAACGCTTTGAATTGAAAATAGAAAAGAAATAGGATTGCAATGTTTCAAATAATTATTTATTATTTTCAAAGCAAATCACATTTGTTCTCCCCTTAAAGAGCAAGTATCAAGTTTCATTAGAGTAAAGCAATCTATTTGGATAATATTTAAAGCTCTGCCAGTTTACACACATAATAATTTTCTCTATATTTGGTTATTTCTTGCCCCTTTTCTTCTGCTGTTGTATGCTTTCCAATCCAATTTGTCGTAATTTTTCATATTTTCTTTTTAACAATGCAATCGACCAGGAAGAGGTAAATAAAGTGCCCAATTTCCTTGGGAATCTGACACCTACAGACTTGGGACATTTTCCCCTTGGCAGCAGCCTAAAAAGGCCAACAAAGGGATCCACACAAAGCGGAGGGAGAAGGGAGAAGGGAGAAGGGGAAAGGGGGCTTGAAGTGTGTGAAAAATGAAGCGTGTGCTGCTTTTTGGGGGGCAGGCAGCTGATGTCAGTTTTGATGGCAACGTTAGAGTTCATAATATTATGTGTTTAAAGATATTCGATTTAAGAGAAATGAGCAAGCACCAAATGTGTCTTATAAATGCCACACATTTTAAACAAAGGGAGCTGCCTTTAATAGGCCCACGACCTGCTTAATAACCGTTAAGCCGCCTTAAGCCCCTTAAGTAGTTGGGCATGGTTCGTTATTTTCTTCTTTTTTTTTTTTGTACTCTGTGCCAAGTGATAAGTGCTCTGACACTCTGTCGTTTCTTTTAAAAATCTCTCAACTCAGGCAAGCGGGAAATTCTTTGAATTCTTTGCGAGCTGAAAATGTGGCATGTGTTGTGCCGAAATGCGAAGGGTCCACATGCAAAATGCAATTGAAATTTGTCAAAATTTATGAACACTTGTCGTGGCTGTTGTTGGCGGCAAGTGTGAAGCGGGTTCATTCTTGACCGGAACGTTACTATTACAAATTGTCTATGCTTACAGCTGCAAGGATGCCCAACATGTGCACAAATACTGCATCGTCCTGCTAGGACATATTAGAGAATGTTCTTTAATGATTTAAGCAAGTCTTAGAATACTAATCGGTCTCTTGAGAGGACACTGTAGACTGAGAAGTCACCTAGATAACTAGTTATAATCAGTAGCGGAAACTGCCAACTTTGTGACAATGCTGGGGAAGCCTCAAAACAGATCATTGAAAATTAGCCAAAGGAAAATGCAGTATCCTAGAGAAACAGGTCATAACATACTCCAATCCGACAAAAATGATTGAATCCATGCAGGAATCATACTTGTTGGAAGATATATAGGCTCGGAGAGAGCACAATAGGAAAATACAATTGGAAAATATAGAAGTTCTCTATCTAATCAAATAACTATTAATTATATAAATTATATATTAAAAAACTAATAATATTAAATACATAAATATGAATATATAAGATTAATCTTCAAATCTTCAAAATATTTATTTTGTATATTTCAATCTAGATTTAAGCATAATTTCCATTCTCTCTTTAGGTTATTCATTGAATTCTTTGGATTGCATAATAATAAAGATGATTTTTTTACGTTTATAACTACACATTTGCTGTATATAATAAATATAATAAATATAAATAATATAAATATAAATATAATAATAAAAAAATATAATAATAATAATAATAACAAGGAATGCTCACCGATTGCGTTCATGTGTATCCGTGTGCTCTGTTTTGGGACGTTTAACCTGCAAGAGAAGCAAATGCAAATAATTAACAAATATATGCAAGAGCCCAATTGGGCATTATATAAATGTCTCGAGTATTATTCTTGTGCTGTTGTTTATAAACAAAGCCCGTTGTCTTTTTGGCGTCGTCCCAACACCTCAGCGGGTTTCTCTGTGGCTGGTTTCCGCTGAGGTTGGCTTTTCTTTGATTTTTTTTTTTTTTTATGATTTGCTTGAAACTCTATTTGACTTTTATGCGACGCAATGCAACACAACACAACACAAACAAAATATAAATAAAAGAAAACAGCACATTTTACATAATTTGCACTCGCCATTTGCTTGGCCAGCAAATTCAACGTGCGTGGGAAAAAGTTTTACTGGGTTGATGTTGAGTTGATGGGGTGACAGAGCCGCTTTCGGCGCCATTGGCAATTGGGGTGCCAGGCCATGTGACGAATGGCCAACAAATTGCCGCGCAGACGGTGCACACAGCAGGTGGCCCAAAATGCTGGCTGCAAAGTTGGGAGTGCCTCCAAAAAGGAGCTAACGATAGAAGCAACAGAAGTCAAGCTAAGCTGATGAAGGAAACTTCACCTAAATGAGACAGGCCAGGAACCACATTAGCCAAGATATTGATTGGAACTGGCAAAACAATACCAAGAAAAACTTGGAGGAGAGGCAACCACAAGGACCACTTAAATATATAGCTTTATAAGGATATTGTAGTGCGTGAATAAAATGAATAAAAACTAAAGTTAAGCTGAAACTGTATAAGAAATGTGGGAAGTCGTAAATAATTTTCTGAGGATTAACCCTGACTGGGAAATGTCAAATAAATTACTAACATATTACGCAGAGATCTTTAAGACTTTAGATCACATAAATAAGATATTAAGAAAGGGAATAAGAGGGCTTAAAGCAAAAGTTGATGTTCGAAGAGTCAAATAGAAAAGGGAATATTCTTAAAACAAAAAAAAAACTAAAACCAAATTCAAGTTTTATGTAAATTGATTCCTATGAATAAAGGGTTGACAAAATTGGAAGATCTGAAGATCATTAAGAGAAACGAAAAGAGAAGAATCAAATTCGAAGGAATTTCGAGAAAGTTACAGGTTATTACTCAAAGCTCAGTAATGACCAAAGACCAGAAAGCAGATAGAAGATGAAGACAAATTGCGAATATAAATTCCACAAGTTATTAGCCAATAAGCTGTTCAATCGAAGGATGCGATTATGACACTGAAACGGAAGCCGGATGAGGGAAGGATGGAAGCAGGGAAACGAATGCTGTGATTGGTGACCTACAGCAGGCAAGGCAAAAGCTGCAGGAATTTATGGCCACCAAATTGACATGGTTGCATTCGTGAGCCGCTTTTGTTGAGCGGCTCCACAGTTGGCCACACACACACACAAGCACACTCACACACACACACCGTGTTCATCATATTTGTGCGTTTGTTTTCTTTTTTGTTGTCCTCTTTTGTTTTTTTGGCAAATTTGTGCTCAACGGTAGCGCTTAATGACGCGTTGCTGCAGTTTTTGGGAGTCAATATTTTTGTGCTTTTTTTTTTTTGGATGGGACTAAAGCTGAGCTTGCGTGTTGCACGGATTGTTTTGGGGCATGGGGTAGCCGCAACTGAAACCGAGACACGAATGCAAAACGAATGCAACGCAACCTTTTACTAAACTAATTTATGGCACAAGCTGACAACGTAAACATTAACACAGACGGACAGAGAAAGATACACAACAAGGAGGCGATGCTGGGCTGCCTGGCTGGCTGGCTGGCTCATCACGAGAGAGTCCAAGATATGGTACATATATATATATATATCTATATATATATGTATATATATAAAGACCTGTTTTGAGCATCTTTAACCAAATTCCTGTGATCGTAATCTTTTGTCTCTCTGCTGCTTTGGACAGCAGATTAAAACAGACAAGAGAGAAAAGGCTGCCAGCAGCAGCAGCCACACACAAACAACACACAAAAGACAACACAACGCGAAGACGGCGACAAATTTTTGTTTTTTTTTTATTTATTTTTTTTTATTAACTTGCCCGCCTGGCTTGGACTTCAGAGTCTGTGGCAGCAGCAGCAGCAGCAGCAGAAGACTGGACCCTACTAAGCCCCTAACAGATAAACATCGAAATAAACAACAAAAATTTGTAGCTCCCTCGCGTTGTTGTCATTTGTATTTCGACTGTTGTTGTTGTTGTTGTATTGTTCGATTTTATTGTAGCTGTTGTTGTAATTTCTTTTGTTGCTGTTGTTGTGGTTGTTGTTGTTGTTGACTGGGGGCCACGACCTATGCGCCTTAACACTTTGGCACGTTAATTACGTGGGACAATCGACAATCGCCAAGTGTCAATCGCTGCGGCCATAATCAATATTTTGACTGCTTGCTCAGTTGTGGCTGGCTGTGGCACAGACAGACGGGCGGACGGGGGTAGTGGGACATTAGGCAGGGGGCATGGCAACGATTCTTTCTTTTCATTTCTTGGCCCAAAGTGGCACATAAATTACATGCAGCGCATTGTCGCAGTTGAATTATGGCGTGTTAATTTTTACGATTACGGCTTAAACTTAATTAAAATGTGATTAATGTCGCCAGTTGCGCTTTGGGCCTTTTGTATGCCAGGCTCCTTAAATTGTCATAAAACTGGCCCAGTGCCAGTACAAAAAAAGGGACCTGCTGCACTCGGCTGCCTGCAACTGCGTCAACTGCATCCACTGCGTCAACTGGTCAAACTCCCTCAACGCTATAATTTATGCTCTATTAATATTTCGCCTTAAAGCACACACACACACACACACACACACACACACTGACTCACTCACACACACACACACACACTCATTGCGTTTCGTGATGCTTTTACAATATTCCTCATCCGAATCTCCCGTCTTTGCTTTAGCCAAGTGCAGTTTCCCCATAAAAGTCGCCGTTTGTCGATTTGACTTTGGCTGTGGCACCATTAAATCGGGTCTGTTCCCTAGGAGAGAACATATTGTGTAATATATGGAAAGTCTAAGACCAAGCTATTTAATATATTATATAATCAGCGTAAGTGAATTGAGAGACTTGCACATCTTCCACATCATAAAATCGGTGTGAAAACGAGATGAATTTTAAAAATCTAAATAAAATAAAATGCCCAAAATACAATAAATGAAATTGTATGTACGACAACACTGTTTTTTAAATGATAATCAGTAAAACTCGGCTTAAGATAATAGATGCGTGTTGCATACAATTAAGAAAACTTTAATTTAGCTATTGATTTTGTTTGCAAAGGATATCATTTGAATATACCACTTGTTATACGGACTTAATTGAGCTATCAAATAATACTAAATGGCTCGTGAATATCAGATCATTACTATATGGGAAAAAGTGTATATAAATGACTCAATCAGTAATTGGACTTGTTAGACAACATTGTTGAACAGTTCATTTTAATTACTATGCTCAAAAAAATCTTGCTGTTGTTAGACAAAATCATTGAATATGATTATTCCGAACTTGTATTCATTTATAAACTAAATATTTAACGTAGAATTATTGTCTTTATATTCATAACTGGTAAGAACATAATTCGATGCAATTGGCCTAGCTTAATGACCTTAATTTGCCATTAATTTCCATGGGTCACATTTTCATAAGTTGTTTATGTATCTAATAAATACATCAGTTATATTTCTATATTTTACTAGTCTAAGTATGTTTTATGAAATTAAGTAAGCTGACTTTTGTTTATAAGTGTCTTGGATTATTCACACAACTTTGCATTAATTGCAAATTAATTGCAACTACTGTAAATTAGTGTAATTGAATATTTGCCGGCTTATTGTGGAATTTGTGAAAGTATATAATGAATAGAAGTTTGCATTAAAATAAATGTTAATTCAAATTAATATTTAATATTGTGATTGCGAAAAAGTAATTGCTTAGGTAAAAGTGCTTTACTGTTTGGGAAATTAAATATTTGTTTAGTTCGCAATGAGTATTAACTTGTATTAACTGAAGTGATTCAATTGAAAGGCTAGGCTAGGTTTGTGTCTATAATCTTCATAGTTTCCACACAAACCTATCTCAACCGCATTCTCAGCTAGGCGAACTCTCCTCAAAGACGAAGTGTCTCCAAATGTTGGCGAAGCCATTCAAACAAACCGCAAAAGCAGCTGCAATAACAACATCAACAACAATAATAATAACAATAGCATTAACCGACGGCAAAAGCCGCAGACATAATAAAAACACAACAAAAAAGTTAAATATTTTTCGATTTGTGGAGCGAATCAGCGACTTGTTGGCACTTTTAAAGCTTCGCTCAAGTTAAGATTTATGCGGTGGCAATTGTTGATGGAATTGTTTATTTATTACCTTTGGTTCGATCATTTTGTCAATTAATCCGCAACGCGGCGCTGCATAGTTGTATGGCATTAGGGTGACCATTTTGCTAGGATTGAGTTGGCTACAACACTTTTGGGCAGTACGTAAAGATGTTTTGTTATTCAATGCGTTGTCATTTGACAAACGTAGTATAACTCTCACACACACGCACACACTCAGACACACACACACACACAGCGCGTAGTACAACAAATGTGTATTGAATTGATGTTTCAGTTATGCGAGCTGCGCTCACGTTTGTAGCGGCCGCTCTGAGTAGCTCGAGGGAACTGAATGAACAGTTGCGTTGTCGGCTGCCGTTCGAGTGGACTGAATTCGGTTTTCGATTCTGAGTGAAAATCTCGGCATTGGGCGAGTGCCGCACTCGCTCAAAACGAGTTTGCGAGCGAGCGTACGGAGCGAACAGTTCGGCATGCGTCGTCGTCGTCGCCGGCTGTCTCGCTCTCGCGCAGCAATGGTGCGCCGGGGCCCCGCCCATTTGGCTCGACGAGGGTGGGTTGCCCCGTCGCACAGTTGCACGCTTTCCGTTCATCTATGTATTTATTTGAATTCTATTTAGTTGTAGGTTTTTTGGGTTTCTTCTTCTTCGCGATGCGGGCGAAAACAAACGAATTGTCAATCAAACACTTTGGATGATTTCAGAAATGTTTTAATGCGCAACAATTAATTAATAATTCAATTTAGTGTCGTCTCATTATACACACTAATAAAATTTAATCGTATGCATTTGAATTGGATCAATCTTCAGCTTACCAGCGTAGACCTTACAAAATCAAACTTAAACTGAAAAACCCCAAATCAAAATCAAACTGTGCCGCGAGTCGTGTGTATGGCATTTATTTGTAATTTTATAGCCATAAACAAGATGATACCCGATGCTGAGACAAATTCAATGGTGAAATCAAACGTGAAAATAATATGTCTATATATCTTTGTGGATCTTACACACATACAATGGAAATCACCATCTAAATTACTGTTTATTTGATGAATCAGCTGAACTATTTTAAATGCGGGTTCCTGAATATTTCACTACCATCAATTTTGAGTAAGTTTGCTCATCTTGTGAATTCAATTCATTTATGGAAACACATCTTAATGCAGTTCGCAGTAGTAATTTGTTAAGTAATTATGTGTTCATCCGCTCTGTGTAAAATGATCAACATTTGTTCAAAATACGAGTATACACATACATATATCAAAGTGTTAGCCAATCAATCGGCTATTGTAATTGTATCTTAGCTATTTTCCCTGAAACCAAGTAAATTTCCCTTTACAATATATGTTTTTGTGTAATCTGAAAGTGGTTCGACAAGTCAACGCACATAACTCAGTTTGTAAGCCATTTTATTGATTTAACGCTTAAATTTGTGAATATACTTTCAAGTCTTTGCTGTGTCTTATCGCCCATATGGAATTACACGTAAACAAAGAAGGCTCATAATGCCAATAAGAGCAACAACAACAACAACAACAACAACAGCAAGACGAGACAATAAATATAACAAGAGAACACAACTGGCCAATCGATTCATGCACTGGAATTCTTGCTAATAAACATTACCATCCCACAAGTGCAATTTCAGGCGCCAGTCGCCACCTGCCAAAACAAAATAAGTTCCGAATCGAGCTTGTGTGTTTGTGTGTGTGTGTGTGTGTGTGCGTGTGTGTGTGTGTGTGTGCCTGTAGAAGGCAATTTAATCAGAACACACACAAAAGAAAACTAACTAAAATTACTTGTTCATTTCATGTTTAACTTATACTGAATAAATTCTTTGACTAGGCAAGTCAATTAAATAGGCCAAATATTTGTGAAATGCATTTTACTAATAAGTATGCAAATAATGAAGAATTATGCTTAATATGTATTCGTTTGAACATATATAGAATATACTTAACTGATATCATATGAGTTTATTAATCAGAATACTCACACAAACAAGGCTAACTAAAAGTGAGTACTTATTGATTCAATATTTATTAGACACGCAAAATATTTGTGAAATAAATATTACTAATAAATATGATGTTGATGAATGAGTGTGTCTAACAATTTCCTTGACTTGTTAAGCCAATGAGAAAATGTAAACAATTTTAAAATCCATTTTTATAATAAATATGCTTATTATGAATAATAATTGATCTTAACATATAGAAAATATATATTTCTCATTTGCTTTCATTGCCGTAATTAATTTAAATTCATTGTTATCATTGATTGAATTAAAACATTTATTTTAATAATATATATTATATATTATATAATATACATATTTACTTATTTTTTAAATGAAAAAAATAATAAGTAATTGAAGCTTTTACTTTTCAATGAATTATTTCGTTATGCAAGTAAATATAATTCAATTTTTGCTTTTGGCAAACGAAACAGAAAACAAAGAAAGAAAAAAACGAATAACAATTGCCAAAATGCAATTGCCTTTGGCCAGCTGCAATTTACAAATGCCATTTACATGTGAAATTGTGCAAGCAATTCCGCAATTTGTTTTTGGGGCGGAAGTGCATGACACACTTACTTAAGCAAGCAAGTTGAAGCGCACTTTTAACCCAGCGCTGAACCCGGAGCTCTGATTGCTGAGCCAGCTAAATGAAATGCAGCTGAATTGCCAGAGTTGTGAGTTTTGGGGCATTAAATATGCCTTAATCGGTTTAGCACGATCGTGAGACAACATGTCGTCAATTATATCTACGCGCGATCATCAGCCGCCAGTTCAGTGATCAGAGTGCCCAGTGCCCAGTGCCCAGTGTCCAGCACCCAGTCCAGTCGTACTGTCCCCTCCCCTCTCCTCACCTACAACTCAACCCCACTCTGCCCCCATCTCCCGTTCCCCGTTCCCCGTCCCCCATCCCTTGCATTCTGTGTTTTGCCATTCCAAGTTGGCTTGGGCTGTAAACAAATCTGCGCACAATTTGCTGCATTTGCAGATATTGCTTCTTTTCTGTTTTTGTTTTTTTGTTTTTTTGTTTTTTGTATTTAGTTTTTGTGTGAAGCTGGAGCCGGTTGCCTTTTGCATGTTGCTGAGTCTCGCACATTTGTTTGTCGGGAGTTTGTCGGGGAGCAGTTGGAGCTGGCTAGCTGGAGTCGTCGTTTACCGGTCGTCTGTCGTCCGCGTTGAACGTGCTGATCGTGCGCTCGCCGAAGGCAGGCGCACAAAGTGTTTAAGATTTACGTTCAGTTTTGATCGGCCCGGACCTCCCCGGTGCTGTAGTATATGTATATGTATCTATATATATTTATGTATACATATATATGTATATATGGTTTTGTGTAATGCAGCAAGAGGTGCACAAAACTGAGCCACAGAATCGGAGAGTAAAATACTTTGATAGCTAGATATGTATGTATGCCGGCGCATTCAGGATCGGGCGCCATTTTGCTGCCCCCGGGTTCAACACCTGAGCTGCCCACACTCTGCCCCTCGACTCTGCCTCTCTTTATCACTCTCTCATGCGTGTTGAACGATAATCGCGCGCATTTTTACAACTTGATCTGAAGCTGGGGACTCGCCTGAGCATCTAGATAAGGTCTTGGCTCCGCCAGACACAACAACCAATTGCTGTTGTTATCCTCATCGTCGTCGTCGTCGTCGTTGTCGTTGTTGTTTGTTGTTTGTTGTCATTTGTCGCCGGTTGTTGCTTGTCTTGTAAGCTCGACACTCTGGAAGCATTGCCGAATTTTACAAATAAAATAAAAATACAAACAACAGCAAAAAGCAAAAAAGAAAAAAGAAAAAGAAAAACAAAAAATTAATCGTGATGCGTCATGCAGTGCTTGAAACTTGGCCTACAATTGGGTCGAGTCTTATTTAGCTGATACTCGATTTTGGATGGCTCTACAAATATCGTTGTCAGCGCATGCCAAAGCTCTGATTCGCAGGCATTTCAAGTTGATATCCATCGAGCCACACGAGCCATATGTATAAATTACACAGCCAACAGGCTGAAGACTTCACATACTCGTAGTATGCCATTGTATTTTCTATGCTAATTTCAGAGAAAAATGCGCTGAGGCATGCAACAAAGTGCAACAAATTGCACTAACCACAAGATACATAAAATAGCATAGCTGAACAGCTCAAGAATTCAACATGTCTGCAGCAAGTGTAAACTTTGCACACTGCATGAATTACAGAATGTGCCAGCCTAGCAAAAGCATTTCATTCAAAAATAACTTCGAGTTTAATTTATTTATTTTATTTATTTATTTAATGTGGACTTGTGTGAACAACTTTATAATTTTCAAATTAAAATTAAAGATGCAAACTAAATTTTATTAAATTTGAAAGGGAGTTAATAAATTAATAGTAAAAAATAATATAAAAAATATAAGAAATCTTGGCGAATTGAAAATGATAAAATTTAAAATGAATCAACATTTATTGCAATGATTCTGGAAACCAAGAATTTATGGTATAATTGTCAAGATCATTAAATAGGTGGATTGCCTGAATATTTTGAACTCTTCTTTACTAGAATTTAAAAAAAAAATACTAATATGATTCTTAAGTCTTTTAATCGAAGAATCTAAATATAAGTGAATAAAACATTTTAATAAACTAACCATTTGAATTTTGGAATGAATTGATTGTATAAAAAATGTATTACTTAATTTATTTAGAGATTTATGGCATTAAATAGGTTCAAGAAATTATTTGAACTAGAAGATTTCCTCGTCTTTAAGTATTTTACTTAAGAAAATGTACAAGAAAATTTCCATTACCTTTACATTGAAAAATAAGTAAATTTATAGAAATATACACGGAATATCAAAATATGAATGAGCAAATGTGTTTTGGAATTGCATTATTTTGTTATATTTAGTTAAGTGCTGTTATTTATTATGGCAACTCAAATAGCAATAAACGTAATATTTAAAAATATTATGGGTCAGCTCCTGCCGTTATGTGTAAAGTTTAGAGAATTGAGTGGACTTTTTTAATGATTACAAAACATAAACTCGTATAACCTAATATAGCAATAAAATTAAATGCTGAAGCCACTACTGTGCGACTGAAAGCTAATATCGATGCTGGACTGAGCCCAATAAAAACATTTTGTTGTTTTTCAGAAACACTTTAAGTGCCACACACTGGGTAATCAAAGGAATTTTTATGAATCAAAATGCATATGAAACAATGACTTGGACTATTTATGACTGTAGGCGTCTGTGCGTTTTGCGGCCCCTCAGAGACGAGGCGAAAATAAACCGAGCCATAAATTGCATTTGCATTCGATCAGAGAGAGAGAGGCAGAGAGAGAGAGAGAGAGAGAGAGAGAGAGAGAGAGAGAGAGAGAGAGAGAGAGAGAGAGAGGGAGAGAGGAAGAGAGAGGAGCTCGTCACTTGCTGAGTCGCTGTTGCTGTCGCTATGGATGACCACCGGGGTTGCCACGGAACGCCTCGTTTATGCTTTCATTCCGCTGAAAATTATGCGGAACCCGTGTTTGTGTTTGAGGCACGCGCCAATGCCACTGCAACACATCAGCGCGGGAGCGGAGAGCTTGATAAGTGGCAGTAGCTTCAGCACTGCTTGCGTTGCCACGGTGACCTCAGCAAAACAAACATTGGTCAGGAATTTTCATTAAAAGCCCACTCTAGAGGAGCACTCCTGCAGGGACCCAGTCCAGCAACCCATCTGCCATTGCCCGGGCAACCTGCCACCACCCACATAGCCCGAGCCGGCAGCGAAGTGTGTCAGCTGTCACTTGGCATAGGCATCAAAACCGATGAACACGCCCGCTCATAAGCCAACGGATGGGTGGAAAAAAACACCAGCAGGTTGATACTCGAATACCCCATAAAAAAATAGCAAGCGAAGCGGGTGTAATGTGTAGAAAATAAATTGAAGAGACTCAGTCAGAGGGGAAAAACATTTTTAAATTATAAAAAGAAGTCAATAAAACAGTGATGTGAAAAAAAATATAAAACAATTATAAAGCTATGTGAAACTTATGCATTCAGAAGGTATTAATATAATTTGCATTCATCAAAATTTAAATATTTTACTTAACATCGCACTTATTGTAAAGCGAACTGCTCTTAAAGTTTTTCTTGGATTTCCCCAATGCTTGCAACAAAAGTTGGCGCATTTTACATTTGGATACCCTCAGATTTATTAGATTCTTTTGATAAACTTTAAATTTTTGAAGCAAGTCTGTTTTGAGTCCACGTTATAGAAATACATTAAATTAGTACAGAGCCAGCAAGTACAGGGTATTACCCGTGCCCAATATGAACATGTAAATGGCATAAGCAGCGTGTGGCTTGTTTTACCTGTGGCTGCGACTCTCTAATTAATTTAATTATGCGCTCTCGACTTGCGCGTGTCAAAAACGCAACAACAACAACAACAACACCGACAACAAAAATAACAGCAACAGCAACAACAACAGCAACAGCAACAAATTAAATAGTCACGCCTGGGCGAGCTCTAATCAAATGCAAACCCTGTACAGTGAACACCACGCACAACCGCCCGCAAGTATGCAGCATATGTTTCCCATATCCCTCGTTGTCGTCGGTTGCTAGGCCTATGAAATTTAATTTGCCAGCAGTATAAAAAAGGAGGAAGGCAAAACGCACCCCTCGACTCGAGCATCGCTGACAAATTGAATTTGTAAAGTTACAACAACAGCAATAACAAATCATTGGGGAAATGCTGATGCGGATGTTGTGTGGTAATATTATACCACTCTCTCTCTCTCTCTCTCTCTCTCTTTTTCTCTGTCTCTTTGCCTCTCTCTGTCTCTCTCTCTCTGGCCATGTTACGCTCGTCTGGGCGGCCTTTCCAACTTGGCCAGCTCGCGAAAGTAAAGTGAAATCGTAGCCCAAGGGTTGACTGCTTGGCCAGTGGGCACAGTTATGGATGGTGGGGCGTGGCAGGCTAAAAAAAAAACACTCTACACAATTATTAACACTTATTAATGTTGAGGTTTTTATAGATGGCACCCAGGGGCTTCAATTAAAGCCCAAAGTGCCAACAGCTGCCTCAAGCGCCAGTCGCACTTCAGTTCAATTCAGTTGCCCCTGGGGGGGCGTCGGGGTTGCTTTAAGTAGTCATTAAGATTGAGTGCGATATGATTTTTAAAAAGCGATAATATACATAACACACAACACACACAGCTGGCACTCAATTGGAAACGCAAACTTCCCTAAGCCAATTCGCGTGCATCCCCTCTGAGATGTTTCCTTGCAATTAGCCGCAAACCTTTGACTTTCGTTTCCCGAGCTAGTTTTAAGGACGAGCCATTGACAGCTATTGTCCTCTAATTAAACAACAATGTTGACATATTCTCAAGATGTCACGGTCAAAGTTCAATGCGAATTTATTTAATTTATTTTTAATATTTTTTTTCCCAAAAAATATGTCAAAAATTGTGCCAAGATACAGCAGGCTTTGTTTGCTAATTAAAACTGTAATTGGCAAGCGAGTCAACCCTCGGAAATGCGTCTTAGCCCTTTACATATCTTAACCCTTTCTATGTAACCCTTGGGTAAACAGCTGCGTCTAGTTAAATTTGATGTTGGGAAAATTGTGTGGAAAATTGCCCAATATGATTAAAATGAAATTATTTTCCCATCCACATCTTTTTCAAACCTTTCAAGGTACTTGCTCTGACACAGAATCAAAGTTTGGGAAAATGATAAATATGTTTTATCATTTGGAATTTAAATCACTTCAAAATCTCAGAGACAACCTCACAAAATTATTTCGTTTGAAAGTCATTTGAAATTGACAATAATTTAATAATTATTTTGCATAAAGGAGAATTTAAAAATAAATAATAAAAAATATCGAAATTGGTCAAAGGCTATCTTGGGCACTATAGAGTTAATTTAATCCACATTTAAAATAAATAATTGGAAAACACATGCATTTATAAATAAAAACATGTTCAATTATTAAAACTCCATTTGATGATTGCAACTAGAAAGAAATAGAGACAAATACAGGCACCTTAAATGCCATCTTTCATAATACAGATTGCCCACGAAAGTACTTAAATTAATTATTGGAACAACATTTCTTGTAACTAGACAAGAACAATCAATGGTTAGTAACAGATTCATATTATTAGAATCGAAAACCGAAGCAAAAACTGTGCCAAATGCAACGGCGACGCTGGGGAACTTGAAGTGAGCAACCCAATACCACAATGGTCGTCGCTATCAATTACTCAACTCTCGAGGCAACCCTAACGCTCGGATGGATCAGTTTCAACACGGACCTTGGCCACATTAACTCTACTCAACAAGAATAGAATATGGTATACACAAGAATATATATGTGTATAAAATAGAAATAGAAATAGAAATAGTTGATTATTTCCGTTAGACTTAATTACTTAAATCGCAAGGCCGTTGCAAAAGATATCCCATTACAAAAGTACAGTAAAAACCAATAAACCAACTGTTGTTGTTTAAGTCCAAGTTTTAAGAGAGGCAGGCCAAGTTTCGTTGCTGCTGAACAGGTGCTAGGATTTTACTATTTTTTTTTTTGTTTTTAGGTACTCTGCAAGCGATCGAGGAACTATCGAATTTCGCCAATCAATAAGAGCAATGAGCCAAAGAAAGAGACCAAAGCAGTGAGAGTGAGAGAGAGAGGGAGAGGGAGAGGGAGAGATGTGAATGTTGGCATTTTGGCTGCCAATTGTGCGGCTTGCAATGCAGTTTTTATTTTCCATTTCCCAGGGCAAAGCCTGCGAGAAAAAATGTGCATCGGGAAATTTGATATTTTATGCTGAGTGTCCGGAAAAACGCCGTTGCTGTTGTGAGGGGCGCACGGCAGAGACAGAAGGCAGCGGCAGCGGCAGAGGCAGGCGGCCATTTCGTAGTAAAAATTATGAAAAAGGAAAAAAATTATAAATATATATAAGAAGGAAAACTGTCACGATTGCTAACGAGCAATGCGATCGCTGGCTTCAAGTCAAAGGTCACACGCTGATTGCCGACAAATTTGTCTCGAAAACTTGCGAGCCGCTTAATTGCAACAGACAGAGAGTAACAGAGAGAGAGAGTGAGAGAGAGGGGGATGGGGATAGGGTTGCCATCCAGCTGGCTGTCTGCGCCTTTTGATTGACAACAGCCACACCTAAGTAAAACCAAAAGATAACACGGCAGCAACTGCTCCGCGCTCCTGCTCCTCGCTGCTCCAACTGCCACTTGATTGAACCGGAAATGAGGCGCAACCCCGAGACCGAAACCGCATTTTGTTTTCACAGGCTGCACCCCACTTGACCCGCGGCGTTCCGCTCCCCAAAATCAAAGTGCCGTACCATTATACGGTTATATCGAATAGCCCTTGCCCGGGGGCATGCTCTTGTCAAGCATTCTTCTGTCTTGCAACAAAATGTTTTACATCAATTTCAGCGCTTCCCAGAATGCAGCAAGCGGCATTCTGGAATTATCCTCCTCCTCCTCATCATCATCGTCATCATCATCACCATCACCATGATCATCATCTGCAACATCATTAACGTAACTGTCAAATAATTATGACAAGTTCATTTCGTTGTAGTTTCGCTCATTTGTTTGGTTCCCCATTTTAATTCTGTTGCTGTTGTTCCGCTTTAGCGAGAATTGCTGTAAGCGGAGAGGCACCCCCCCCCCTCCCTCCCTCCTCCTCCCATCCCTCCCATCCACCACCACAACCCCCTCCACAGCACCAATTAACGGGGCGTTGTAAATGTGCGCACTTTTTGATGTGACAGTTGCCTGAGGTTGCGTATCGGCGGCGTGTCTTCTCAAAAAGCTATAGATGCTGATGCACATCATGGAATATCAATATGCTGTACCTCGCTGCTAGATTTATACACTGAGAACAAAATCAGAAATTTGCCAAACTTTTGCCGACAAGGGTAAATCAGCTTACTATTCAGAAAAAATATTTCTAAAATGAAAAAATATGTCTAATTTCCAAGGATGATATTTTTATATACGTACATAGATAATTCTTACTGCTGCTTTTTTGTTATTTATATTATCTATTGAACATTAGTATTTTAATATTTTACTTAAGCCACCAGTTTTAAGTTATATATTGCGCTTTTATTTTAAGTAATTTTATTTCGTATATTTAACAATTTTTCTAATAACCAAACATTTTTCTATATTTCAAGGTGATTTGCACTTTGGGTGGTTTTTCCAAATTTCATGATAATTTTTTTCCAAGTGTATATATATTTATACAAACTGTTTCGCATATAGCTGGGGTCGACAATTTGTCTCTAAGGTTACCGAAAAGTATGCTATAAGGTTTTATGGAATCTCAAATTCACTGCACATTTGTTAATTGTTTGCTGAACTCTTTTTATTATTTAAATATATTATTCGCCATAATGCGATACATGCTTTACATAATATTATTAAACGGAAAGCTTCTCTAATATACTCAAAACTGCCACAAAGATGGATATGAAGGAAATATATTTATTATTAATCATAGCACCTTTAATTTTACACACTCTCAGAGAGCACTCATGAGCACCTACTACCCCATCGGTGAGTGGGCCATTAGTGTCGTGACCAGCTCTTGCGTCAACTGGCACTTTCACCCCAACTATTTTGAAAATGATGAAATTGACGCAATATAAATATAGCTGACTGGCGGCTATCTATAGCCTAGACTCAGCTCAAAATATGCTGTCGAATGTGACAATTGATTGTGTGCAGACCTGTTCGACCTGTCTAATGCCTGGCGTAGCCAGCTATTTGTGGCACTGCTTTTAAATTTAGAACAGTGCCGTATGATGAGTCAGAGCTATGCAAATCCTGCAAAATGGCCTCAAGAGCTGGCCAAATATTTGCAGTCATTAGTGGGCATTATCTTAGGCTAAATCCAAGCTGAAAATAAACAAGCGGCCGGACAGGACACTCGCCATGACAATCAGCAGGAGCATCAAGAGCATTATCCTGAGCATCATTCAGCAGGCAGGTTGCTTTAATTTACGCTCAACAGCACTGACAGGCGACATAAAACAGGATAAAGGGGCTAAGCGGCAGGCGGCAGACGCCGCTCTCTCGACAGTTGAGCGGATTATATGTGTCTGCCACATCAACAGGAGTACGAACTGGAACAGGAACTGAAACAAAGCAGTTACCTCAAGCCTTGGGCTATGAGGTGTCGTCCCTCCCTCCCTGTTTTCTTGTTGAGTGGCATTTGAGTGGCTGCCACGTTGCATATTATGTAATCCAAGTAACTTTCATGATAAATGTCATGCATAAATCTTGTGGTTTTTTAGCCAAGAATGACGTCAGTTCAAAGCTGAAAAGCAATATTATTATTAATAATAAGGGAAACGATAAGCCAAGTAGCATGCAACAGTTATCTTGATGCAAGAGTTGTGGTAAAACAAAAAATAGTTGTTATGAAATCTCCATTTAATCTGGCTTTGCCTCAGATTTATGAAAATTATGCTTCTTGGTAGGCATAAATTACCTGAAAACTTTTATTTTAATAAACATTCCATTTAGAAATTTATTCCATCTTAAAGAAGTGTTAATTCGACAATAACTGAGCTTAAGGTATAAAGATGAGAGGGCTGTTAGAATACCTAACTTGTAGTTTTCTATTAATTTCAAAGATCATTGGGTGAAATCAACTTCCCAGCTGGTTAAAAAGTACGTTTCAGGAACCTTAAGGTTGAATCAATGTATCTGCTTATCAAGCAGTGTACAAGCACAATATTTTCATTTGATTTGCTTATGTTATCAGAGAATTGCAAAAATAGCAACTTAACTGGCAAACTTCAGTCAGCTTCGATGAGCTAACCCCCAAATGACATTGGCAAAGAACCTGATGCTCGGACAGACGCAGTTCGAGCCCGTGCCTATTGCAAGTGCCCCTTTAAGCTGCCTGATATGTGATTATTTGTTTGTTTATTTGAAAGTTTTGTTATTGCTACTGTGAAATACAGTTTCAATGCGAAAGAAAAAACAAACAGCTTTGAGACGTGTAAACAAACAAACAAGTTTATATCGCAATTGTCTTTCAGCTCTCTCCTCTCTCTCCCTCTCTCGCTCTGTAATTTTCTATCCTTGTCTGCTGAAACAGGTAGCTGAAGTGCAGATGGCATCTTTTTACTCTGGCTGCACTTCCTGTGCCACGCCCAGCAAATATCAACAAGAAAAACATACCATTTGCCATTTAAGCCTGCTGTTGACCCTTGTGAGACACAAAACAAAACAAGGCGGATTAGCAGTGCACAGATTGCAGATTATGCTGTAAATATGTCGCAGGACATTAAGCCGAAGCTGTCCCACAAAAAAATTAAAATAAAACATTTAAATGCTTTGGGGGCGTGGCTTGTAATGGAGAGTGCGCCCCACAGAAATGAGCAGCAACCGCATGTAAAATTAAAAAACCCGCAGCGCTCAAATCTTGCGGGGGCAACACAGCCAATGTTGCTGCTGCTGCTCCCTACTCCAGCCATTGCTGCCACTGCTACTGCTACTGCCACTGCCACTGCCACTGCCACTGCCACTGCCACTGCTCCTGCTGCTGTCTGCATTGTTTGTTGTTATAATGGCGCGCCCGTAGCGAACGGCAACAACAACGAAAAGCGCAAGGCATCTGCACGGCGTCCTTTTGTACATTTTGCTGCTCCTTTTGACGACTCAAATTTCAATGAAATTATCCTGACGGCATTTGTCTGTGTATGTGTGTGTGTGTGTGAATGTGTGTGTGTGTGTGTGAGCACAACAATGCTGAATAAAAATTTCGCTGAAATTATTTGCTAATGGCTTCAACAGCAGCCAGCCTGAAGCCCGAGTGCTCAGCCCGCAGCAGCGAGCAGCGAGCAGCGAGCAGCGAGCTCGTCCCGTTGCTTTGGCATTTGCATTTATGAGATTGACAAATAGACAAACAAAATGGCGCCTCACAAAAAAAAGCACATCGATGGCCGCCATTTTGTAGCGCAGCCTGCTCCACAAATATATTTATATATAAAATGTATTTATGTGTTTGCCTGGCAACAGCAGCAGCAGCAGCGCAAATTGCTTTGCTCCAAAACTCCGCTCAAGTTACGCCAGAGGCAAAAAAGCGAACGTAACGGTAATGAGTCTCGGCTGCCCGGGCAACAGAGCAAGAGAGAGAGAGAGGGAGGGAGAGAGAGAGCGCAAAAGAACGCAGTTACACACACTCACACACACAAACTCCTACAAACTCATAATAACTGTCAATCAAAAAAGAAATCAACAACTCAATAGTTATCTACACAGATCTACACCAACACCAACACACACATACACCTACACACACACACACACACTAATGCACACATACATGCCTGACCTACTGGCTTTGCCTTGGCATTTGGCTGGCAATATTTGCTTTTGTGGTTTCTATTTCTGGTCAAATGATTTGTATTCGATCGACAGGATAAACAGGCAGTTCTTTGCCCTTTTTAAGCTGAAATTTCCCTTTTGCCTTTGCTTGTCTGCTGCCATTGTCTGCTTCCTGGCTGCATTTAAAGGCTCATTCCATTATTTTGCTTTTTCTTTGGGTTTTTGGGCAAATGCGCAGTAGCCAAAACCGTTTGCGTTTTTGATTTCTTACAGCTCACTGCCAGAGAGATCAAAGCCTTGGCATCTCGGATCTTCGATCTAGACGGCGCATTAAAGGATTGTAATTATGCGCAGTTGATGCGGAAAATAATTAATTTTTCCCTGTGGGTCGAACTCAGTTTAGAAGATTTAAGCGCTGCAGAAGTTGAAAAGTTGAGTTCTTAAAGGCTGAAGAGTTTAGAAATTCTCGGGCTAAGATTGTGCCCATTATGCAATATGTGTGTGGTCGGAAGAAATGTAATTTAACACAAGAATTGACCACAGATGTTAAAATGTTTCAAAATAAATCTTGGATCGAATAAAATATGTATTCTCAAGTATTTACTTGTGTATACTCAGTAATTGATAAAGTTCAGCTCTTAGGAAATTTCGATATTTTCGGGTAAGATTGTGCACATTATGCAATATGTGTGTGGTATGCAGAAAAATACAAAATATACGTTTATATATATATAGAAAAATTGCAACGGAAACTATATAGTTAATGGGCTTTGTCAAATTGTTTGATTTCTAATTAGAAATTAGAATTCAATCCATTTTTTACTCCTGTTTAAAATTTGGAGCAAGTTTAAAATATTACTTTCTAAGAGCTTACAAAATTGGTTAATAAAAATTATGTTTTATTTGTGTTCTTTTGGAATGGGAAACTCCTCAGTAAACGATCAAATAAATTTCAAAAAATCGAGTAGAACTTAGAAAGAAAGAACATAGAGGCTTACCAACATTTTATATATTAGCATCAAAGTTCTGGAAACTGTTTTGTGCACAACCAAAAGATTTTACGTAAATCGTTATTATAAGTGACATAAGAAGATGAGGAACTTAGATAGAGATAACTCTAAGCTCAAGGAGAGGGACAAGCAGGGAATGGTCGGGGCTCAGCTCACCTTGTAGTAATCCAGCGTTGAAAAGTTTTGATAGCACGGCACATTATACAACATATTCCAGGCGTTGTTGTTGCTGTTGCTACTGTTGCAGTTGCAGTTGCCGTTGCTTATCAAATGGGCTGCGGCTGCGCGAGCATCACAATTGATTAGTCGGAATCACAGCAATCAATTAACAATGCGAACAAAAATAAGTATGTGTGAAATGCACTGTATAAAATGCACTAACAAGCTGCAGAGAAAGGCGTGTTAAATTGTTGAAAATATTTTGCAATTATTTTGTAATAATTTTGCACTGCACGCGCGTTGTTTAAATTTGAATGGATCTCAACATTAACATTTTAATTTACGCTTTTACTAATTGGGCAGTTCCGTTGCGCAAATTAATTTGTGCCAAATTAATTTTAACGATGCGAATTGTGTGTGGTTTTTTTCTGTTTTTAATTTTTAGTTGTCATTTGTTTTATTGAGCCGACGGCGCAAAGCTTTTTCCGTATTTTATTGTTTTTTTTTTATTATTATTTTGTTTTATTGTTGTAGCTGTCGTCCGCTCTCCCGACGAGTGTCACATAAAGCTGAGTGTCAACTAAATTTGCCCGTTTGCCCATTTGAAAGCGTTGGCGTCGGCAACCCGAAGAACGAGAAGTGAGCAACAACAACAACAACAACAGCACCGATGTGAAGCTTCGATCCACTCAAAGCAATTGTCGTCTCGCTCTGCCTGCCCTCTGTTGCGCGCACTCTCTCTCTATCGTTCTCTCTCTCTCTCTCTCTCTGTCTTATGCGCAGAATGCCGAGCGCTTGAGTGAGTGAGTTTTGTGGTGGATTGTTGAGTGCATTTATTGTTGGTTTTAGGGCGGCGCCAGGACAGCTGCTTTGCTGGGCATTAACGGCATTTGCAATTGTGCAGCAAGTGGGCAGCACTCAATGCTTCCTGGAAGGGCTTTCGTTTCCACGAACGGGGCTTGCACTTCGTCTGTTCTTCTCTATGTTGGTTATTTTTTGGGTCCCTTGTGGTACAGTGATCTCTCGGAAACTAGAATGTTCCATGTTATAAAAATAATGCTGGCTCTTAAAACTCCAACAATACTTATTTTGAATAAAATTTGAATTTGAAATTTATTATAGTTAATTAAATCATTATTAAATATAACCAAAGGCTACTCAGAACATAAGCGATTTGTGTATTTGCTGGATAGTCTCCCTTTGCGAACAACCACTGTACGCGCTTAACCCAATTTGAAAACACTTGATTGGGCGCCTGGCAAACTGTCCACTCGCATTAGGCAGCGATGCCGGGGCATAATAGGGATAGTCGTATGATATAGACAGCTACCAAGCCGCTGGTCTTTAGCCATGAAATCTAAAAAAAAAAATAAAAGGATCAAATAAAAATCAGGAACCCCAAATCGAATTCGAATCGGAACCAGGGCAACAGACTGTGCAATATCTTTTTTGGAGATGGGGGGGTGGGACTGGCGTCTGGCAACTGGCAACTGGCAACTGGCGACGATCCGAAGCAACTTTGGCAAGTTATCCCTGCACGCTTCATCGCATCGCGACAGTTGTTAACGTGTTTAATTAGCCCTGCAAATTCAATGAATTGCGACAGTAACAGTTAGGCTTAACAGCAGCGCCAACAACAGCGTCCCCAGACGATAATCAAATATTTGTGCAGCCATTTTGAAAACTCCGACTCTGTCCTGCAACCCTTGTCGCCCTGGCATCCAGGCGCATGCGTGGGTACCCAAAACAAACACACAAAAGAAACTCCAACAAAAATTTAGTCGAAATGCGCTCAATGCTTGGAGATGGGGCAGGGTGAAAGGGGAAAGGGGAAGGGGGAGGCAGGGCCTGGAGGCGTGCCCAACTCCTTAGCTGCTTAGGGGACAAGTGAATTTAACTTAAGCGAAATGAATAGCACTTTAAATTTGCTTGGCATTTGGTTTAGTTTAATGCGATTACAGAAATCAATTAGAATCCTGCGAGAACAACTTAAATGATGTAGAGGGAAAACTCGCAAGGATTTAATTTTAATTTTAAATTCTTGCTTACTTGAGTTGAAGTAAGTGCTGTACATATATATATATAGCATTTTGTCTAAAACTATTTTCTTACATTTGTAGTCACATTAAAGCATTTTAAGTGACAACAAGACTTGGACAGAAGTATTATTTAAGTGTTAAAGGAGAAAAGTAGAGATGCCTGTTTTATCTCACATTTTTGCATTGTGTAATTCAAATGTAGTTGTTTGATCGAAAAGTAAACATATATTTTGAAAGCACATACAATATGCTTATATTTAATTATTATGCCATTTGTAACAACATAAAGTGGCTTTCAGATAAAGTTTGTACTTAAAATAATATCTTAGTTGTAAGTAGATATCGAGTTTGATTTCATTTACAAGTCGCACACTTATTGCATCAACTGTATATGAAAAGTTCATTCATAAATTCGAGAATCGACAATCGAGCAACTCTTCTCTCCCTCTCCCTCTCCCTCTCCCTCTCTCTCTCGGTAATAGGATTATGAGAGACACACGTGCTCAATGTCAGAGCTCAGAGTCGGGCCCCATTCTCCAATGCAGAACTGCAACGGGCAATTGGATGATGGAGATGGAGGGGAGAGTTGTGTCAAGAGTGGAGAGTCGTTGGTCAGAGCTTGGAATGGAATGGAAACTCAGCGCTCAACGTCTCAAATGCTCGCTGCCTTTTATAGCCTTGGCTTTTATTATTAGTGACGGATTTCCGAGTCATTAGACAAAGTTATGCTTTGGACCACCGCGTATGTTTAAGCTACTTAAACGCGCCGCCCGCCCACGCCTCCTTGAGATAAGCGAAGGAGGAGATGGGAGACTTGGGGGACCTGGATGTGGTACGTGACTTGCTCGTGTCGCAATTGACAGGCGTCAGCTTAAAGCCTTAACAGCTCAGCATTTAATAAAAACAAATCAACTGATAAATGCGAGAGATTGCCACAAATGTGGGACATTAATTTGTAATTGTTGTTGATGTTGTTGTTGCTGTTGTGGTTCTTGAGTTTGGGTGAAAGAAGGGACCCACAGCATTGCGCAGAGCGTTTCACCCACGCCACTTAAAACACAAATCAATAACTTTATTAACCAAACTAAAGAAAAGAAAAAACAGAAAGAAAAAACACCACGAGAAACCTTTTGAGCCATGTTTTACGAGCTGAAAAGCGTCTTGTTTAACTGCCTTGGACAATGAGCACCCGCTGTGAGCGTTAAAAATCGCTGGAGTTGAAGTTGCAGTTGGAGCCCGAGGTAAAATTGGAGTTGGAGACGGGTTCAGGCTACGGCTCCTACTCCGTTTACATAGGCCGAGCGCCGTGCGCTTATACATACATATATAATTTATGCCAACGGCTTTCTGTAGCGCCAGCTGACAGTTAGTCAGACAAAGGAAACTCAGCTGGCGATTGGCTCAGTAAATATTGAAATGAGTCAGTGGTGTAAGCGGTGTAGAAGGTCCCAAAGGTTCAGCGAGTTAAAATATTATCAAATAGGGTGGAAAGAAGAGGCTGACAGAGTCACTTATCAAGTCTGCTTGTAGCAGATGAATCCCAGTTAATCAATTAATGCTTACAACCCCTCAACTAACTCACACAAAGCGGATAGGAGAGAGATAGAGATAGATGGAAACAAAAAGAGAGAGAGAAGGCATATGCAATAGAGGTTTTTTAAAATTATATTTGAGATCGCTTATGCTATTTTATTTGGTATTTATATTTTGCGGTTAATGAGACATTTGTACAATGTTATTTTAATTTTTTGTTTTTGCAAGATTAACATTATACTAATAAAGAGCTAATTAAAGAATCGTCTAGACCGAAATCGAATTTAATATGGAAATAGTTTCTTTCTGAAAGCATTGACAATCCAATTATAATAGTAACTAGTTATTATTACGATATTATTATTTTTGGTTTTTGTAAATTCCACTTTATAATGATAAAGACTTCATTAAAGAATATTCTAAAGCCAAGAGTTTTTCTAACTTTAAAGAAGAAAATGCTTTCAATATCAGTCATAATCTAGTATTGAACGTAAGCCAAAAATAATAATAATAAATTAAGAGTATGATATGGAATAGTACACTTTTTTAGAATTTAGAATTCTGCTTAGGATCCTTAAGCGTTGCGTCTGCCACAATTGAACTCTTTGAGCGACACACCGTGCGAATGAAACCCCCTATATTGATCCCCTAGCGATACCGCCCGCTGTCAACCTATCAGATTCAAGTTTATTGACTTTTGTGTATATGTATTTGGCTGATGTTTATTTTTTGTTTTTTTTTCTTGTTGTTTTTTTTGTTCTTCTGTTTAGCCGATGGCATTGTAAACGGCGCCAGATTTCGAGACAGTCACCAATTCAGTGCCTGTCCAGTCATGTACACAAGTCATTATTATTTGATAGGGTCAAGTGTCGGGCAGTAGAAAAGCACAACAAGAACACAATACAACAAAATAGCAAATTACACAAATGCATATAAATAAATGTCTGGAACGTCAAGAACACAAAAAAACACAATGACAAATTGAGGGGTCAAGACATTTAGTGAATAGAGGAGAACTTTTTAATTGATGGTCATGTGTACAATATTAGTCCACATAAGAATGGGAGAGGAAAGTGTAGATGTTAACTGAATTAACTAGAAATCAGAAGAAAGTTCGACTTAAGTGGACTTATTCCTAGAATTACAATCGTTATTCTTAAAGCATTCAAAGCCTAAATCTAATATCTGAAAATATGTTTCAAATTTTCCATGTTTCCAAAGTATTTTTTTTTTTTCAAAAATGAACTTTGGGAAATTTAAATAATATATTTCATATGTGTGTGTGGGAGGGAAAGTAAAATTCAAAAAATGAACTTTAAGAAATTGATGTGAAATATGTATATCACATGTGTAGGAGTGAAAGTACAAACTCATCATTTCAAATGCCACAACTTTGAGCCATAAAAAATGCGATAACCTCTCGACTTTCAAATTCCGTTAAGAGTTTGTCCAGGAAAAAAGAAAGAAAAACGCCACTGTTACCCCCAATTAACAATTAGAATGCCCGGGCCAAAGCCCATTGCATACCAAGTCTTCGTTTAGATTCAGCGATTACACTTGGTTAATGAGGGACAAGATCAAACTCGAAACTCTGCCAGATGAGGTGGTTGGCTGGCTCATCAGTGTGTCGAGGGTCGCTTGGCACGTGTAAACGACACCCAAATTAGGAGGTAGATTATTTTATTATATGCCATGTCCGATGAACGCGCGCAACTCCAACTATCTCTGATGGTTGGATCGGTCTTCCAAGAAATGCGTTAAGCTCTCCAGCAGCTACCTTCCCAACGGACTGACTGACTGACTGACTGACTGACTGGTCATTTGATAAGCTGACGCGAGCACTCTTATCACAGTCAAATCATTGGCCAATTGGCTGCCGGCCAAGAATGGGGCATTGTCATGTTAATCTCGCACCCAGCTGGCCAATATCAAATTAGAGAAGTGGCGCCACTTTAATGAGCCACAAGCCAAAGCGCAGCATGCACCCCAGACGCAACAGGCCGGCTTAATTGAGTTATAAAAATTATATACTTTATGCATACGATTTGCATTTTTATTAGCGTCAAATGCAACGTGTGAGTGTGGGGCATTGATTTATGGCAACTGCAACAAGCAACCGACACATATTCAATCTGTGGGCGTTTTTTTCGTTGCTTTTTATTTTGTTCGTTTTGGGTAAACTGACAAATGATCAGGTGTGACTTATGACATTTTGAACATTGTCCGACAAAGATCTTAGATTTATACTTGCTTTGTCTTTTGAGTCTGCGACTAGCAAATCATCTCTCTCTCACACATCTACGATTTCAATGGTTGTTTCGAAAAACACTCAGATTCACAATTCCCTTTTCATTTTTTTGTTTTATTTTATTATTATTATTATTTTTTATTTTTTTTTTGTTTTGAGGTGTTTTGTTTGCTGCTGCAAAAACCGTAAAAACCGCAAGATCAGCAACATATCAACCTGGCCAACAACAACAACAAAGATGAACAGCAAAACTAATGCAAAAAACTAGCTATTTTTTCTTGTTTTTAAGCAAATATAACAAAATTGTTAAGGTGGCTTAAGTAGATACTCTGACTTTTATCCATTGCATATTAAATAGAATAGTATAAAAATGAATTAAAATAATATTTTGAGTTAATATGAGTGCATATATACATCCAGTAAAAATTAAACCAACAATTAAATGCACTTTAAACTTAATTATAAATATTTTTCTGAAGGCAACTTAAAGAGTATATTGCAACTAGGCATCTTTAGGACAATCAACATTATTATATCCTGGGGGCAGGCATCTGTAATACTAAGCGCAACATAATTATACCCTCTCGGTTGCAAAGAGCTCAGTTATATGATAATGCCGAGTGCTTTTGTAGTGTGACTTTTGTTGCCGACTGCTTGACTGGTTTGTTCGCAGGCAAAGCGTTACAATTTTTTTGTTATATATCATTTTGATATTAGTCTTGTTGCTATTTTTTGTTGCTATTGTTGTCTCTCGCTAGATTTCTTTATAATTTTACTTTATTTGTAGCATGTTTTGACATTTTTATAGCTTCGTTGACGACATTGCACATTTCTGCTTTAATGCTTTGCTGCACAGTGCGACAGAGATGGCGCATGCAACGAGCGAAAGAGACAGAGGCGGGGGCCCTTTCAAAATGGCGTCTTGGGCAGTAAAAGCTTTGACATGCATATGTCAAAATTGATGGCACGACGAGAGAGAAGCAAGCAATAACACTGCGTGCTGCTCACTGCTTGCTGCTTGCTGCATGCTGCATGATGCGTGCGGCACACTGCTTGCTGCTTGCTGCTCGCTCCTTGCGTGCTTATCGGGCCCCAACACGTTTTGTATTTAAACGTTTCGCAGCTACCCATTTTAGGGGGCCTCCTCCTTGTGCCTGCTGACTGCTGGCTGGAACACCCATTTAACAAGTCAACTTGAACGGCCAAGACCATAAATATTGGCAATTTAACAGAGTCAACAGTATGGCACTCGACGGCAACGTTGAATGCGTATCGGACCGGGTCCATAATACACCTTGTCGTACACGATGCTTATCTCTTGGAATTTCTCGTGCGTGTCGCCGTGCCAAAAACAAAGGCAACAACAACGTGCCGACTATCTAATCCGAAGTAGCGACTTTCAAAATACCCTTATCTAAGATTAAATTCTTTTAAAGGTTGTTTTTAGCAACAAATTGAACAGTGCAAAAGATATCATTTTGCAATTGTGTGTCGACAAAGACAATATGATAAGGAATGTATATATTTGTATCCCTTTATAACTTTTTATGTTCATTTTTGTTGGCTTCATTTTAGTATGGCTAGAAACTGTTTCCAACAACATTCATAATGAATGTGCAAAAGATCGAATGATCTTAAGATTATTGATATTTAAGAAGAACTCTAAAAATATATTCTAAATTTTAACAGACAAATTTATGTGGAATAACTAAAAAAAAACACTTTTCTACTGTTAAACAATGTGCATACATTTGATATGTTCAGTTATAGACACCTCTGAAAAGAGTTGCATACAATTCGAAAATATTGTTGTGCCCCACTTGGGACAATTAAGGGTATAAAAGGCTGAAGCCTGGCCAGGAGCTGTCGCTCGCTGTCGTTGTTGGCATTCAGTGGAGTGATGGTGGATGGAGGAGGAGGAGGAGGGGGAGGGGGGATCGGGCATGTGGAACGTGCGTGAAAAATTAGCCGTGGAAATGCATGTTGTGCTTGTTGTTGTTTGTTTATTTGTTGCTGTTGTGGCCTGTCGCCATTTCTCGTAGTGCAGCTAATAAGCGCAACATGCTCATAAAATTTCGAAAGCTGCCACAGTCTGATTTTATTTCATTTTAAATTGTACACGCCGTTTCAATTTTTCACCCAAGGCGCTTGACTCCAACTTAAACTGGTGTCTTAGCTGCTGCCTGCTCTGAGGTTGGGCTTGGGTTGAGTTGCCATTTGTTTTGCATTTACATGCATCATTAGAGCCTGTTGTAAAACGCGGCCTTATGACAAATTAATAACAATGACAAAGGCATAAAAACAAGCTTTCTATTTTAATAATGGGTTCCCAAAGTTCCCACAGCCATTCACAAGCCAACTGAAAGAACAACAACAGAAAGCGAGTTGAAACCGAAGCGTGCCAAGCATAACTTGGGTCAATGGTTTAATGTTAACCCTTGTGTGTGCGTGGGTCTGTGCTTGAATCGAGCGTTTTTATTAAAAGAGTACTTTTAATAGTGCAATATTGAAATAAAAAGTTAAGTTTTTGTGTTTTATATAGTGGAATATTGAAATGAAAACCTACATTTTGTAAAGAATTTAATTAATTTTATTAATTTTAATGAAACGCAATTCAAATAGTTAATATCAAATATTTTATGGATTCTGCGAGACTTAAAGTTAGTTATATCTTATGGTATATCATATACATATGAAGAAAAATCTTAATCATACAAAATTGGTACTAATGAAACTTTACATCTTAGGATAATCAATCGAAAACAAGCATTTCATTTCATTTAAGTAAATGCTGAATATTTTGGTCAATCATTCGCGACTAAAGTTCTCCTTTATCATTCTTGCTTACTATTTTTACAAAGGTGTTTAAAACTCAATCGAATTAAAAACATAAAACATATAAGGGTTAAATAAAATATTTAAGCTGGATGCTTCTCTCTCTATGCCGTTTACCTGTTAATTGATTGTTATATTCTTTCCATGTGTGCGTGTGTGTGTGTGTGTGAGGGAGTCTTCCTCTATCTTTCTTCGACTCGCTCTTTCGCTCCCACGATTTGGATTGATGTTGCTGGTGCTGCTGTTGTTGCTGTTGGGTATGAGATGCAGACGTGTTGTTTTTTATGATGCCCAATTTTTGACAATGAAAATTATTGTAATGTCGCACGTTTTGGTGGTGTAATTTAATTAAAACGATGTTGCCACAGACCCGCATCAAGCGGAGCCCGAAACAACCATAACGACCACCGCCAAGGCACGCTTTCCATGCGGGGTTTTCCCGGAATTTCCAGCACAGGTGACAAATGTGCGAGGTAACTGTATAATTTACAAGCTAACGGGATAGAGACAGGGCGAGAGCGGGGGCGGGGGCGGCGGCAGTGGCGGGGAATATGAATATGATGAATGGGAACGAAAACAATCACAGCTGCTATAGAGGATGCCACTAAAAGTCAAACAAACCTCTTGACTTTGATGATATTTGCACGGCGAGAGTAGACAGGACTCAGGACGAAGCAGGGAGCGGAAGTGCAAAGGCAACAAACACAGCTGTTGTGAGTTTATTTCAGAGTGGGAAATTCTCGCTCTCTCTCTCTCAGTGTGTGTCCCTCTCTCTCTCTCTCTCTCTCTCTCTCTCTCTCTCTGTCACTGATTTGAACTAATGAATTTGCTCTTCGACTTTGTTCTTTGCTTTCCCTATTTCGCAGACGCAAGAAGCAGCAGCAGCAGAAAGTAGAAGTGTAGTTGTAGAAGGAGCAGGAGGAGCACTAGTTGGGGGAGGGGGCGGAGGAGTGGGAAAAACTTGTGTGGCTTCTGTTGAGCCTGTGAACCTGTTTGCTGCCCACTGCTGACTGTTGACTGAAACCATGAATGAACGACAACGACAACTAACAACGACAGCGACGAACGTTGACTTGGACAGCATTGTCACTGTCAATACAGAAATGCACTCAAGGTAACTTCCTACTTGGCTCAGATCGTATTTCAACATAACCTCTTTTTACTTTTTTACTTGCAGATTATTGCCCTCACATCGTATCCATAGTGCCCCTGATCTTGTCCCCTCTCTTCTCCTCGCTTCATCAACACTTAGCGGTCAACTCTGCAAACAAAATGGCGCCCTAAGCGCGTGAGAGTGAGAGCGATATAGAGAGAGAGATAGAGAGCGAGAGAGAGAGGGAGAGAGAGAAGCAAGCAACGCTTGTGAGAATTTTCAATATTGATTGATTGACCACCCGACGAGTTGCAGCAGTTGGCAGTGGCAGTGGCAGTGGCCAACAGACTGTGGCTAGCAAAGTCATTGCCTTCTACAGAATATATTCAATGTGCTTCTTACAATTTTAAAGAATTTATTTTAATCTGCTTTAATAAAATAGGGATATAATAAATATTTTTATATTCATATTATATTTTATACATAAGTCACACAGAATTGAATATTCTAGTTTTGGAGACAGAAATTTGAATTTTATTATTATTATTCTCATTTTAATTATAGATATATTAATAATAGACACATATAATATTTAACAATTGTTAATTGCTACAATTATTCATATATATATTTCAATTATTTTTAAAATAATTATATAAATATATGTATTAAAAAGGATATATTAAAGAATAACCATTAGATTTTTGAATCTAATTTAATTTGTGGAAATATATATATATATATCATAATAATTATAACTTTATTGCTCACTGGCGTATAATATTCAAAAATAATAAATTGCAGCAATAATAAATATAAAATAAATTAAAAAATATATTTCAACAATTTCTAAATTCCAATTTACACCGCTAAAAATAGTTTTTAGCAAAAACTTTAGAGGTACCGCAATAGATATGATTACAGTCCTTGTTTTGGGGAATATATCGATTACTTTCTTGCAAGGATATCAAGTTATCCTGGCTGCAGCTGCTTGTAGGCTCCAGAGAATTCAGGTTAGCAGTTCCTTTAATGCGTCGCTGCGATAAAAAGTATAAATTTACTGTCGTCAGTTGTTGGATCGTTTTTTCATTTATTATTATTATTTGCGGGAACAGGACTCTCTCGGGCAAACCGTTGCTTTGTATTTTAGTGCTGCAGTTCCCCCGAGAGAGCATCGAGTGGCGATTGATGACAGCATTTGTTGTGACAAGCATTAACTAGCGGTTTCACACACACCACACGCATCCCTCCCCGCCCCTTCTCAGCCCCCGTCGACCCCACGATTTCAATTAGCAGCCGGCATGCGCCCCTAAAACTGAAACAAATTGTCGACACCTAAATACTAAAGCAAGCTAGCAGGCCCCTAGGGATGGTATCCCCATTTCGGTCACATATTAATAAAAATAATTAATTGTGTGAAACGCATTTGCAGTAAACAATTTTTTTGTATAATTTTGGTAAGCATATAGCTTTACTTCCCACAGGTTTTGTGTTACGATCCAAATGTTATGCACCTTCTGCGTAATTAAAGTAAATTTTTAACCATGTCGAGAGTCGAAGTCGATAGTAAGGTGTGGGGTGTGGGGTGTAGGGTGTAGGGAGAACGCCGGCCATGTTTGAATACGAGTCGCCAACATGTTTACATAAAACGGACTTGGTTTACAATTTGCTCAAAAACAGTCAAACAAAATTCAAAATTCGCTGATTTTGTCAAAAAAAAGAAACAAAAAAATAATTAAAAACTAAAACAGAAACCGGAGAAAAAATGTTTAATCAATATGTCGAAAATGAAATACCCTTGCAAACATGTTTTTAGATAGCCTCTTTGAGTAGATCGAAGCAATGTAAGACTCATTAAAAAGCTTCTAATATTAACTTTGCTAAAATCAAGCTTTTCTTTATAACAGTCTCTCCACGCTGTTCAAGAATATATATTCCACACGTATAATGGTATAGTGTATGTCTTCATCAAGACGCATTTCACCACACAATTATGCAAAGGGTATACAAAGAAAGAAAAAGAGCAAAAAACTTAGATGGAATGCGCAACGCTGGCTAACTGACTGACTGGCTGGCTGGCTGATGAGTTGCTTGGTAATTGGATACTGAGTTGATGTCTAGTCCTCCGCATAGGGTGCATAGCTGCTTATCTGACGCGCCACAATGTTGAGTATTTCGCGGGCAGGCATTTCTTGCTGCTCCCGGACAATGGCCGTTATGCGTCCGCACTCCTTCACATAGTTCTCCAGCTCGCGCTGATTGAGGGAGCGACGCGATGGCTCCTTGGACTGCAGCGCTTGCAGGCACTGCCCGGTAATGTGGGCCAGCTGCGACCGGGCCGGACTGAAAGTCTCGTCCAGGTCGAAGAGCTCCAGCGGCGGCGCTGGTGGCTCACTAAATATGGGCGGAAACGTGGCCAATTGCAACGGCGGCAGCGGTATCTCAAATTGTGGCTTGATAATACGCAATGGCTCGTAGTTTACATGCAACTGTTCGTAGGCATCGATGACATCCTTGAGCAAACGATTGCTCAGCGAGCACAAGGTCATGTCAAACATTTGCTTAAAGTCTGCGGGCATCTCAGTTCCAATGGAGTCAATCAAACAGGCCTTCGGCATATCCGCCAGAAAGGCCAAGTCCGTGAAGTGCTTATTATCGTTGAGCTGTAAGAAAAAAACCGGTTAAGAAAAATTAAAATTAGTCGATAAAGCTGACCATCTTTTATACTCTATATAAATATTCTTTTGCTTTCTTCTAGACAATTTTCAATGGATAAATAATATCAAATATCAAATGTAGATCAAAATATAACATAAATGGTACACACCTCCACATCGTTAAAGTCGAGATGTGTATAGGTAATGTCGCCAGTGCCCAGCAGTTGCAGCATATACTCCAGCAGGGCATCATTGGTCTTGTCCTGCAAGTACTTATCATGCCACATATAGCCTGAGCCGAGCGCTAGAATCTTTCCACCCTTGGCATTGCTATAGTAACCAGCCAGGGGTCGATTGAAGGGGTAGACAACGGGTCCCGTTGTCAGCAGCACATTGGCTGGCTCTGATACATTTAGCGTAGCTCCATATGGATACTGAAAGTGTATTTTGTACTTCTCATCACTGAAGTCGTACTCCACTTTTTCAATGTCCCGTTTGAGGAGGTGGCGCCACATGGACTCGCAGACAACGCCTCCACCCACAATACACTCCTTGGGATGGAAATTCTTGTAGTAATGCGGACGCACCACATTATCGTTGTTTATATAGATGCCATACTGTTCCAGAAAGAAGTTGACATTCGTGTTGAACTCCTGTTCGCCACCCTCGCCCAGCAGCACCAACAAACTGCCGCTCGACTGTTCCACATACTCCTTGAGAACCTCAAATTCATCCTCGGTGAATCGATCCTGGGGTCCGGCTAGTACAAAGATTTTGCTACGTGACAAAAACTCCTTATTTAGTTCTACATCGCTTCTGCAAATGTCAAAGATATTTTAGTATCGAAAGAGAGATGTTCGATTATATTCCAATTATACTCACTGCTCCACATTCCAGTGCGCTTTTAGCTTGCGATGGAGCATTTTGTAGTTATCCGTAATTTGAAAGCGCTCATTTTTGGATATATCAAAGCAAATTGTTGGCTTATTCGTCATTTTATTATTCAATTGTTTTGCTCTCAATTTGTGCTTACACTTTTCTCGTTGCCGGGGCAACAGTTGCCCAAAACATTTTAGGCCAAGTTCACGTGTACTACTTTTTAAATATCTTTAAACAATTGCTTCTTATTTATAGTTTAACTCCTGTTAAAACACACATTTAATAAATTAAATATATTTCATATACAAATCGTTTTAAAAGTACAATTTTGGCGCTAACAGCGTAACAGCTGATAATGTAGTGCAGTCAACTTCATGTGAGTGCAAAAGTGCGCCTGGTTCAGGAGTGACCTAACTGAACTAGTAAAACTAGTTCGATATCACAGGAAAAGTAGCTATGCAGTCGAACCAGTTGTGAACTGGAATACACAACACATGAACTAACACCTGCCCTGAGTCTCGCTGTGAAAAATTACGAAAGAATTCGGCTGTTCATCACTCCCAAGACCAACAAACTTTTTTGCAAACGAACAATGGCATCGATCTGTGGACGCATGGCGCTTCGTGTCGCCGCACGCCAAAATGTAACATACCACTCCGTGCGTACCTGCAAAAGTAAGTACCAAAGAAGCGAGAAAACTAAACGGCGCAATCGTCACGTCCACCGCCTCAGTGTGGCAACGGAGCCTGCCGCCAGTCGAGGCGCCTCCATGATACGGATTACATAACACGTGCTATAGCCTCACCAGCCTAGCCCAGTCCAGCTTGTCTGGTTGCCGTGGGTGTGCGCCAAAATCACAGCGGAAATTGTGCCAATTTGAAAGATGTACAAGTGTAAAGGGGAGGTTATGTAATAAGTGAAAAAAATTATGTTTTTATGTGTGTTTTCAAGGCAAAGACGAACGCTGCATGCAACTGAAAAATAACTCGCAACCCGAGGAGTTAGCAGAAGTCTGCTAATGCGCTGCTAATCAGTGAGTGAAAAGGGGCAATTGTTGAGCATTCAATAATTTATATAACCAGTGTGTGCACACAGCTGATTCAGAAAATGGAATGCGCAGGGGTGAAGCAGCGAAGGGATGCAAGAAACCAGTTGTACCACACTAGCATAAATAGATTAACTGTGTATGAACCTTTTATAAATACGTATTTATCGTTATCGATTGACTGATTGCAGTGATGAACGATCCGTTGGAGCATGCCACGGGCATTGAGAAGCGCGAGCTGCTACTCAAAGCTGCCGGCGACGACAATCCCTTCGACATGAAGGTGTTCAAGCGCGGTGCCGGCACCAAGGAGAACCCCAATCTGATTCCATCGGCCTTCGATGCACGCATTGTCGGTTGCATCTGTAAGTGATCGTCATTAGTATCAAAATTGGCAAACAAGAAATTAATCTTATGCTCCATTTATGCAGGCGAAGAGGATCAGACCTACGTGCAATGGATGTGGCTGCAGAAGGGCAACCAGAAGCGTTGTGAGTGTGGACACTGGTTCAAGCTGGTCGAGAAGGCAGCTGTTTAAAGTTATTATTAATTAACTAAATAAAATAATTAATAACAAGAAGCAAACACACAACAACTATTAAGCTAAAAGTCAACAAAAATAGCTGTCCAAATAAACAAACATCAACCCAAAAGTTTAACCAAGTTTATAAAAACAAATACCAAATACAAAAATGCAAAATGTTTTGAGCTGTTAGCCGAGATTTGTTGATGCGAACGAGAGGCGTGTGTAAAACGTTTTAAGAATAAATTAAATTAAAACAAAAAAAAAACAAAGGATTGCAAATATTGTCAAATTTAATTGCATCTGCTTCACAAAGATAGATCGATTTATTACTATAGTCATAGTAGGCATCAATATTTGAACCTTGATTGATAGCTTTTCATTCCATTTTATTTGCTACAAGTGAAGCTTAAAAGAGGCAAAAAATTAATTTACACTCAGATGTCGTCGTTTATATCGCGACTGCTCAAGTCTCCCATAGCAACCAAGCGTCTCGTCTCACAGCTGACGCAAAGCGGGGAGGGGAAATTCAGTGAAATGC
The DNA here is from genome assembly GCF_018153295.1 of Drosophila grimshawi. NCBI lineage: Eukaryota > Metazoa > Arthropoda > Insecta > Diptera > Drosophilidae > Drosophila > Drosophila grimshawi. The sequence continues at coordinate 25,471,786 of NW_025062900.1, forward strand.
TGCGCCAATTTAGTCTCAAGCGCATTTTGGGCGTCTTCGAACGCAAGGGCGGTGTCGGGGAGCGCACCAAATCCACAACTTCAGTGAGCAGTGGTAAGTTTGAAAGGCGAACTATTCAGAAATGAACATATATGCAGATGTCGGCTGCCTTAGAATTAACGGATGACATGGAGCTGGCCACGGGCATCTTCAAGCGTGAGTTGATGCTGCGCCAGGGCGGCTGCACGGATCCTTGGGCCATGAAGCGACCCTTGAAGCGGGGCGCGGGCTTAGAGAAGGATCCGACAGTCATTCCATCGGCATTTGATGGCCGTCTGGTGGGCTGTTTGTGCCTGGGAGATCGAGTGCCCAAGTGGATGTGGCTGGAGAAGGGTGAACCCAAACGTTGCGAATGCGGTCATTACTTTGTCCTCAAGAATGTGCCAGCGGTTTAAGAGTCGAAGCGGAGCGCTGAACTGACAAATCTTAACACAAACAACACACAATTTGAACTGATCTCAACACTCCAAACAAGCTATAAAACATTGCATGATATTATCAAAGAAATCGCATTGCGTGCATTATAATTTATCGATCATTCAGGCATGGTTTAGTTTACTATCTAAGCAATTAGTAATATTTAGTCAGGTGCACAAAAAGATCGAAAGTCACTCGAATTATTTTAATGTGTAGCCGGTTAAGAGGTAGCCACTGTTCCCACTCATGTTGACCTCGGGATGGGTGCGATTTGGCAGTATCTGATACGTGCGCAACCAGTTGGAGGTCACGTGCAGATTGGTCACCTTTCCGGTCGTCTTCAGCTCCATATACGTCTCGTGCAACAGCTCCTTGCAGGTGCTAAAGATCACCACGGGTCGCGACGGTTTTACCAGCGGCAGCAATGCCTGCAATATATTCGAAGGATGCTCCTTGGCGGCCATTACCAAACTATCGAATTTAGCATTCATTAGCGCAGCGGCCCGTTTGTTCTCCAGCTGCCAGCGTAAAGGAGCCGATTTGTTGTTAGCTAAAAAAAAAAAACAATATTTTAAGTAACAATTAATATTAAATACTCTAATAGACTTTAATAGAAGTTGTACGTTAAATATCTGATACTAAATTCAAGAGTCCGAGTTTTTACGACAAATTAGTTAACAAAACGAGTTTCTTATATCAAATCAGTTTTCGACGATTGTTTTTATGAAATAGTTTTCGATAATGCTAAATTGTTGCCTGATTATTGGAAATATCGTCACACTCATAATATATTAGGCAAAAGGAGGCATTTAGTAATAGTTGAATCAAATTGACTTTAGAACTGAAAGACCAAAAGCAGACACTCTTGGCTATGTCGGTGCGATTATTAATGCTGATATCTTCTTTAATAACAATAAACAAATATTGTCACAAAATTATAATACAATCCAAAGAGAAATATAAATTCGGTATCAAAGATTGCTTACAGTTGAGTGACTCATCCAGTTTAAGTTTCTTTGTATTGGGCTCAATGATGTCGCTCTGCTCCTCCGTGCTCGCATCGTTCTCTTCTGAGGCAGTCACCGCCGCCGTCTCTGCTTCTGTTTGAGCTGTTGTCGCATCTGACCGCGTCTCCGCCTTGTCGCCCTGGTAGAATTCACGCAGCACTGAGTACAGATTAACCGAGATGCAACGCTGCTGCTGTTCCAGGGGTAACTTGAGTGCAAGAAGCGCTTGTTTTTGTGGCACATTGCCGGGATGCATGTGCACGAGCGTTGCCTGCGTGTCGGCACCAATGGAGTTCAGCATGGCAGCCGGCAGAAGCCCATTCGTGCCGCTCTCGTACAGTAAATAGCTGCCAAAGCCAGAGACGCTCGAGTAGGAAATGATTTGAGATAATGTGTCCACACGAATGCCCATTACCTTCTCCGCGTCCTGTCGATGGAATATGTCAGCCATCAGACGTATGCTTGGCTGTCGGATTTGCACAAACTCAAAGTACTTTTTCTCCTTCTTCAGCAGATATTTGTCCTGTGAGTATTCGGTGCGTGTGTGAAACGTTTTTGAGTTCTCCACCAGCTTCTCAATAATTTTGCTGGACTCGTTGCACGCCTCGCGCATCTGCTCAATGTCCTGCAAAGGAGAGTGATTCATTGTCATTGGTTGCTAAAAACATAGGACTTCTTTGCTCACCTCTGATTTGAGTGCCTGAGCCTCGCCGTTGTCGCTGATGTCGCGATTATCGGCTCCACTGCTGGAAATGTTGAGGATGTCGCGTATGCTGCGCAGCTCGTTTTCGCTACACAGTTCGAGGGTGTGTTGCCGCTGGGCGCCCCGTTTGCCCGCCTTCGACTCCTTGACGCACATCTTGAAGGTGGAGCCATAGGGCTGATCTAGCAGCGACTTTAGTTCCAGATGCTCTTTGCCCAACGTCGCAGTGGCATCTAAGCTGCCGAATTTTTGCAATTTGGTATACTTTTGGCGCTGAATGACAATATAGTCACCCAACTGTATGTTCGGTATGCTACCCATTGCGGCAAATAAACATAAACAAATGCAATACAACAGGTAAACACGTTGCTTACAACGATAAAGTGCCGCAAAATCATTATCGTTATCGATTACTGCATTGTTCCACACTCAACTTTAATCGATCAAAAGTTATTTATCAACAAAAATGGTTGCATTAGCAGACGTATCGATAGGCAATTATCGTATACCACCACCAAAAATGAACATTTAACGGGCCACATTGCTGACAAAGGGCGATGGGCAACTCAAATCCGTGCAGGCCCACGAGTAGGAAATGCAGGATAGGTGGGTACGTAATGGCCGTAAACACCAGGCCCGTCAGCTGTTTCGTTTGTTTTGTGTGCATGTAGGAGTACCCTGAAGTCTCGTTTTAAATGATAGTGCTAGGTTTAATAGGAAAGTAAATTGCTGTGGTGGCTTGTCCGTTCAAAATTGAGCAGTACAATTGCACCAGGCATAGGGTATAGAAGCCTGGTCTGTAGTTATGATATATTATATATGATATGAGTATGTCACTCACGCTTTCAGGAAGGCAGTGAAGTTCGCGACCGAACATGAATAATTTCATACGGCGATGAGTTTTTTCATATTTTTATTAATATATGCAGACTGATAGCGCAAACATTTGTTTTCTATTATGCAGCAAAGAAATTGAATTGTTATGAGTTGTTAACATGCTTGAATTTGGTGATCCCGACGCGATTCTTTGTTACTCGCGTATCGTTGTAATTACATCATAAAGAGCGTTTAATAAACAATAACACAAAACAAAACATTAGTGAACTAATTTGCAAAAAAAACTCTAATTTGAACAACCAAAGGTGCATAAAACAGACACAACAACAAGTGCAATAGAAATCCGCTACGATTGAGTACATAGAGACCGTTTCTTTCTTGGTGCAGTTGTTGTTTTCGGTAGTTTTGTGTATTTGGCTGCAATTTTGTGCGCGCGTTAAGCTTAAATATGAATACAAGCACAGTCGCGTCCGCAGATAGTGTGCCTGCGCAAATATCGTTTTATAAGTGGAAGGTTGACGATATTTATAATTTGCTAAAAAGTTTTGATATTTCATGTGTTGCAAATGTGACTCAAATGTTTGCAATGTAACAATCTGACAACTCTCGTTTAGCTTATCTAAAGTTTTGCATTGTCCGTTCGTTCGCATCTACTCAAATATTAATTTTACATAGTTTGTAACACGTCCACGTGTTTTTCGATGCAAAAATTGTTTCCCCAAATTGGCAAAAATCCGGACGAAGGATTTTGTTGTAGAACAATGGTACTTAGATATTTAAATTAATGATAAATATGTGAATAAATAAATATAGGAACATACATAGATAATCGCCTACATACAACATTTACTTAAATATTCTGAATGAGGAATGGATGCGCTGGAGCACTGCGCCCTGGGCGCTGAATTTGGGTTCGGCACAATGTATGATTTGTTTGGCTCTGATCACATGCGCGCAGTCGACTTGCATTCGACAGGGCATGTATTTAATTTTTACATGTGTTTGTTCATTCCCATTTTCCCTTTTACAATTTGTGTTTCAATATAAAGTACGCAATTTAACATTTGAGCGTGACAATAATTTTCTTCTGCTCATGAGTTTGAATTTAAATTTTTGGTTCGATTAAATTTTATGCGCTCGAACTATGCGACTTCGGTTGCTGAGGGCTTATCCTAGGAGCATGTGATGGCACTTATTCCATACTGGAACGCACTCATCGGCTATCAAAAGATGGTGGATTTGCCCAGTGATTCCCTCGCAGTAGTGACGAGGCCGTATCCAGCAATTTTGCTGCCGGCAAAATCGTCGTTGCGTCAGCTTCAGACGAGTTTTGGTCGCCAAGCGAATTATATATAACATAAATTATAAACTTGCGGCGTGACCTGCTGTCGGCCACCTGAACATAAACCACAAAATTAAAACAGCGCAACAATTATTTAAACAGACACACTTACGCCGAATTTGACCCCATAAAGCCTAAAGTATAACGGAGGGTTAGTGCACTCCTAAAGACACTCCAACCCTTGTTTGCACGCCACAAAAAATCTACGCGCCACGGAACATGACCTGCATCACTTTGCGCTTTTTTCACATGTGCTAATTCTCCCTAACCCACAACACGCCACCTTGCGGAAAATCTAGCAAATCCAACAGGTTATGGGCTCAGTGATAAATAAATAAGAAAACGTTGACAATAAGTAGTTTAGCTGTGAAAAATGGTTGGCGCATTTGTTAAGATTGAGCAACTGTGTGCGGAGAACTATGACACGTGGAAACTGCAGATGCGTGCTATATTAGTGAAAAACGAACTATGGCAATATGTTGATGGAGCGAAAATTTGCCCAGAAAATGTGGCAGATCGAGCAGTATGGAAAACATACGATGAGAATGCGCGCGCGGACATATTATTATCGATTAGCCCATCGGAATTGGCTATAATTGAAGATTGTAATTCGGCAAAAGAATTCTGGTTGAAATTGCAGGAGACATTTCAGTCAAAGAGGCCAGTGCGAAAAGCAAGCCTGCTGAAACGAGTGGCATTGTCGCGAATGAACGAGGACGTTAGTGTGCGCCAGCATGTAAATAAATTTTTCGACGCAGTGAAAAAATTGAAAAAAATAGGTGTCGTGATTGGAAATGATTTGTTTGTAATCTTATTGCTATATAGTTTGCCTGACTCTTGGAAGCACGAGATGACTTGCCCCATCCCGATGTGCTTCGCGTCAAAATTCTTGAAGAGTCAGAAGCGCATGAAAATAAAGAGAATCGCGAAGAACAAAAGAAAGATGTAGAAAGAAAAGGCAAAGAAAGAAAAAGCGATAAAGTGCAGCATGAAGGCAAAAAATGTTTCAGCTGCGGCAAGGTTGGACATTTCGCGCGAAATTGTCGAAGCAACCCAAAGAAGAATATGAAACGCCATTTGTATTTGTATCGCGAACAGTGCGAGTACTGCAGAAAACGGTGAACTTTCGCTAAACGCGTTAGAGATGGCCTCTTCTGCCGATGAGAAAAATGGCTTGTGGTGCCTCGATAGTGGTTGCACGGCACACATGAGTTCAAATAAGAGCATGTTCACCGATACTGCAAAAGTCGAAAAGACTTTACATTTGGCCAACAATAACACCACACGGATTAGTGGCATTGGCAATGCTAAAATCGCAGTTAAGAAACAACAGCAACGAGTTGACTTAACGTTGAAAGATGTTTTCTACGTATTGGATTTGCGCCAAAATTTGATGTCGGTTTCCAAAATTACAGACAATGGTTTTGAAGTTCATTTTCGGAAAAATGAAGCACTTGTTATGAAAAATAACGAAGTTGGGGTATGTGCGCAAAGATACGGTGAATAGTGTAATGTATGGTGGTCAAAACGACCTTGATCTATGGCATTATAGAATGGGACATCTGAATGAAAGCGATTTGAAATATATGGCTAAAAGGGGTAATGCCTACGGCATGAAAATGCGCGAGAATGGAAAATTGTCGAAATGCAAAATCTCCATAAGCGAAAAGCAAACTGCAAGCATTTATAAAAGTGGAAACGAAGAACGTACGACAGAACTATTGGAAATAGTTCACAGCGATGTATGCGGCCCAATGAGAACGCAATCCCTGGGAGGATGTAAATACTTCGCTACTTTTATGGATGACTATTCGCGCTATTGTAAAGTTGACTTTCTTAAACAGAAATCAGAGTTATTTGAAGCTTTTAAAGAAAACTTCACGGGTAAGAAGATAAAAATACTTCAGTAAGATAATGGGACTGAGGATTGCAACAAAGAGTTCGACAAGTATATGAAGGTGAACGAAATCCAGAGACGCCTTACAACACCACACACGCCACTGCAGAATGGCTTAGCTGAGATGGCACGCTGTATGATGAAGCAATCCGGTGTGCCGCCATCCTTTTGGGCAGAAGCAGTAAATGCAGCATGTTCCATCAGAAACAGATGTGTAACGCGGGGTCTATCCGGCGATATTCCCCATACTTACTGGACGAAGAAAATTCCTACAGTGTCGCATTGACGTATATTTGGTACGAAGGCATATGCATTAATAAAGGGTTCAAATAAGGGTAAATTTGAATCAAGATCGGAAGAATGCTTACTGGTCAGCTACTCAAATACATCGAAGGCATATCGATTATATTTACCTGAGAAGCGTAATAGTAAGCAAAGATGTCAAGTTATTGAATGTTCCAGGTTTAAAAAGTGAGTACGCTGAGTTCTACGAACGTGATCAAAACCCAAACGGATGTTTCGACATCAATATCACGAGTAAACCTTGTGATGGGTCTACCAGCGACGATAACAGTTCAGTTGAGCGACCCAAGATCGAGAGGACAGGCCAGCGTGGTAGGCCACGGAAAATATATCAACCACCAGCACAGGTGATCAGACGAAGAAGTTGGATTAAAGCCGACGAAGCAGGATCCATGTTTTTTCGTCAAACTGCAGGGGAAGAAGATTCTCCCAGTATCCATTTACGTAGATGACTTGCTGTTGGCATCAAATCATCCGGATTGGTTGCATCAGACCAAAGAAATCCTCGGGGACACATTTGAGATGAAAAATCTAGGCCCAGTGACAACCTGTCTGGGCATAGAATTCAAGCTGGATCTGAAAGAGCATCGCATATTCCTTGCACAGGAAAAGTACATCGACGCTATATTGAAAAAATTTTGGATGACTGAATTCAAGCCGTCATTAACACCCATAGAAGCGAAATGTACTTTGAAGCGAAAAGACGCAGCCGATGAAGCCGAAATGAGGAAGTACCCCTATCAGAACTTAATTGGCTCGTATGTTTCTTTCAGACACAACTCGTCCAGATATTGCGTACGCCGTAAATTTCATGAGCCAGTTCAACTCATGTTATAACGCTGAACACTGGAAGACGGCGAAGCGCATCGTTCGGTACCTAAGCGGTACCAAACAACTCAGCGTGCTATTGAAGCGAACAGGCCAAGATCTGTACGGAGTCGTCGATGCTGAGTGGGGCGCAAATTTGACCGATAGACGGTCATATTCTGGACAGGCGTTTCTATTAGCAGGTGCTGCTATAAGTTGGGAGGCACAGAGTCCGAATACTTGGCAATGAGCGAAGCAACAAAGGAGGCCTTATACTTCAAGGCCATACTCAACAGGATTGGCAGAAGATATGATTCGGCTCTGCTCCTAAACGACAACCAAAGCGCTCAAAAATTGGTTAAAGGTTTTGGTTTTCATCCAGCAGAAGCACCAGAGTGGCGACATCCAGGTTGGCTACATGCAGACGGAGCAAATGCCAGCAGATGTACTAACGAAGGGCCTAAGCAGTGTCAAGCATCATGGTTGAATCTCTTCATTGGGCGTGACTAGTATTTAGGGTTAACAGAATTGTTACTTTGAGAGGGCCTGTTGCAAATCTGACTCAAATGGTTGCATGTAACAAACTGGCAACTATCGTTTAGCTTATCTTAAGTTTTGCATTGTCCGTTCGTTCGCGTGTACTTAAATATTAATTTTACAATAGTTCTGTACCCACTCCGTTTTTGACTGCCGAATGCGTTGCGTCATTAGACTAATAAAAGTGTGATTCCCCAATATCGTTATCTTGTTTGAATAGCAAATCCAACATCATGTTCGGAATCAGATCATTTTAGATTAGACTTAGTGAATAAAATTGAAAAATCGTTTATCCTTAAGCATGAGAAACTGGAATGGCTTGACTATAATGAACGAGAAATCACTGAGGATGACGTGACGGAGGCCAAGGCTATTGAGCTGAAGAGCATGTCGCGTCGGGTGAAGACCCCGAGGCGAGTGTCCAGGTTGCAAAAAATTCGGCCAATGGTGACCAGGTCATTGGAAAGCTAGTCGGCGATTTCATAGATGTTGGCCCACCTCTGCAATGTTCTGCTAATGAGCGAGGAGGCGCTGGAGAACAGCACCAATCAGTTAAGGGCCGCCTGCTTTGGACAGGATCGGTGCTGGCGACGCTAATGGAAGCTGCCCAAGACGGATCGCATCTTCATTTAGGCCCAGGAATCGGCACAGAATGACATCTGTCGCTATCAAGCACTCGATTCCATGGACGATGATAAGCATGAGACATTAAACAATGAGCAGAAGATGGACGACAAGGATGTTACAGATGAAGATTCACCGTCAGCGAATCCAACAGCAGGCGCAGAAGGAGCTGCCGAAGAGCCAATGGAAGTGGATGATGCCGAGTTGGTGGAAGCCACCAAGCAAGAACACCTCAAGGCATCACCATTACCGCTGTGTTGACCAGTCGGTGCTCGTTTTTGATGAGTGGCGAGCACTTGTTAGTTATCACAGCATTGTGTCTTGGCTCTCTGAGGAGATTTGGTCTGACAACGCCACAAAGTTTGTGGGAGCCAAAAACAATTTGAAGGAGTCGAAAAATCTGATGTTGAGCGATGCTCATGCTACTGCTGTTCATCAATTCTGCCTGGCTGACAACATTGATTGGCGTTTCAGTCCCCCTTGCTCTCCACACTTTGGCGGATTGTGGGAAGCAGCAGTGAAAACCGCCAAGCATCATTTTTATCGCTGTGTTGGCCAGTCGCTGCTCAGATTTGAGGAGTTGGGAACTCTCGTTTGCCATTATTAATTCTCGCCCTTTAGTTTCAATTGAAGAAAATCTTGGCGATCTCGATGTGCTGACTCCGGCAACAATTCTGGAACCGGACCTAACGAGGATGGACTGCAACTCATTTGATGATTTGCAGCGAGTCATTTGCGTACATAATTTCTTCGGATTTCGTTCGCGAGAGGAGTGCCAACCGTCAGAGCAAGCGGAGGAAATGCGACAACAAATGCTCGTGTGTTGTTGCATTTGCAGACGTATCGATAGGCTATTATCGTATACCACCACCAAAATGGAACATTTAAAGGGCCACATTGCTGAAAAATGGCGATAGGCAAATCAAATCCGTGCAGGCCCATTGCAGGAAGGGCAGGTACGTCGTGGCCATAAACACCAGGTCCGTCAGCTATTTTGTTTGTTTTGTGTGTGCATTTAGGTCTTTATGTAGTGTTGAGTAGGTCGAGTTTTTTTTTGGAATCTGTACCGTCCACGGGCAGTGTTGGAGTTACCCACCTCAGGGAATACTGAGCTAGCCGAGGTTGCCCCCTGTCAAACACTGGACGTGCTACAAAATTCAAAATATTTTATATTTACTCTAAAGCAAAATTTCTTGCATAGCTTATCAATTGTAAAAATAATTTTAAAAATAGAACAAGAAATAAACTAAGCAAAGGAATTATTGCTCTCTTAACTATCGATATTTTCTCGATGCAAGAAAAAACAAACGGACCAGCTGATAGGGTATAGGGTATATACTAACCACGCGCACTTTTATCTGTTGAAAATTAACTTTCATAACTATTATAGTTCAGAATTGATTTGTGTAATCAGTAGTGCCTTGTCTTGCCTAGCGACGACGGTAAGTGGATCCTTGCGCCCAAACAAAATCGATTCGGGATAACACGGGTTTCTTCCAATCCAATAACTAGCGGAACTGGTGGAACTTGTTGCTAATTGACTGTTAATTGAAGCCGCGCCCGCATAGCTTCAGCAACGCCGTTGCTTTTCAAATCAGTCAACCGGAAAAAAAAATAAAAATGGTATACAGAAAAAATGAGGAGCGTCCTTTCATTGGAAACAAACAGTCGGTGACATTGCAGCCGTCATGGGAATCGAAAATAAAAGAGGACCCCGATCGCAAAGGCTCAGGTTCGATGATGTCGAAAATTGTGACTTCACTGCAGCCGCCTGTTGACAAATATAAACTGGTGTTCCTAATTTTTATGCTGCATGGTTTGGGCACTCTGATGCCCTGGAATATGTTTATCACAGCGAAATCGTATTTTGAGGACTTCAAGTTGGGTGAAAACTACACGGTTAAATCGGAAGTCAACTATCGGGGCAACTTTATGCAGAATATGGGCTTTGCTTCCCAAATACCCAACGTTCTCTTCAATTGGCTAAATATATTCGTAAATTTCGGCGGTGATCTGACCAGTCGCATTGTGTATAGCATTTTAATGGAGATTGTGATTCTGATAATAACAGTTGTGCTCGCCATGCTGGATTCATCCGAGGTAAGCTTATCATTAAATACGTAAATATACATTTATTCGATTTATTTATTTATCATTATGTACACAAAGTGGCCGGGCATATTCTTCTGGTTGACAATGACTACGATAGTGCTTATAAATATGGTGAGTAGAGTAATAGATTATATTAATTTACGAATAAATCCTTAATCTAATCTATGATTTCTTACCATCACTTTAGTGTAATGGCGTATACCAGAGCTCAATTTATGGACTCGTCGCGTCCCTCCCACCAAAATACACAGGTGCGGTTGTTTTGGGCTCAAATGTTAGCGGTTGCTTCGCTACCATTATGTCCATTCTCTGTGCCACGTTCTTCACCTCGATGAGGACAGCGGCCATCTATTATTTTGTGACGGCTATTTTGGTTTTACTCTTCTGTTTCGATACGTACTTTGCGCTACCTCTGAACAAATTCTTCCGGCATTATGAGACGGTAAACAAGTATAATGAAAAGAAATCAGATTCGAAAACTCAATTAAATGTTCCTTACTGGCAAATATTTAAGAAAGCCTCACCACAGCTGTTTAACGTATTTTTCACGTTCTTTGTCACATTGTCCGTGTTCCCCGCGATGCATTCGGATATCAAGCGTACTGAAAATTTTGTAATTGAAGAGAAATACTTTACCCAAGTTACGTGCTTTTTAACATTTAATGTATTCGCCATGCTGGGCAGCTTGACAACCTCCTGGATTCAATGGCCCAAACCAAAATATTTGGTTGTCCCCGTTGTCTTGCGTGCTATCTTCATACCCCTGTTTCTCTTCTGTAATTACCAGCCGAAAGATATTGTTAGAACTTTGCCTGTTTTCATTACGAACGAATGGATATATTGGATCATTGCCATCATTATGTCATATAGCTCTGGCTATTTAAGTTCCTTGGGCATGATTTACTCACCACAGACGGTCAGTGGCAAATATCAGATAACCGCCGGCATGTTTGCCGCTGCTTTCCTAGTTACCGGCATTTTCTCTGGGGTACTGTTCGCGTATTTAAATCCGCTCATTGTACAACTTTGAAATTTTCTATTACTTTCTCTTACATCATCATCAAGTTGCGTGCATATACTCTGTTACCAAAGCGAAAGAATGTATATTGCCGCGTCCGTCCGTCTGTCCAAGCATACTCTTACATACGCCCATAAGGATATGTGCTCATTTCGCTTGTGGATTAGAGCCAGAGGCTCAAATCTTGTTACTAATACTATTACTGCTTTGCTCTGAAACATAAATATAAACGGTCAGACAGGTTGCGTATATATATATATATATATATTTGTAAGTAAATAACGACTGAAATAATAATCCAATAATTGAAATTTAACCACGCAAACTCCTAACATCCAATCAAGTGGCCTTCAAGTAGAGCAGAGTATCGCCAAGTCGGTAGCTTTCGACTGCAACGTTCTAATCTGTTAACATTACGTAAATAACACAACTAAAACAAAAAAAGATATTGAGTAATGAATTTATTTTTGAACTTACGGCCAAACAAACTAAATTATATTTATTTAATTCACTTTTGTACTTTCGGCCGGACAATCTAAATTATACTAATAATTACCTAATAATAAATAAAATTGTAGAAGTGTTCAAATAAAGTTGTTAACCCTCTTGTAGAGAACTCGTGTATTTACAGGAAAATTAAAGAAAACAAATTTTCAGCATGCCGAAGGTTAACTTCGTTGAGATATATAAGTATATCCATGAAAACATTATGGAAATGTCTTCTAAAAAAAAAAAAAGCAAATTGTTTTGTCTTTTCATATGTATAGTTTTTGGCAATCAAATACCAGATCAGAATAGTTAGGGTAGATGTATAGGCAGACATGACTGCATTGAGTTCGATTTAAGTGCTGATCATAAATTATATACATATGTATGTACCTTGCGTACCCAAAGGAGAATACCTCTTGCGAGGCGATCCTTCTATATATATAATAATAGTACTATTTACATTTGTAGATAATCTTCAAGAGCTCACAGAATTTGGGCGATTCGCGTGGACTACGCGTCTCCAGGCCCGTTATCTGCTCCAGAGCAACCTCCACGTCGACCACATTGCACAAAATTGTTTGCAGGCGCTTTGGAAATTTTGCATTCGACGACTCCACCAATTTTCGCGTCGCCTCCAACATATCGCTGAGGTCCTCCGCCTTAACGCCAATGTAGCTAACCACCAGTTCTTTCACCTCCGGCAGTTGCTCGGCGATGCGAAAGCCGCAATCCTGTGCATCCGAGATGCCCAGGCGCTCCAATCGCATCAGGCCAGCGGCGGGCGCTTGCAGTATCGTCTCCTCCACATTGTGTTTGTTGGCGGTCACATCCAGTGTGGTCAGCTGCAGCTGCCCCAGCAGCTCCGACAAGTATTCAGCCTCAATTGAGCACTCACGCGCCACAAGAGTCTTGAGGTTATGCAGACCGACCATAAACTTGCCGGTTATATAGGCACTCGAGACACTCAAACTGCGCAGATGCGGACAGCTTTTGGTTATTGTCTTGATCATGCTGTTGTTCAGATAACCGTCGGTGACGCACAGCTCGCGCAAATTTGTGAGCTCCAGGCGCAGATAGAAGGCCAACTCTGGTCGCAGCAGATGCCGCCCCAGATACGAATCGAAGGCCTTCTCGTGCACCTTCCATATGTACAGCTTCTCCATGTGGGCGCTCGTCAGCTCAAAGAAGTACATGTAATCCTCTTTGCTCAGCGGAGACAGCATCTCATTCGCAACGGAAACTTCGCGGAATTGCGGCTTTCGCCAGACAATTTGGGAGAGTAGCTGCTCGTAGCGCAGCGAGTTGCGTGCCATAGCAATTTGATCGGGCAGTGGCAGATACTCGAATATAATGCACAGGCAGTCGTCATTGAGGTCATCGATTTCCATTATCATTCACGAGAGATAAATTTTCAAGTGCTTAGCACCTGATCCACAGAACAATAACAACAGTGTGACCGTTAGTGCCTAATGATGAAATACCAAATTACATCAAAATGCTAAACATTTAAAATCGAATAATAATGATATTTATATACCCTTATCAATAAATGGTATTTCTTTTTAATATATGTATATATATTCCAATGAAATTGAAATCACTTAATAATAATCTTGAAATATTTGAAGCTGAGCAAGCGGTCGATCTACCTTTCCAACACCCCAGCGGACATTTAAAAACAAATTTAAGTTGCTTTTTACATACGCAAAATCAAATCTAATTGGAATATTAGTAATTAACTTATCAAATCAATTTGATAGATAATTAAAAAGCTACGAGGCACTTTAAATGCGTGGATCCCAATGCTTAAATCCAGTCCATTTGACTTCTTCCAGATCGGCTAAATCCAGTTTCCAAATGGCGCCATTCTTATTGGCTTCAATGGCCTTGACAAAATTCCTGGCGGCATTTGTTGGTGTCTGTGTGGGATGTTGGAGAAGCAAGTGGACGACACATGGCTCCACATCCATCCAGGAGTTGTATTGTCCCACCAGTGATGCTCTCATAATGCCCAGATTAATTGAGTATGCTGTTACACCAGTAATTGGCGCCAGTTTCTATTTTAAATTCAAAGAGCCTTCATACTTATTAGATCTGAGCTGGGCTTAAATTACCGCTTACCGCCAAGGAATTGGTAAAGCTAAACACGGCAGCCATTGAGGCAGAGTAAACTGGCAACTGGTAGATCGGATTGAAGGCAGCCACTGAGCAGATGTTGGCTATAGCTCCACCAGAGCAGCCTTTTTGCTTATCCCAGAAATCCATAAGAGCGCTAATGGTGTTCATCATACCCGTGAAATTCACAGCAATTGTTTCCTCAACCTGATGATCGTCCAGGATGCTAGCGCCATTGATAAGCAAATCTATTTTCTTGAACTTCTCGAAGATTGTTGTGAGCATCTTTTTGCTTTCGACCAAGGATACTGTTACATCATAAGGATAATAAGTTACTGTCGTCGTCTCCGGGTTCAGTTCTTGCAAATTCTTAATTGTTTCCGATTTCTCGATTTTATCAAGGATCAACAGGTTCTAAGTGATATGGTTTGAGTTATTTATTCAGTTTTCCCAGCATGATAACCCACCTTCGGCCCTTTCTTGACAATCTCGCGACAGGTGTGCATTCCAATACAGCCCAGACCACCAACAAAAATTATGTTCTTGCCAGCGATTGCAAATTCACTTCTAGAAGACTTACTTTTTCGTCTGCTTCTCTGTTTGGGGCAAAGACTTTTCGTTCCACTCAATCTTTTTAAGATTGGTTTAAAGATTGAATTAAAAAAAGTCGTATTCCCATATTCCCACGCAACCCTAAATTTTCCAAGAAGAAATAAGTTTAACACTGACTTTAGACTTACTTCTAGTCGAGTTTCGTGAACCCTGTCGAAACAATATGTTCTTGAATTGTCGCTTCGATTAATCTTTCTAGATGAGGAAAGTTGACTTGCTGGCTCTTCATGCTTATAAAGGCCACTGGCAGGCACAATCATGGCTGCTGAGGAGCCGCAATGGATACTGGACAAGGAAAGTCCACGTTGAAGGACACACTGTGCCAAAATGGGAGATTTCATTTCTTAAAATAATTTATGTATGAAAAGTTAAACATAAAATTTGGGTGCTTATAGGTCTACTAAAGTAACCACAGATTTGTAAAACAAAGTCTACCCAGATGATTAGACTATAAATACAGTTAATACTTATTGATGATTCTTAATCGATTTCTTATCATATCAATTTATTTAAAATTGTCGCCACCTTCATGGCTTGCTCATTTTGAATCCGCTTGAAGTTGGCAGCGGACGGCTTCTGAAAGCTCAAATATAGACACAAACCAGCAAAGGCAATTTAGTAAGGACGCGCCACCAATGTGAATCAAAAGATGCCAAAATTGAAATGCACTTATTATATATAGCATATATTTATTTATTATTATTTTTATATTTATTTGATTTGCTTACATACTACGCATGTTGTTAGACATGATTGAAAGGTTAGTGCAGTTCATTTGAGTGACACTATCAATCAATAAAAAATCATATAAAGTACAGTTGAAATATGAATTTAAAGAGCGGTTAAATACAAAAACTGTAGTTGGTAAATTAAGTCTGTTCCGGCAGTTGGCAACAAAATATCAAATAATCATCAACAAATCTCACATTTCTGAGGTGTGACAAACACTTTGCCTATTTGGCCAGCAACTAAAACAACATATTGGCCAACGTCTGCAAGCGTTTCTTGAACTGATCCACTAAGTGCCGTTAAATGCAGTCGCAGAGGAGCGCGCGCAACGCCAACTGCAAATGAAATTTAAACTTAAACTTAAACTTCAGCTGCGAGTGGCCAACGAGTTCTGCGTCTGCTGCGTCTTAAAAGATGCTTCCTGTTTGATAAATTCTATAATCAATTGAGAATGCCCGAAAGGCCGACGCTATGCAGTCAAATAGACAGATTCTTGGAAAAGCAGCTGGAAGCAGGCTACAATATTACAATGTTGTTGCCAACTGCCAGCGATGGCCAAAAACCACAAGTGGCCAAGGTCACGAATCGTTAAGCTACTTCTATCGATCTAAAAATAAATGTATAAATATTTTCTTTTAGGAAAATAAAACTTAATTAAATTAAATTGAATTGTTTAATTTAAGAATATAACATTTATTATTAATTTTTTTTGTAGGCCTCTAATTACTCTTAGCTAGTCCGCATTTGGTCATCTCTAGCAACATTGTGTATAGAATATCTAGAATAATATTTTGTATAGCTATCTTTTTGGAGGCATGCCCGTTCACCTGCCTCCCGTTTTGGCTACCCCTTACCAAGTGGCATCCAATGGTCATGCAAATAAATCACTGTAGAAAATGCATTCGATGAAAAAAGCGACGCATAAGTGCTGGCAAATAAATTTTGCAATTTATTTATTGCATTGCCGGACTGCCTGCCGCAGTTTCCACTGCTTCCACTACTGCCGCTCAGAGTCTTCTTTTTGGCTGTAGTCCGGCGCTCGGTCCTCGGATCAGGTTGAGGTTGTTTATATCGGCAAAGTGCGCATACAAAGTATTTTATTTCATTGGCAGCAAATTGGCAATAAGTGAAATTTGTTGGCCAGCTCAACAGGTGTTTGTTCGATTTGCACGCCTCTTTACCAAACTTGGCATTTGGAAAACTGGGTTAGCAATGGTCGCCACCAAATGGGCGTGACTGGTTCCTACACGCAAAGAAATTGTTTGCCCTAGAAATAAGATAGGCAAACAACTTTAAAATCTTCCACATAACTAGAAATATTGTTTGTCTTTATGAGAACATTTTTTTTTACGGAATGCATATAATAATAAAAGTAGAAAAGCATTCACTTTACTGTCAAACCAAAAAAAAATAAAAAATAGATATCCATATTTTCATTTAAAATTATTATAAAAATACAGAAAAGTATTTGAAACCATCGAGTGTTTTAGAAATTATGAGTCCGGCTTTTAACCGAAGTTAGTTGACTTATTTTCATTTGTCACAGATTTCTCAAAATTGCATACTTCTTCTTCTAAAAATGTTGAGAAATATTGGACATCAATCTTGTGCTGTTGAAATGATGGCCCTGGTTTTCAAATGTAGTTTCGCGTTTGTAATTAGCTTTGTGGATCTTAATTTTAGATTTCAATTCTTGTTTTTTTTTTTATACAGTTCATTCTTGTAGTGTATTATGTAGCCCATAAAGTTAATGCATCTATAGCTCGATAAGTGTGCACCTGCATTGTAGCCCAGGCGGGCAGATCCGACAAATCGGTGACCCATATTTTGGGCATTGTTCACATTCACTTTTTTGTATGCGCGGATCTCTTTCATTACTTATTGTAATGCCCTCATCGTTAATGTTTCCGCACAAATAAATCAACTTGTCGCGAGCCAAAGTGCAAATGAATTAGCATTTTTAGTCAACACCTCTGTGCCGTATGAGCTGCTTGGGCTTGTTGTGTACGCATCATTAGCCCAAAAGGCAGCGTCAAGTGTAATTTAACCGTTAACAAAAGCCTATTGTGCGGCAAGAAAGCAGCACGCAGTCCGCGAAGGCTTTGTGGAAAGGCTCTTGGAAAGCGAAGAAAAATGCATGTGTCGCATAACAGACGCAAATTGATTGAGTCTGAAGTGTCCCCAGCAACCTCCAGTTACCGCCAGTTGCGTCCAGCTTCCTTCCAGCCTCAACTGCAAGCGAACTGAGTTTAAAAACTTGGCTAATGACCGCAAATTAACACCGAGAAGCAGCTGGAGACGAGTGTCATTAAGCCGAGTGTTTGCCATTTAAAAACTGAGATAGAAGAGGCAGGGGAGGAGAGAGAGAGAGAGAGAGAGAGAGAGAGAGAGAGAGAGGGAGAGATGGAGAGGACATAGACTAAGGCTAAGACAAGTGTTCGTTGGGCTTTTAGCATATCTTCTAATAGATCGCACAACCTGGCCACTTGCCAACGTGGCATACTCAACTTACGAGCACGATCAGCAGCAGCAACAAGTAAGTTGGCTAACTGACCAACTGCATTCTATGGTCTTTACCTGGCCTTAACCACATAAACGTGCACACATATAGGAAGTTAGTCACAAATGCGCTTCTGACAGCCATTTATAATTCACTGATTGAGGAAGTAGCTCGTAGGGAACGCTTAATATTTCAAGTTTATCATGCTTTCGAAAGTCACTTGACAATTTATTGACTTCTTTAGAAAAATATTTCAAACGGAGTGCAATGAAACTGTTGTTATTCGATTAGTTTGGGTAAACACTGTAAGTTCTCTGAAATGTTAAAATGCTGCACCGAATTTAGAAAATAATTGTTTATTCATTTTTTTAAATTATTATGCTTAAAATAAATAGATTATGAATTTCACTAAGCATTCTTAATGCTTTTAGTAATGAAAATAATAATTTAGTTTGCTGTGACTTCAAGTAAAAATATTCGACAATTCATGCATAGTGAGAAATGTATGTACAATTTATTTAAATATTTTTACTATTCCTAAGGTAAATTGACAACAAATGATTTTTGTTTAAAGAACTACAATAATTATTGTAATATGTGTATTTATATTTATATGATATTAAATTTATACAATTGCCCAATTGCAGCATTCCAAATCCTTTCGATTTTCAGCTCTTCTACTGATTCTAATTGACTACCTCTTTGGGTAATCTTATTATGTTACCCGATCCGATCTTGCCAAAAGCTTGCAATCCGCACACCAACCTGGGCTAACAAACCTCTATCTCTGAGATCAGCAGCAATTTGTTGTTGTTGGCCAGCTATCATTACAATATGCAAATTGCATGGTCAACTGATCAATTGGTTTACTGTGCCAGCAAAAAAATACAAATAAAAAATAAAAAATAAAATAACAAAATAAATGTTTTGCGTTGACTACCACTGAATGTACTTGTAGATGACTGCAATGGGAGAGCAGTGGTGCGCTCCAGTTTTGTACTATTTCTTTTGCCAGCATTTATTTCGTGTTGGGAGTTTCTGCTGCTCACGCATCCAGTGATTGCTGATCCACTGATCCGGTCATGCAAATCGCCGCCGTTGCGCCCCTTGAATGCTCCTTGTTGATCCACTGGATCCGCCCAAGCGTGATCCGCCACGCTTGATGGCACTCGGAGTGGCTGGTGGCGGCGCCACTGTCTCCAAGCCAGAGCCAATCTTGGGCAACTTTCGCGTCCGGCCCATTCCCATTGCACTGCAGACTGCATTACATTTGGAAAAGCAACTGACCCTAATCGATTGTCACTTGCTGGCTACCGCTACGTGGATTTCTTCAATGTGGGTTCATCAGAGCGCTGAAAAACCTTTGAAATGCAGTTTAACTTTTACTCAAACCAAAAAAAAAAACTTGCCAAGTCATTTCTAATTGACCCACATATATATATATATACATGTATATATGTGTGTGCTTTTATGTGTGTTTTTGTGTGCTGGCTAAGACGGGTGTCTCATAATGCAATGATGATTGATGTTCTCAGCTGTTGCCCTTTTCTTTAAGCAGGCAGCAGCAGCAGCAGCAGCAGCAGCAACAGCAGCATTCTCTGCTAATTGGGTCATCTATTGGAAACTGCGGCATTTAGTCGTCAATCCAAAATGTCTTTTCCCCATGCAGCCTGAAGCCCCGGGAAATGTGTCAAGTGTTTACAACGCCTGCGGATTTCAGCCTCAGTTTTTAGTTAGTTTTTTATTATCATTTTTTTCTTCTCCATGCAAATTACGAGTACATTTAACTAAGGCAACCAGTTTTCAGAATCTCTTTCAGATCGCTGAACGCACACTCCTTTAGCTAAAATAGAGATAACGACGCCGTTGACCGTGTAACGACCACTACATTTAAATGCCGACCATCATTTACACCTGTTGCCAGTTGTCAGTTGACGTTTAGAACTCTACCATAAAATTTTACATTGAGTGCTGGAAGTGTTTCTAGAATATGCATTTGCTTGATTTGCAGCACACGTCGACCTTATCTTAGTATCCTACCTGAAATTTCAAATAATGAATATATATTTTAAGAATAATTACAACTCAACTACAACTGGCTGTTGTTAAAAACTGGCAAAATATTTGGGATTGCTGATCGGTTTCATTAAGTTGTGGGACCTAACTGTCTAAGTATCTTATCTGAAATTGCAAATTTAAAAAATTAATTGTTTCTCATTTCAAATATGTAATTATGTTTCAAGAACTATTGCAACTCATTTAAAAAGATTTGTGTTAAAAATCGCTGCAGTTTTAATAAGGCTATTGGAGTTTGCAGTCCTGGTAGGACATTTCAGGCACTTGGAACTTGGGAGCTTGAGAGCTCCACTACAAAAATTGAGTTCTAGATTAGGACGGCGATTTTTCTGCAAGTGTCTGTATATATATATATATATAATCATATATTATGTTTGCTAATCGATCGCTTCTTTCAGTTATATTAATATGGTTTTGAGAACTTCACTCCAAAGTGTGGTGCGTCTAGTGTATGTGATCCGAATGCTTTCTGGGGAACAGCAGCAGCTCTTGTGCACTGTGATTAGACTAGTTTTTAATTTTCATGTTGTGTTTAAATATTTTGTGCCACACCTGTGCCATAACAAGGAGAAACACAACAACAACAACAACATCAACAACAACAACAGCGTGCACTGTGCTTGTTTTGAGGCAAGTAAAACCAGCTGGAAGCCAAACTTAACGATGACATAAATACTACATATAACGAGCAGGTGAGCGGTCTGTCAAGACCCACCCAAGTGCAGGACTCGATCTGCGAACTGTCATAGAAGTGCGATTATAATTTAGGGAGGGATCCGACAGGCGACACTTGAATTTAATAGTGCTTAACTTATCCTTCCGATTTTGTGGGAAGCTACATTTTAATTTAATGAAATTTAGACAAGATTTATACAGTATATTTAGAGTAATCGAATTAATAATATAATGATTGATAGTTCGGTTTCCTTTCGAAAAAAAAAAAAACAAAAAACTTATATCAACCTCGAACTGTGTTTGAGGTCTAATACTTTTTATTATATATAATTTATTGTATATTGTGAATTGTATATAAGCTATTTTTCTTATTGGGCGGCTTTATGCACTGCGACTTAGTTAAATATATTGTGCTCCCTTGTGAGCCTATAGCTCTTCAGTCAAACCTGATTCTTGAACGAATTTCTAGGGTATTCTACGTATTCCAAGCTTAAGGCATGTTTCCCTAGTAAGCAATTTATTCTCCCATGGATATTACTTGCCTATATCGTTTCTGATTCTATCTGCCTTGTCTTAGAACTGGTGCATCTGCCCAGAGCTTAAGCTAACTTAAATTAAAGAGCAATAACAGTCAATTTATAAATATTGTCCTTGAATCAAGAATATATTGTGCCGAAACCCAGATGCATATTTCATCTCCTTACTTTTCATAAGTAGATAGGCAACTCTTTTCTTTTCTTATCAGGCAATAAGCAGACTTCGTCAAACTGCGGTGCACCCAGAAGAGTTTGTAGCTGTTGTTGCTGAACATATTTAACTTGGCCTCTGTGCAGAAGTTGCTTGAAGTTGTTGTTTTTGTTGTCAGTGTTGTCGCTGGTAACTGGAGCAATAATCACGCAAACCACAGTTAAATGAAGTCACTCGGGAAGACCAAAAGAAATATGTGGTTAAAAAAATGTAAGAAAAATAAATAAATAAACGGCGAATGATCGATTGGGGGACACCCTGCATTGTATTTATTTAAATGTGTGTTTATGTTATATACGTCACATACTCGTACATATAATACCTCTATAAAGGTAATCATTTTTGTGTTCATATTTTGACTTCGATTTTCGAGCTGAAAACAAACTTTATTATAGAAACATATAGAAACAGATGATAAATGCATATTATATATATCTAGTGTACATTGAGAAAATCGATACTCTCAACAATGTGCATTTTTATAGGTCCAGGGTATATGGAATATATATGTATATATATATAACGAGAGAAACGTAGTAATTGCATCTTGAAGAATTTTCTTTGGAAATTATGTTTAACAATTCAGTGAAAATGCCTTAGAATTAAGTTTGGAGCTGCGCGTTTTAATCATTGGGTGCATGCAACCAGCAACAGACTGCAACAACGGGAACTTGCTGCAGTTGTTGTTGCCGTTGCTTTTGTTGATGCTACACACACGAGTGGGCAACCACATGCAACCACATCCATTGGGTGGTTTTGGGTGTTGCTGGTCATTATCTCGTTCGACAGCATTAACTACCGAGGCAATGGAAAAAGAAAGATGGCAAGAGAGAGAGAAAACAACAGAGATAGAGAGAGAGAGAGAGAGAGAAAGAGAGAGAGAGAGAGAGAGCAGAAGAGGGGGGTAGAAGCTGTATGCCAAACAGAGCGCGAAACTTATTGATGCTCAAAGTTTTCTATTCTCCCCCAAAGCAATAAGCACAATTTCAATATACAACATACATATAAATATAAATATAAATATACATATAAATATAAATATAAATATAAATATAAATATAAATATAAATATAAATATAAATATAAATATAAATATAAATATAAATATAAATATAAATGTAAGTATAAATATAAATGTAAATATAAATATAAATATAAATATAAATATAAATATAAATATAAATATAAATGTAAATATAAATATAAATATAAATGTAAATATAAATATAAATATAAATATAAATATAAATATAAATATAAATATAAATATAAATATAAATATAAATATAAATATAAATATAAATATAAATATAAATATAAATATAAATATAAATGTAAGTATAAATATAAATGTAAATATAAATATAAATATAAATATAAATGTAAATATAAATATAAATATAAATGTAAATATAAATATAAATATAAATATAAATATAAATATAAATATAAATATAAATATAAATACAAATATAAATATAAATATAAATATAAATGTAAATATAAATATAAATGTAAATATAAATGTAAATATAAATATAAATATAAATATAAATATAAATATAAATATAAATATAAATATAAATATAAATATAAATATAAATATAAATATAAATATAAATATAAATATAAATATAAATATAAATATAAATATAAATATAAATATAAATGTAAGTATAAATATAAATGTAAATATAAATATAAATATAAATATAAATATAAATATAAATATAAATATAAATGTAAATATAAATATAAATATAAATGTAAATATAAATATAAATATAAATATAAATATAAATATAAATGTAAGTATAAATATAAATGTAAATATAAATATAAATATAAATATAAATATAAATATAAATATAAATGTAAATATAAATATAAATGTAAATATAAATATAAATATAAATATAAATATAAATATAAATGTAAGTATAAATATAAATGTAAATATAAATATAAATATAAATATAAATATAAATGTAAATATAAATATAAATATAAATGTAAATATAAATATAAATATAAATATAAATATAAATATAAATATAAATATAAATATAAATATAAATATAAATATAAATATAAATATAAATATAAATATAAATATAAATATAAATATAAATATAAATATAAATATAAATATAAATATAAATATAAATATAAATATAAATATAAATATAAATATAAATATACATATAAATATACATATCCGTATACATATATATATATTTAATTATAATACCTTCCGATTTCTGTCAGCATCCTTTTCATATTCTTTGATTTCGAATCTAAATCGAAACTGAAACGTCGCTTGCAGTTAACGAGATTTTAATTTATTGCATTCTACAAAAAATGTAGATATATATATATATATATATATATAAACATATATACATATATATCATGAAAATTTACATTGGCATTCGCTAGTCAACTGTTCTATGAAGATTTATGACTGCCAATTGACACCCGCCTCCATCTTTGCCAATGCGGCTGTCAATTATGGTTGCCTTGGGAGGGGGTCGAAGGGATCGGGCAAGGCAAATTGAAATTGAGTTCCCTGAGACTGGTGCGAGGCTGCGAAAGAAAGAATTCCGCAGACAGGCAAGTTAACTGGGAATGGGTTTATTTGATGAATTGTTATTTAAATTATTTGCTAACTAGCCCCAAGGCGCACCGAGCACATCTATTTTGAAAAGCTGAACTTTGAAACTGCAACAAAAGTGGAACAGGCAGACGTATATATATATATATATATATATATATATACATATATCGATAGATCGAAATTATTAGTAATTTCATTGTCTGCATGCCTAAGATAGCTTTTTATTTTTATACTCTCGCAGAGGGTAAAATAATTTTGTCATGAAGTTATCAATGCTATAAGACTTCTCCCACCCCAAAAGTAGATATATTCTTGATCATTATCACCAGCCGAGTTGATATAGCCTTGCCTCGCTGTTTCTATGCAAACTAGTCCCATCTTTCTATACCATATAGCTGAAATGAGATCGTTTGTTCAAAATATGAGTTCCTTTTATGAACTTTCCCAATATGCGCTGATGAGAATATTTTATCAGTAGTTCTTGTATGAACTTTTTTAATTACCAAGATATTCGATCCAAAATTGCCAAATATGCGCCAAATGATGCTACTCAAACTTGAGCAAAATATCATTGAGATCAGTCCACCAAATCATATAGCTCCCATAGGAAACAGATGAGTTAATGTATGAATAACTTGTTGGATTACGTAGATATCAGAACTAAAGTCATGCGTTTTATTATCCTTCTCAAATTTTGATAAATAAGCATAATTTATCACAGGACTACTATATCATATATCTCACATAGGATCTATCGTTGTCTCTTCTTTCTTCTCCGTTTTATTTTTTTTCCTTCAGATCTTCTAAGATTATGGGACTTTACTTTACTTTCGATATACTTTGTCAAATTGCAATTTGGACATATCCTCTTTATGGTTTATAATGGTTCCTACATATATGGCTCATATCTCGCTGACTCATTGGTCAGGTTAATTGCTTTATGCATCTGTCTTAATTGGCAGCTGCTTTTTTGTTGTTTGTTTCTGTGATAGTGGAAAAGGAAAAATGAAAAAACAGTTGTAGTAATAGTAACAGTAAAATGAGCATTGTGAAAATGAAAGTAATTGTTGGCAACTTGGCCAGACAGTCGGCCCGAAACGCTTATGGACAAGCGATTTTCAACAAGTTTTTCACAGTCCGCAGATTGCATTTCCACACTTCATTTTCACAACAGAGAGACGAAAATTAATTAAGCACATAAATAACACGAAAGCGGCTTTAGAGCAAAATTGCCCCCCTTCCCTCCTCGCCCCTTTGCACCGCATGTGCCACCAATCCGATCAACTGTGACGCATCGCACCAAGTGAAAAATGTTAACTGTTTGTTGTCAACAAATTGGAGCGGGGCCTGTTGCCGCGACCAAGCCTACAACCACTAAAAATGCAATTAAAAAATCGAAATGGAAAAACAATAAAAACGGGGGAGAAAAAAAGCAACAAAATATGTGCAACTTGCAGCTCGAAGACACACAAGGCAAATGTGACTAAAAGCTTCGCTCAGACCAAATATAAAAAGCGTACAAATATTTTACAACACTTTCGCTCGTTAGAAGCGGGGCGAAGCTGCTGCTGATGCTGCTGCTGCTGCTGCTGCAGCTGTTGCAAGATGCTTATTACAACTCCCATTCGTATGTCGAGCAGCCCACAGTGCTGCACGAAAGTCTTTGTCCTACACTCTCTGTACCCATGGTCACCCATAATTGCCCCCAGACACCCCAATGGAAATCTGCGCTCCATAATCCGCTTTTCTTTCGTTCGCTGCGGCAATATTAACTCTAATTATACCATAATAAGTCGATGACGATCTCACAAAACCCTTTGATTTTCAGCGATCCACAGAAAAGTGAAATTCAAGTGAAATGGATTACACACAAATGTTATCTTTGGGTTGGGTTGGGTTGGGTTGGGTTGGGGGGGATTTTGCGGTTTACTCCACATGCAGGTGCCTATACAAAAAAACAGTGGGAATTGATTTTCAATTGACTTTATGTTGTTTCTTTAAAAAATAAAGAAACTTCAGAAACGTTACATGGATTACAGATTTTGTGTCTGATTAAGAAAAGCTTTAAGCTGTAAGGCACCAAATGTACAACACTCTAAAGAAATGTTTTCCATTACTCTCACTCTAGTTAGAAATAAATGATACACTCTTTCAGCATCTAAAACCAGGTTTATGATTTTAAAACTAAAATCAAGTTTTCGAAAACTCACAAATATAAAATATAAATATAAATGTGGACACATAAAAACGATTATATTCCAAAGCTGAATGCTGTTCTTTAAGATATTTCACATTATTTTATTCGTAGATTCGACTTAGTAGATGCATTTCATATTATTAATTCTAAAAAAAAAGATTGTTTTTGAATTTCTTCACTTGTATATTTTTACATTTTTGCTGATCTGCATTGTAGCAAATATATTTAAATATTATTCAAAGTTCTTGACTCATCACAGATAGCAGTTATCAATTGGTTTTGGTAACTCACAGTAAACAATCTTCATATGTATATGTAAAGCCATCCATTAATCAACACAAGAATTCTGTGCCATTTGAGATCTGAGAGTTTGGGTGTTTGCGGCAACCAAACAAACAAACAAACAAACAACAACAATGAAACAAAAAGCAATTGGCAATTCACAGCACGAACCTTTTTTACATGACGATGGGTACGGATCGAGCTGCAAGCTCAAAGACCTCTCTCGCAATGGCAACAACAATGCCAATTTGTGCACCATTACAGAAGCATTAAAGCCAGGCTAACAACACTTCCAGCTCAATGTAGTTCGAAGCGGAGCAGAGCACTGTGGTACGGAAGATGGAGGCGAGTGAAGTGAAGTGGAGTGGAGTGGAGTAAAACGCTCTGCGCACTGCGCCCACGTTGAAGGCGCAGCTCTTCCAGCGCCCAAACCCATTTCCATTTTCAATTCCACACACACACACGCATACACACACACGCACATACGCACACACTCTGCATACGCAGAGGCATGCGGCCAATAGCTGCTCCTCTCCCTCCCTCCCTCCCTGACGCTCTCTCTTTCAAGCTCTGTGCGGCACGCACCTCGGCGGCAACATTGAAAATTGGGTGCGCTTATGCAAAAAAATAAATAAAAAATATAAAAAAAGTGACAACGAAAACATATTCAGGGGGGACCCCTGCATTTCCTTTCCCCCAACCCACGCAGCACCCCACACCTCACCTCAGCCCGACTGAAACTTGGCTAGGTGAAATCGCTTGGCGCACGCCTCGGGCATATTTTCATGCGTTTATTATTGCTGCGTTACTTTGTTTCTCATTTTGTTGGTCGTCGTTGCCAAAGCCCCGCCCTCGTCTCCCGCCCCTCTTGCCCGGCTGCATTTGAAACATGTTTTAAATTTATGTTCAAGACACGTGCATTGGCATTTTGTATTGGGCTTGAATTCAGTTTTGGATCTGGCCGACTGAGATTTCTATTTGTTTATGTGAATAATTTTGATATGCACATTTGTTGTATTTATAGTTCTTAATGGACTGGGGAATGGGGTCTGGCAATATATGTTGACAACTGTCAACTGGGTACCACTTTAATTTACCTTTGTTTTAGTCAATATTCGGAATTTACTAATAATAAAATTAATGCATTCATTACTAAGAGCTGCTTCTGTTTTAGTTTCCACATTTTGTATTATTTCCATTAACCAAAATTTATCTTGCAGTTACTTAAAAAATCGCACACAGGTAATTAATTCTTTTGAATATTTATAACGAAGAAATAATTAATTTATTCACTCGTTTCTTTGGAGCAGTCTTCATCTTTCTTCATCTTTTAATAAGCGAACTTTCATTAGTTTGTTTTCACATCTTTCACACGTCTTTAAGATATGCCCATCCAAATATTGAAAACATACAGCTGAACATACATTTTTAGGATAATCTTGTAAATTACATAACGAAATGGCCAATAAATGTTTCAATTTACGACCGCTATCAAACTCTGAATATCTGATAACATTCACGTTTTCTAAACAATAATCGCAGAGGCCAAAACAACTTGGCAAAGTCGCATTTTGAATGCAGTTTACACAGGTTTTAGCCTAGTGTTAAGGTTAGTGTTGTGAATGAATAAATTTATTACTGATTTGAGACTTGGGACTTGGGATCTGGGATCTGGGTGTGGCTGGCGTTTATGAGTTTTGATTCTCGACTCACGACGCTGACAAGTGTCGAAAGCAGAAACCAAATGCTTTGTAAGTATTTTTTTTTATTTATTTTCTTATCAGCACACAGAGATCGTTAGTAAGTTTCCGCTGCTGAAACCTTTTTCCCCATAGATTTGTTGACGGGCTTGTGCGATTAATGTGTAAAATGTAAATGAGCCAGCGGCGGCGGGAAAATGCCGAAAAACTTTGCACAGTTAATTAAAGAGTGCTCAGGTCGGTCGCTCGGCACACCCGTCAGCCTGCCTGACTGGCTGACTGGCTGCCTGACTGGCTGACTGCCTGACTGGCTGGTTGGCTGCCACAAAACTGGCTTTTCAAATCTCGCACGTCAACATCAGCATCAGCATCAGCGTCAACGTCAGCCGATGCAATTTCATCTCAAAGTCAGCGCTTCCCCCACACACAGAAACACATCACACATCACACTCGTCTATCACAAATGTGAGAAGGTGTTATGACAACTCACGGCCGTTCAAATCATGCAAACTCTTCATCGAAACTCTTCCATCTGCCTCGATGGTTCGAGACATGACAGACATTGTCGACTCCTCACATTTGTCATTTGCTATGTGCCGTTAACCATTTCAAATTTGGATTAAATTATGGCTGGTGCACGCTCCCCCGAAATCTTCGTCAGCGTTGGGGTCGCCACTTTTTGGCGTATGACAGCCCCAAAAGGCGAGTGTTTAGCTGGCTACTGTTACTCATGACTACCTCACTTCATTCGAGTGGGTTACAGTGGCACAAAATCACAATTTGTGTATTTCAAATATTCAACATTCGAAATTGTTTAGTGGATTTCTCTATTTGGATATTTGGACTATTTTTAGCACTTTGTCAAAGGTTGCGTTTGGCTCTTTTGGGATATTGGACTACTATTAACTTTCAGGAACAGCTAGGCAAAGATTTTAGTTGACACAAAGATTAGTTCCCATAAGGCAGCTGCAGTTCAAATGGCCAAACACCAATCAATCAGTCAGAGTATTTTTTGGGATACAGATTTAATTGTGGCATTTTTGACTTGTGTCACACTGTTCATCCGCTCTCGTTGTTTGCTGCACGCGTCAACGTTGAGCGTTAAATGTTGCGCCACCTCATTCTGTCATTCACTCATTCAATCAATTTGCACGTCTTCTTCGACCTGTCGCCTAATGGCCATAGGGGCCAAAGAAGCTCTGCAATGCATTCATCATATATATATATATAGATATATATATATATATATATATACATTTATTCATATTCATGTTGTGCGCTTTTATTGTTGGTGTTTTGTTGACGTGTGAAATTGGCCTCGTATTCTTAGATATTGGTCGAACTGGACAAGTGAAATGGTCACGGCTTCTACAATAGTTATTGTTGTTGTGGTTGTTGTGGTTGCTGTTGGTATTTTCACTTTGCCTTCGGTTAGTCTGTGACGTCCGACCATGACGATCGTTTCTGGCACACAAGTCCAACAAATTTCAATTCATCAATCAATGCCAGATTGTTATGAAAAAATGAAGTCCGATTGCGAGTCAACTGTAAACTGCAAAACAATTAGAATAATTAAGACCTGAATCGTGTGTGGGGGCCAAGTTGCAGGTCTCAAAGTCTCCACGTTTGCGAGTCTCCGTCTCCATCTCCGTCTCCGTCTCCAAGTCTTTCGAGTCTTCAAGTCTCCAAGTGGTCTCTGGTGGTCCAGTGGACAAGGTCAATGCTGGCGACAGGCTCTCAATGGCACTTTACATTTAAAATCAGCTCCAAGTCGTTGTTACTTTTATTGTACTTATTTACAACTTCGTGTTAATTAAGTCTAGAAAAACATTTGCCATTGTTCAGTTACAAGACTCAGGCAAGACTGAAAGATTGAGTGACTGAAAGACTGTAGACTGGAAAGAATTTCAATGCCTCCAGACAGACATAGACAGTTCCCAAGTTTGTTTTGTTGTGGCTTACTTTGAACTTGAAGCTGACGTCGCAACTTATTCTGCTTGTCTTGGCTTGTCTTGTTGTTGTTTGTTTTTGGTGCAGTTGTTGTTGCTGTTGCCGTTGTTGCTGTTGTTGCTGTTGCGACTGTTGTAGTTATGCTCGTAGTTGTTGTAGGGTTCAAACAGCACGCGATTAAGTCGTAATTTGTAAACGTTTTTAAGTGAGGTGTTTGGGTCAAGTTGACGTTGTCGTCGACGCCGTTGATGGCCTCTGTGGAAAGAGGCAGAGTGCGGGATAAAAACAATTTTCTATCACTTCAAACAATGTGATACAACAATTTCTGTTGCCGGCCGTCTTGGCATTTAAGCACTATAACGTTGCCATAACGTCGGGAAAACAACACTCAAATGTCAATAACTATTGGAGAAAGTTACTCACGCCTTTTTAGGCTATTGCTGTTGATTCTGACTGCATTTTGACCTCCTCCGTTCTGAGTGCGAAGGCATTGAAGTAGATTCCTCTGATTCCATAAAGTTAGTCCAAGCCAGCAAGCAAAATTTATAAGTCAGCAATAGATTATGGCTTCTATAGAAACCTTTTATTTTAGGGCAAAAAGGGTATAAGTTTTGTGCAAATGTGTGTAACAGGCAGAAGTAAGCATCTCCGACACCATAAGGCATATATATTCTTGATCAGGATCAACATGTCCGATCTCAGAGACTATACGAGCTACACACTTAAAATTTGGAATATAACTTCTCGTATACTCCACGCAAATCGAATGTATTTGAATTTATCGATAACTAATATTTTATGGAGCCTCTAAAAATGTTATTGACTTGGGATAAGAATCACTTAAGTTATAGTCCAAAGCGAATATAGATGCGAGGAGTTAGTTGTTTCCCTTCAATACCTGTACTATTCTTAAGAAAGGACTTTCAGCCTTTCCACACCTGCTTACATTTGTACAAAGCAATTTGAAGCAATATTTGGAAGTAAAACTAGAATAATTTATTTATCCCATAGACGATCTCATTTGATTATATAATTTGTACTTGTTTAATTTCTATGACTATTGTTAAATGTGTATTTCGCGTTGACAGACCAATCTAGTTCCGACCAAAACTGCTATTAAATAAGTTATATCCGTTAACAGTCCGCTTACATTCTGGCTTACTACTTACAACAAAATTTCACACGTTCAAATAGTACGATTTTGTCTATTAAAAACTATTATTATACACTTATAAGAGATATCAAAACAATCACTAAGTAGCACTGGCTAAGCCAGAGGTCTGAGGCTATAAAATTCATACGCTCGCCTGGGACTCAGAGCCGGATTCCCATTGTTCAGTCAATGATCGAGGTCTGCAAAAAAACACGCGTTTTATTTGTTAATTGAATAAATTAAATTAAATAAATTCCGTTTGAAAAGCGTACTGTGGGAGGAATGTGCTCAATGTAAATAATAAATAACTAAAGTTGGAATTCGAGGCGCTGAGCATTATTGCCTCTATGCAACTTAACAGATTCGATGCCAGTTCATGTGGCATAAGCATTGTTTGCTGTTTTTAAATTATTCTCGAAACTGAAAACTATTTGATATTTGTCTTTATAGAGTACTATATGCTATATCAAAATCACACATATCAAATCATGCAAATGCATTGAAAATTTTGTTTTTTGGGGAATTGGTCACCTTTGGCGTTGTTGCAACTCGCATAACAATCAAATTGGCTGCTTGCCCTTTTTTTATTGAACATATGCAACATGTTGTTGCTGCTGCTGCTGCTCTTGTTGTTGCTGTTGTTGCCGTTTTGCAATCGAAAATGATTCGAGTTGAGCTGATCGCCGTTGCTGCTGTGGCTCTTATGAAATTACCATGCCCAACCGGCATCCCAGGCAATCATCCCAGACGGAGTTAGACACACGTGTCCGTTGGCCATTGCACCCATGAGTTGGCCTATTGTTGTTGCATTGCATTGCCACATTGCCACACCAAAACAACAGCAACAACAATAACAATGGTAAATTGCTGGAAAAAAGTGAAAATCATAACTGCTAATTGTATTCAAATGCCGTGTTGCCACATTGTGCACTTTGCTTATGTAAAATAATCAGAAGGTAATCCAACTATGGATTGCTCAAAGCATCGGGGCAACTGGGCAACTGGGCATACAAGTGGTAGCTTATTGTTTTTGTCGCTTTCCCAAAAATGCAAAACGCAATCAAAATTCAATTAAATGCAGCTTTAGAGTCAAAGACTTTTACTTTGCATTTTCATATCGCTCGTTACTAAATTTAATTTGTTTTACTGCTTTTCGCATTAATTGCCGGCTTCTTGGTGTTGTCACTGCCGTTTTCTGTGCAACTTTTATAGGCGCTTTCAGTTTTTGTTATCCATGACTCAGCCAGTCTCTATAGAGTGGAGACTCTTGACTTAAGTCTCGAGAATCTCAGTCTGAATCGGAATCTGCATTCGCGTTGAAACTGAAGTCTGGCTCATCGGGTTAGTCAGCCTGTTGCCCAAAATATCCCGCTGTGTTCTTTTTATTATATGATTTATCTGCAACCTCTGGATACTAGTTGCATCCGTTGCATGAAAGCGATGCACTCACAATTCGCCTTAAGTTAAAAAAAGAGTGGGTCAAGTGCAGCCAAAAGTGAAATTAATATTCGATTCCCTTTTATTTATGAAAATTTAAATTGAACATATCTCAATATCTCAATAGAGTGGGACTAAATCAAACTGTTTTATTTATCTATTGATCTGCAAGGCTCTTCCCGTTGAGTATAAATAAATTATATATTTTCCTTTAAGTTCTTTTCTGAAATTATATATACTTTAATATATATTTATATTAATTAAAATTTCTATTTTTTAATTTCAATTTGTCTATTATTTTTCGAATATTTTGTTTTGTTTTGTTATAGATAATGCTATCAAATATTTAATAATTTTAAGCATAAGGTATTTCTGAAAGTTTCTATTTTCTTGCTCGCCATCAATTGTTTTTTTTTTTTTGTAAATTTAAGCAAAATGTGTTTCTGTGTCTTGTTGATGATGTACACATATTTTGGGGTAATTGCTAATACACACCCAACCACAGGGTATCCTCTAGTCGTACACTTTCGATAAGAGTAGTCTGACTAGTTTTGCAGTTGCATCTGTGTCTGTTGGATTTTGATTTGAAATTGCTCGAACGATTTATAATTGATTTTTGCTTTTGCCAGCAGGTGCACAAATTGGAGCTGCACCACAGCAGCCCACATATGACCACATTGTGTATATACGTACTAATAATACCACATGCAACATTGAACTGGGCACTGCGTGGTTGCCTACATGTGTGCTGTTGTAGGAACTGGGCGGCAGTTGCGTGTCTCTGCCTCTGTCTCTGTGTCTGTCTCTGTCTCTGTTTGTGTGTTGTGTGTTGGGTGAGTGGCTGTGGCTGTGACTGTGTCTCAATCTATGTCTGGCTGTTTGCTCAATTTGAAATGCCCCGCAACTGAACGGAAAATCATTAAAAATGCAGCATTGAAAAATAAATCTTTGTTCATTTGACTGTCAAGTCAAATAAATCATAAGACACGCCAAATGGCCGAAAAGCAGAAGAAGAAAAAAAAAACAAAAACGGCTAAATAGGAAAAGCAACGCTTGAGATTCGCATTTGCGTGCTGCGTTCAGTTTTATTTATTTATTTTATTTTATTTTTTATACTTTTTGGGTTGAACTGAAGAGTTAACGGTAAATTATGCTGTTGTCGCCTTGGCCGAATAAGAAAATTAAGTCTGTCTTCTGATTCGCTGCACTTTCCCAAAAAACAACAACCGAATAGCCAACCGGTAATGTCAATTGGCAAATAGATAAGCCTCCGACTCCGACTCAGACTCAGACTGAGACTCAGACTGAGACTGAGACTGAGACTGAGACTCTGACACCGACTCAAGCTCCGCAATACGTATACGCAATGTTAAATAGCCAAGAGTTGCTTAAGTTGCCAAAGTAGCTGTGCGCCAACTGCACGTCACATGTCAGCCAACGTTTTTATTTTTACCTTTTTGGCCAACCATTTATTTTTTTTTGCTGCGTTTTCCATTTACCATTTACCATTTTCTATTTTTTTTTTTCAATTTTCGTTTTTCATGTTAATGAAACGCGATTTCCTAACTGTCCGTTGTTTGTTATTATTCACGCGCTTGGAGTCAATTATCAAAGCCGCACTTCTGGCAAAAACCACGCAGCGCGCAAACCGACCTCTAGATGCTCTTCGATTTGACAGTAGTTTATTTTACCTGGGTCTAGCCTTAAAGTTGAATATCATAGATAATATATTGACTTTAAAATTCGATTTCTTAGAAACATCTGTACTTAAATTGTTAACTATTACAAACTATTCACAAATTAAGTGCTTGACGTAATTTAAGATATAAATTTATATACTACGTTTATGAAATATTTATGATATTTATGAAATATATTCTATATCTTCAAAACGTATCTATATAGTTGAAATTGGATTTGTTTTCTTATTAACTTTTGAAAACATTTGTACTAAGAACACAGTAGAATTCTTATGCCCAAATCTAGACTATTCTTTTTAGATAATTTAAGAAATTAAAAAAGATAAGATTATTAATTTAATTATTAAATTAATTAATTACAATTTATAACACTAAATGGCATATTTATTTATTTATGTAATTAACTTATTATTTATTTAATTTATTTATAATTTTTTCTGCACGCAAACTGAACTCTTACTTTGACAGGGTATCCAACATGTTAGGAGACTGCTAAGATTGCAGGAAAGGGGAAACAAGGTAGCTGTTGCTGCTGTTGCTGATGTTGCTGCTGTTGCCGCTGCTGCTGCTGCTGCTGCTGCTGTTGCAGTTGCAGTTGCGCACACACTTTGCTAAAAAATTTTCACTTTCACAAAAGGTCTATGGACGCCTCCCCGATTACCTCTCGATGCATGTCCCCCCCTTCGTCCCGCTGCTCTTAGCTTGGCGTGAGTCGCGAATCGACGGCAAATTGGTACCAGCCATAGACTGTCAGCCGTCGATTTGCGGCGTTTTTCACGAGTTTTTTTTTTTTTTTATTTATTTTTTTTTGTTTCGTTTTTTTTTTTATGGGAAATTGTTTGCAGGTGGCTGCCGTCAGACAGGCAAATGGTCAGAGATCGGTCGCTTGGTTAGTTTTACTGGACACTCATACGTGCACAGCTTGTTTTGCCTGCTCAGCCCATGGCTGACTGAGCTGACCAAGCTGCCTGAGTTGCCTGAGTTTGCCTGAGTTTGCCTGAGTTTGGCTGAGTTTGCCTGAGTTTGCCTGAGTTTGGCTGGTTGAGTTGACGCCCATGTCTGGTTATTCGACAGTGCTTCCTCATTGAGGAAGTGTTGCTGCCATTGAATTTGTGATGAGCCAGTTTTCGCAGTTGATTTTTATTAATTGACTATCGAAAGCCAAACGGTAGCTTGATCTTTAAGAAATTTCAAATCTTTCTTAACTAAAATCACATCTTAAGGTGAATGTACTGAATTATATATATATTATTTTAATTCCCATAAGACCCACTAAAAAAAAATTGGAAATTATGTAAAAAAAAATTGTAAAAAAAAGTCTGAGCTGAAATCTTACAAATAGACTAAAAAACGAATTTTAATATCAATTTTCAATATCAACTGAGGGTAATACCTTAATTTATCTATATTTTGTAAAATCCATTAATCCACAAATTTATATCGAGACTGAAAGGGCGTATTATATAATATAATAATAATAATAATATAAAATAATTGAGCAAATTAACTATGTTATATTATATTGTCCCTAATTGCAGAAAACTTAAGCTCAATCACAACATATACAACGCATATATCTGATATTATTTATAATCGATTTTCGGCTGGTTACCTTGTCCTAAGACTTCAATGCCTAAATTTGAAGGGCACCTTTGAAGCTAGCAGAAAACCAAATCATATATTCGATAATTATTTGTGAAGTTCAGTTGGGAACTTAACATATACTTTAAGAAATCAGATATTTGTCATAAACTAAAACAAACCAAGAAATCGATTTTTGTCTGGGGCATGGCCATAAAATTTCCACTTCTAAATTTAACTGTCAGTTGATTGAGCCGGCAGAGAATTAAAAGGTAAATGCTTGTAAAGTTTAGTTAAACGCAAACTTAAATGGACATTAAGACAATGATTTATTCATTCATAATTATTGTGAGCATAACTCATTCTGATATGCTAATTTCCAAATATAATTCAATAAATATATTCTCACAAAAATTCACATGTGTGTATGTGTGTGTGAAAATGCTTTAAACTCATCCTGAATAGTCGCATCAATTTCGTGGAAGACTCGCAGCTATTTCCAAAAATAAGCTACTCGAGTCACGCCCCTTTCCCCCACTTTAAAGGCATAATTCATTCGGTGGGGTTTGTTTTATGGCTGCCGTTTAATAAACACAAGTCGCAATTTTAACATAAATCATTGTTGTGCAGTTGTATTTTTAAAATTCTCGATGCCTACGTAGCAACAACAACAACAACAACAACAACAACTACAACTACAACAACTACAACAAAATGTTACTTCTAACGATTAAGCCCAAAATGCCGACGCTTTGAGCTATTTTCAAGAAAAGGCAAATATTTTGATTGGCTTCCCCAAAGGCGGCATTAAAATTAAAAATAAATTAATCAAACGGCCCTAACGTGACTAAAAAATAAAAATATAAAAAACTCCAAAACAGCAAAACAACAAAAGCGGCAACAACTATAAAAAAAATGAAAATTTCAAATACCATCAATGAAAGGTGGATTTTTCGAAAGTGGCAGCCATAAAAATTATATGGTAATTCATAAATCTGCAAAAGTCAATGCACCCAAAAAAAAAACAAAAATGAAAAATGAAAAAAAAACACACAAACCGTAAAAGGACAATTTCGAAATCAGAAATGCGCCTTATAAAAATTTGCTGTTTTTGTTGTTGTTGTTGTTTTTAGCTTTTATTTTAGCTCTTTTGGAAATTAGCATAGAAAAGTGAAAGTGTGATTCAGGTCGGTGTTTTGTGGTTTGCCGTCTGCTGTCTGCCGTCTGCAGCTGCAATGAATTTAATATGTAGCAACAACGCCAACAACAACTTCCACCTGGGAACATGTGCAACATTTTTGGCCTCGCCCGTTTGAGCCATAGCAAATAAATAAAATAAAGCAGTCAAAGGGCTCCAATTGTTGTTCATTTTTAGCATGGCCAATCGAAAGTGTTCAGTTGAAATTAGTCTCGCTCTTAATTTGACAGCAACAGTTTTCTTGGCTAATTGGCACAATTTGAGCTACACGTACAAATGCAGATACAGTTATGATTACAGGTACTGACGTAGCTACAAATACAGCTACAGTTCGAGCTACAGACTCTGATAAGAATTAAGATAAAGCTCAAGCTGCAAAATGGAAAAAATAAAGATACAGCCACAGCAAGAGCAACAGCAACAGTAACAGATACTTCCCAGATACTAACACAGATACAAACTGCGATACAGATTCAGGGTCAGCTACCAGATGCATACAGCTGAAGTTCTGTATAGATAAGGATACAAAAACATGTGTAAATACAGACCCTAATTTAGATACGAAAGAGGAACATTTATCAAAATGCATTTGTTTAACAACAGAATGAAAAATCACGCATATCAGAAAATATATATTTATATATATATACAAGTAGAACCTTTCAAAATAAAGGCAAACAACTAAAGACTCGTTTTTGAAAATAATATGAATAAAAGCCATATAAAATGAATGTTCAAACACAACTAAAAAAATGTATTTAGTTCCCTTTACACATGCTCTGATGCAAGTATCTTCGCTCTATTTGTGCATGTCAATACGAATTTATCTCAGCTGCAACATAGTTTGTCGACATGCACTCGAAAAAAAAACCGCTCTAATTTATAACCATATTTGTAGCCATATTTTGTCGCCAAGATTAACTCACCTCATTATCCAGAAAGCATATAAAAGATTGTGTCTTTCTATAATTCTCTTCTAATTTGACTAAATCTTATTATTTTTGAGTGAAAAATTGTATTATTATTTGCCAAATTTGAGATGTGTTTACAAATATTGTCCATCATTAAGAAATATATTTCTGATAAACAGAAAAAATCGTCCTAATTTTTCGGCATTTATTTTTGTATGTTTAGAAATTATTTCTAAAGACTAAACAATTTGTATAGTTTTTAGGTCGATTTTCATTTTAGTAGCATTTTCTAAATTTCAAGGCGATTTTGTATTTTTTGAAATATTTTCTAATATTAACATATATATATTTAGATAAGAAGCCTTTCAAGTTTTTAAAATAACTGTTTGTAAATTCGTAACTATTTCTAAAATCTAGACCCATTTGCTTGTTTTCAGAGCGATTCTCTAAATTTGATTTTTGAGCTTATATTGGTTAACGGTTATCGGTTAACGGTTAACGGTTAACGGTTAACGGTTATCCCTTTATCAAATACCAACTCAATTTGCATGCTCATGCCAAGCTACAACCTTAACAAGTCGAAGATTTCGTAACAATTAAACAAAAACTAGCCACCTGAGTGGCTATAGAAATATGTGGGCAAGTGGGTCTATTGTCTACCCCATTTAGTGGGGTCCACGGAGACGCGCGTGACTCGATTGACATTTGAATGAGAGTGCAAAATGTGCAAGAAACGATCGTCAGCCAACAACAACAACAACAACAGGAATAGCAATAACAGTTTCCAGCCTTCCAATTTCCAAAGCTACCGCAGCAATGCATTGGCCAAAAAAAAAAAAAATGGAATTCATTATCATGAAATATGCTGTGAACACTTCAGACTGGAAGGCAAAACGAAAAAATATTATTACAAAAAACCAATTACCTTAAAGTTAAAGCTGAGAGAATATTTCCAGGTGGCCAATTTTAATGTTTCGACTAATTGATTAATAAGTAAATTCGGCGACAACGAAACATAAATAAAGAGCGCAAATAATGCATATATGTTAGCTGAGTAATCAATAGAGACACAAACATAAATAAAGCTTAACTAAAAGATTTAATAAAAGATTGTTCCTGTTTTGGTACATTTGTACCAAGTGTGGCAATCGTGTACCTAAACAGTATAACAGTTGCCTCACAGTCAATTTGAATTAATTTCGCACCACACTAAACAGGTAACTGTGATACCCAGTGGAAGGGTATGCAAGATACTCAATTATTGTCGCTTCTAAGCAATCCTTCTTTTTGACGTTCTCCCAATCCCCATCCCACCTCCCCCACACCCAATCCATCCAGCGGAGCAGCGCAATTAATCACTTTCGAGTTGCTGTTGTTGTTCTCTTCACACATTAAGCGCCGACGCCACACAAGATGCTTGGAAAGGGTTCGTCTCCTTCTCTCTCGCTCACTCTCTATCTCTTACTCTCCCGTTGTGGCGCACTTGAAAATTTGTTGTCCGAGGCTGCTGCTAATGAAGCGTGCAGTTAATTGCTGTTATTGTTATTGCCTGTTTTTGTTGTTGTTTTTGTTTTGGTTGCTGTAAACAAATCGTTTTGGGATATGAATCGAATCATGTGTGTGTGTGTGTGTGTGTGAGGGAATGAGAGATGTTTACATATACCGGCATTAATTTTCCTTAACCTTTTCTATTTGATCCGATACAGCGAGAGAGAGAGAGAGAACGAGTGAGAGAAGGTAGGGGGAGGGTCAAAAAACTCATTAGTGTTTCAACAAAATTGTTGCCTGCATAAAATCCCCGAGAAATCTGAAATAAAATGAATTATAATTGTTTTGATTTTCCCGCTTGAATATATCAAATTATAATTGTTAAATACAATTCTGAGTGTTGGTTTCATCAATTAAATGTAATACGTTGATTAAAGCACAATTATTTTTGTGTATTACTTCATTTATTATTTATATATTTATTTAAACAATTGTGTGCAAAATACATTTGTTTATATATGAAGCATGCTTTTTTAGCCTTTTTTCAAAGCGTAAATCCCGCTAAACAGTCAGCAGTAGTTTCGCTGTCAAACCAGGTTTGAAACCAGCTGCTAGAAATGTGCGTATAAGAGAGCATTCACATTATTCGTGATGTCACAGCTTGTGTATAAGTAAGTATAAGTTTAAAATGTATTGAGAATGTTTTGTTTTTCTTTTATACTTTGATACCGAAGCTATTCAGAGTATATTTGGTTCAATGCAATTTCCGTCTGTCCGTCCGTTTGTCTGTATGAACGCAACTCTTATCGACTCTCTTAGAGCTACAGAGATTCGGAGTGCTACGTCAACTAGACAGCTAGGGAATCGATAAAATCGATCATCGCAGATAAATCCAAGTTTGGAAGGAAAATTACTAGGAACCTTCTATAATAATTTTTTCAACCACGCCACTACCGCCAGTAAAATTCCCGAAAGTCCATATCTCCCGTAACAGGAAGGTTAAATGGAAACTCTTCCAACGCTTTTTTCGGCCCCGCCCACTACGACCACCAAAGTTCACAAAAGCCTACATCAACCGCAATCTTGGACGTTAGATTACTAAAAATCTCGTCCAAAGATCGGTATTTCTTGGCTATACCCACCCTGTTCTGTGGCACCTGTTATCTGATAGTATTACTTATGGTATCATAGTAATTCGCAGTCGGTTACGCCTAACTGTAACGTTCTCTCTGGTTTTAAATGTAATCAATGAAATATATTAGAATTGATAACACAAATATTAGCAGTATAGTAAATTAAACGTATAATTAATTAATAATAATTAGCAGATTAATTAAGTACTTTCAATAAAAAATAGATTATGTATTAAATTTGTACATTTTAAAACTATTATTTCAAAAATTGTGTCGGTCCAAAACAGAGAGTGACAGAGAGAGAGCCAAGACGATTGCACTACAAGTAACGTTACCTGCAACTCTTGCCTCCTTGGTTTTTACACACGATAATAAGTGCTCTCTCCCGGTTTTCGGTTGCTCTCGCTCTCGCTCTCCCTCTCTCTCGTTTTGGTTTTTGGCGCTCGACTGGTTGCGGCTCGACTTGTTGGGGGGCCAACCATTCAGTGTCGTGTATGCATTCGAGCCGATTTGTTGTGCCGAGAGCAGCCAATTGTACAAAGCGCGCGCGTGTTAAACGTCTAACGAAACTTCAGTCGTGTTGTTTGCTTTGCTTTGCTGCTATCCAATGAAGAAGTGCAAAGCAACATTGAATAAATTTTTAGTGCGAAGCGCGTGTGTGTGAGTGAGTGAGTTAGTGTGTGTGTGTGCGTGTGTGTGTGTGTTGTTTGGTGTGTTTTTTTGTATACATATTATTTTGCTTGGCTTGCCAAAAATTATAGTTTCATATCAAAATCACAAGGGGCAAAGCAAAACGTGCATAACACTTAGCGAAGAAGAAGAAGAAGGAGGAGGAGTGTAGAAGAAGAAGAAGAGAAACGAGTGAATTGAAACGACAAACAGCCAGCTATTTTTGGAGCAATGCGCTAAGAAAAACAACAACAACAACAACAACAAAAGCAACAAAGTTGAAGCCGGCTCAACAACAACAACAACAACTGCGTCGTTGTTCGGCGCATTTGCATAAATATGTGAGGCTGACCGGCTACACCAGCCCGCCCCCCTCGCAACCTATTGTCAAGTGTTGAAAAATATCAATTTACAAAAATTAATAAAAAAAAAATACAAAATTTGTACACATTGTGCAAAATTATAC
The DNA here is from genome assembly GCF_018153295.1 of Drosophila grimshawi. NCBI lineage: Eukaryota > Metazoa > Arthropoda > Insecta > Diptera > Drosophilidae > Drosophila > Drosophila grimshawi. Next base: position 25,513,854 of record NW_025062900.1, read on the forward strand.
AAATTTACCTGTGTGTGTGCGTGTGTGTGTGTGTGAACGCAATGGCGCTAAACGCTGAGCATCAACTGAGCTGAGCTGAGAGAGCGACAGATTCCAAGATTTGTGAAACGTGAAAAGTAGCTGAGAAAATCAACAACAACAACAACAGCAACAACCACAACAACTCTGCCCAAAAATGTCAACTTCAACGATAACAGCAACAACAACAGCAGCAGCGCCGTCAACTTCGGCTGCGACGCCCCCACCAAGCGGTGTAAGCAGCGGCGGTCGCAGCAGCAGCAGCAGCGCCGACTGTCGTAAATTCTCACCAAATATATTCAACAAGAGCAAATGCAGCCATTGTTTTCGCCAGCGAGAGGAGCACAGCGCAGCCGCCTTGGAGTGCAATAGGGTGAGTTGACTGATCTGCCCTGAGGTGTGTGTCGGGTGTGGTGGGGTGTGGGGAGAAGAAGAAAGAAGAGTTCGACTAGTGTCGCCCAAGTTTAATATATAAATTTCGGTTCAATTCTGCCTACAAAAGTAGATAGTCTCCGTCCGAGTGCGTGTCTCTCTCCCTGCGGCTGCTGCTCCCCGCTCGCCCCACTCTCCCCACTCTTGTGTAAATTTATTGTTAGATGCAGTTTGTATATCTTATGGGCTGGGTTGGTTTGTTGTTTTTATAGACTTGTAGCATGGACCCATATAATGCTTTTCTTATGTTGCACAAATTGGGATGCTGCCTGGAATTTGGTCCAATTTATGTACTTTTTGGGGAATAAATACACATGTATGTTGTATAAGTATATATATATATATATATGTGGGAAAGATTTTTAAAAATGGAAATCCAATGTTTTCTTTTGTGTGTAGAAATTGTCTTGTTGCTTATGTGAAATATGTAGCTCAACATCTATAAAAAACAGATTAACTTGATTGTAAAAAATCGAGAATAAACACAAGTTTTTGCTTCATTTTTAAACAATTTTTGTATTAGTGTGAACAGTCAAAACAAAATTAATATTTCGATTACTAAATTTTTGAGTAGGAATAATTTGTTTCGATCAATAATAAAACTAACATCGTTTGACAATTAATTCAGTGCAATTTTGGCTAAAAGTAGAAGAAGAGTGTTAGAAAAATGTATCACATGATTTAAAACATTTCAAACAAACACACGATAACTAAGCTAAGATAAAGAGCGTCTTATCTAGATACTCGTAAGCTGTTTAGATTACTTTAAAATGCTTCGTTCCCATTTTATGATGATTAAGTTGATGATGATGATGGCATTTGCATAGTTCTTCTTCTTCGTAACTTTCACAAAAGAGTCTCAAATTTTCCGGAGCCCACGTGTAAATCATTTTTCACATTAGTGGTTCAGATAGATTTTTATACTATCAAATACGACGCTTTGATGTTTATTAAATACAAATTCCAGCATTCATAAAAAAAATAATAATAATAATAGCCGGTTTAGGTTCGCTTGGGCTTGTCGTAAATTTTTGTAAGGCAGACGCGACAAACGATTTTCACTTTTTTTCTTCTCTTTTTTCTAACTAGCCCTAAACAAAATTTTATAGTATTGTGGATTTGATGTGTGTTGTATGCATTGATTGCTTTTTGTTATTTTAATTAGTTTTCAGTGGCATATTCCGACTAGCCGTTAATTCTAAACGCAGATTCCAAGAAACGATCAACCAGAAAAAACTGAAGAAAGGGAGAGTTTTTCTTTTGTTGTGCCGCTGGTGTGTAACTGTATGTGTGTGTATCTATATATGATTGAATATCTGATGATCTGCGTTGTCTTCGTTGGCGTTTTTACAATATATATGTATATGTCAGATCTTAAAACTACAACTATCACTATTTCAGTGCGATATATAAATGGAATAGTTTTTTAAATCATTTTCTTGGGAAACCATCAGATCCCAAGAGAGCGAGTTTGTCAAAGATTACAATTGTAAAGTAAGATAACAGCTCTAGAAAAAAATATATATTTAAATATATAAAAATTGTCCCAAATCGATTTGTATATAGAATACTTTTTTTTGTATCTTTTTCACAAGCGTATTTAGAGTAATATTTATTACTATAATTTTGCCACTCCCTTGTAAATGAGTTAAAGTATTCTGTCAAGCGCAATCATGTGCAGAAATTCAATTATTTTACTGGGTCTCAAATCCATAATTTTCGGGCAATGTTACTGTGTTCTAGAGGCAATGTTACTGTGTTCTAGAGTCTCGTCATCTTCAAGACACTAGATCTATATATATATATATCCCTATGATTGAAGCAACGAAAGTCGGTTACTTGAGCTGGCGCAGAGTACATAAAAGTAAATCGAACAGTTGTGCTTTTGAAATAAAAAAACAAACAAACAAAAGTCTATCGATATACTATTTCCCAACTGTTTTTCAGCCCCTTATTGATACAGTTGTTCCCCTAAAGCAGCTGTTGACTTTAATGTGTTTCTATTAAGTTGAAACTGTATATGCATATATATTTAGGTATGTACATATATATAAACATATATTTAAATACACGCTGTAGAGAGAGATAACTACGACTACTATTTGCAAATAAATAAAAATATAAAAATTAAATACCTGGTAATTTTATTGAGAAATCCATATCGTATCGGATTCCGCACAGGTCGCAAGTGCTGCTATAGGTTTTTCACGGCTGTCAAAATATTAATAATAATAATCTATTGGCCTCGGGGTCTATGACTTCCTCAATGTAGAGTTTTGGCCCACAAACGCTGTGTTGTTGGCTGTGCTAATTTCTTGGGGGTCATCCGTTGATTCTGCCCCAAACGGAATCACAACACTCTTCTACCACTTCTGCATCATCATCTGGCTGTGTGAAGTGTTCTACTCATGGACACGTTTTAAGCATTTGGTTAACAGCTTTTTTATTGTTGTTATTGTTATTTGTTGTTGTTGTTGGTGTTGTTGTCTGCGGCAAAATTGATTTCTACACTTAGCCCACAAAAAGCAGATTTCGTCTCGCCGAATTCGCTGCTGGCTCGAGGCTATTAAAAACTGTAATTCACATCAATTAAAATGATGCCAATTGCCGCAAAAAGAAAACAAGAAAAAAGACAACCAACAAATAAACAGCTTTTCAGCTTTTTGACACACCAAATTAATTGCGGCCCCAGAAAAACAAAAGGCGACAACAACAAATTTTCAAAACGGCTGCTTGTAAACTGTCATTGAAATTTAAAACATCTCTCCACTTATTCAGAACAATTTTTTGTTTTTGCCCGAGAGCTATGAATTGAGAAAAGTGAATAGAGACAAACAAATAATTCGGGTCAGTTGCTAAAAATATATTTGGTTTAAAAAGAAATTAGAGAATATTAATAAATGACCTGGCGCTGAGGCAAATAAGTGAATCGCAACAACGAGCACGCGCGACTATGAGATACCCTGTAGGCATGCTTCAAACACTTAATTGTATACTTATTTAAAGATAAATATAAAATTCTTAATTAATTTTTTAAGTTTCCATAGAAGCCAAAGGTTTACTATAATCATTTAATTTAATTTATGATTAAGCGGCAAATCTCAATCATTATCAGCTGCTAACTCTTTTAACCTTAATTCAACCATTGAACATACTATATACATATATTTATATATTAAACCGATTAAATTCCGTCTAATTCATTACTATGTTCATTCCCATTTCGATTCTCAATCGTCCGAAGCAAACTCTAACTCCTTTTTCTTTATGTCATCTACTGAATTATATACTCTCTTGTGCATTTCCCGGGCACTGGGCATACATAAAAATAGATGTCGCTTGCCTTCCGCTCTGATCACTGGCCTGCAATTAGAAGGCGTTCGCAGCTGCAGCTAGAGCTGGGGCCTTGTGCGGTTAATCACCTAGACGACGACCAAAGACGAAGACGAAGAAGACGACAGACCCCAGGCACTTGGTAGCACATTGCCAACACACCGGTCGGCTCCCCCTAGGCGTTTCTTCTAAATTTAGAAGCACTTTACATTTGGTTTTTTTTCCTTCATCTCTTTTTTGTTTTGGTTTGTTTCGCTTTGTCTTTGGTGTTGTGTTTGCTGTGCATAATGTGAGCATAATTGTTGCATTGCATCTGCATCTAAATCTGAAGGCTTCACGGCAACTCTCGAATTACCCATGTGGACGACCACCAGCAGCTGACCATGCTGGCGGCTTTGAGAGACACTTAAAAGACTGCACCTCAAGTGCGAAATTCAAAAGAGGATATCCATTCAACTCGTTGAAGTGTGAAATTTTAGCGAACCTTTCAAACTAACCGCCGCCGCATTAGTTAGGCAATTATTCTGCCTCTTCTGCATTATTGAATTCCACTGCCACAGTTGTAACATTTCATAATGATGCCGATCATCATTGTTGGCTTCGATTGCGGAATGATGAGTTTCCTTCGGGTTGACGGCAGGTCAAAGGCTGTCCACGTTGACAGTGGAGTTGCCAAAGTTGCCGCAACGAAAACTTGTCGTCGTGACTGGGCAGTGGTAGTAACAACCATCAGGTCAAAATCTAACCCATTATTTGTCGGGCTGGCCATTTGATACAGTGGGGCACATAGTTGCCTACTTGGCTGAAATAGTAAATGATAGTATAATAGTAAGCTGTACAACTATGCTATATAACATTCTACTACTATATTATAATATAATACATATGAACGAATATCAATGACATTTAAAAGATCTCCATTTATTGAGCAAAAATATTCTACATATTTTTTATTGGTAAATTAAAATATATATTTGTTCTTGATTCTTATTTGTTAGGCTAATGCGTAAATCTAAATAGTAGAAAATTAATTGTTAATAAAACTATGAAGTTAAATTAAGTGTTTCCTTTATATTTCTTATCTTTCTTGATGTGCTGAAAAGCGGGTTTTCAACATTCCTAAATTTGCTTCGTTGAAATTTATATAATTTTATAATAACTTTTGTATTAAATTAAGTATGCTATATTATAATATGTATGTAAGTTTTACTTTGATTTGGTTCCACTGTACTCCTTGCCAATGCCCATAGTATTTGTATTTGTGTTTGCGTTTGCTATTTGCCAGTTGGGCGTCCAACTTTGTTGCCTATCCCCAAAAAAAGATCTCAATTGATCCCCGGGGTGTTATTGAGCTATTGGCAGCACGCCAGCCTCAGCTGGCAGTTTCAATGTTGTGCTTGAGTCCGTTCTATTCTCAATCCTCGCATCTCGCACGTCGTCCCCCACTCCTCGTTCCTCGCTCCTCGGTGCACGTTCCTCTACTGCCCTTTGTGATCGTGGGCTGTTCTATTCTGTTTTTTGTGCTGTTGTTTGTCAGCCAGATAAACACATAATAAATATTACCTTTACACACCTTCCAGGCGACATGGCAGTCATCCTAGCTGAACATAAACACATCTACGGCAAATACAGTTCACGTACGTGCACGTGCAAAAGTATTGATAAAAAAAAAGAAGCATGAATCAATCCGTAGTTTAAGTGTTACAAATCCATGTCAGAAGTAGCTATAAATTCAAGCCGAATTTTAATCCTAATTTTCAGTACCAAACATGTGGTTAAAGTACCATTCTTTTGCAAGCCTTGAACTCTTAATTGCAATCAGCAATCAAAAATAACCTGCATATTACTTTATTTAAAAAGCCAACAGAATTATTATTATTTAGTTTTAGTTCTTATTACTAGCATATTATTCATTTGCCACAATGGCAACTTTTTACAAACTTAAAGTATTTTTAGATATTATTGTTCGCTGGCTTTAAGCCTATCTTAAGAATTGCAAGAAAACAGTTGCGGGAGAATTATTTAAAATTCTGGCAGCGACTTTGACGATTTTTGCATGCATTATTTACAAATTCTAGTCAGTTATTTTGCACTGTGTACGCTTGTTGTGTGTGTGCCTTAAAGTTTGCTTTGGCCTTTCTGCGTGACGTGCTCAAGTGAACTTTTGTTGTTGTTGCAACGTTGATTGATTGTTTGGCTTAGAAGTTGTTGTTGCTGTTGTCGCTGTCGGTTCTTGAAGAGGGCGTGTTATGCTGTGCTGTGCTGTGCTGTTGTGCGGATATTTGCATTTTTCTAGGTTAATTAGTTAGCCAGGTGCATTGAACTTTAACAGGTAGCCCAGCTAGCAACTTGCCTAACAGAATTCAGCGCTTTTGAGGTCATCTCTCTCTCTCTCTCTTTCTCTTTCTGCGCTTTTATCTAAGTATCTGCATGATAAAACAACACGGCAGAGTCAACAACTTTTAGAGAGAGATGTATTTGTATAAGGTATGAATGCAGCTGTGCAAGTGAAATAAACAACAACAAAAAACAACAAACAAAACCAGATACAGCTACTCTGATAAAGGAGTCATGTCTGTATAATGTATGTTGACGCCAAATATTTCTAAGCGCTGTCTTCAGATAAGATACAAAATTTCTTTGCTTATCACAAGTTATGTTGCTGTTGCTTCTTTGTAGCTGACGCTTATATTTGCCTGCTGCAATTAGCTGAAGCTTGCAACTTCAACTAAACTTTAACGCCAACAGCGATTCCGATTTCATCTGCTCGCTCTAAACTTTAGCAACTGTATTGTTGTTGTTTTTAGTTTCTTTTTATTTTTTTTTAGCATGCGGCAATTAATAGCACGAACCTTTCTGTCACTCAACATGAGCAAGGTTGCCTCCAACAATGGGCCAGAGTTGCCAACTTTGCTGCCTACTGACATTCATCGCTTTGGGGCAAGCAGCGAGCTGTAGAAGCCTTATCGCACCACACAAACACAAACAACAGCAATCATCAATCAAACCAGCCGCACCAGTCGCAACAACAACAACAACCCTGACCAAGAACATCCACAGGAACACCAACAACTGTGCTGCAACAATATAAAAGCCCAGTTAAATCAACTTCTTAACGCAAACAGCTTCATCTCTTGCTTCTCTTTTCTTTTTTGCCCTTTCTTTTGGATTTCTTCTCCATTAGATTTATTCATTAAAGAAAAGCAAGCCGGCAACTGGCAGCAGTCAAAGTTTGCTTCTCTATTCCATTTTCATCATCATTATTATTATTATTTTCGCTTTATTAAGGACGATACCTTATAGATCTATACTTATTCACAATAAACGTCTAAAATTGCATAGATATTATATTTTATTTTTATTATGCTTACTTATATTATATAATGCAATTTAAGTACTTTTAGTTATAGTTTTCACAATTATCTCTGCGTTCTATTTTTGATTTATTTAATGTGGGCTTATAACAGTCAAAAATACATCTTTGATTAATTACAAACTTTTATTCTAACAATTTTTATTTTCAAAACTGCTTTTTATCAAAGCAAAGTTTTTCTAAGCGAACTTTAAAATACTTGTCTTAGGGGTTTTCCCTGCTTGAATTCTGCTTAATGGCCAAGGGGTTTTCAGTATTTTTTATCTGACAGCCTCATCCGCAGCCATTATACTACAATGATTTTGCCACTTCATAGATCAGAAGATCATCAGAGACTTAAGCAAAAAAGCAGTCTCGAGTTGAATTCTCTGGCAATCTTAACATCTCCACGTCAATGCCTGCATTCACTTGGTTAGAGTATATTGATTCTGTCACACAGAAGAAGTCATCTTCGATTTTGAAGTGTGTATATATATATGCTTGATCAGCAACTATTGTAGATGCGGTATAACCATATATGTTTCTCACTATGCTTACTATCTAATTCTCACACTTATTATTATCTAGTTCCCATAGTTTTTCATAAATATAATTAGAGGGTATTTTAACTTCGTCGGGCCAGAGAATACTTCTTATATTTTTTCTATGCTCTTGGCTACTTCACCCGTTTTTCCGCGCTGTGCGACATTTTGCTGCATAATTGAATTCTTATTCTTATGCTGCAACTTTTTTTTGCACCCCAAGGCGGCATGCAACTAGATTTCTGTTCAAATGCCGCTGAGTTATGGCTCCATCGTAACTTGCACCTGTAGTAGCTGCAACAAGTGCAACAAAGTGTTGCAAGATAGCTGACGGCATTAGATCGTTGCAGATTGCGAATGAAGGTATTTCTTGAAATAATGGCGTGTTGAGAAGGGCATCCTGATGCCGTCCGAGGTGATTACTTAATATAATTATGATACTTCCAGCACTTGCATTATATTTTCTTGCTGCAGACTAATTAACTTAAATCACCGTTTAATTGAAATGTGATTAACGCAATTGAGACTGGACACGGCCTGAATTTCCCGCTGATTACGGATAATTTTGTGATTAATATAAATAGGAGAAATAATCGAGCAACACTTGTGAATCTAAACATCGATATTATATACACAAGCTATAATAAAGACCCTGTCTGCGTTCGACACTGGCAAAAAAATTGTGCACTACAACCGATATAAAATCAGAAATCATTTGTTGACCTTTGTAATATAATTTTGAAGAAGTATATTGATGATCAGCATCAGTAAACTAGTCGAAATAACCTTCTCCGTATGTCTCTCTGTTTGCTTGCGAACTAGTTCCATCAGTTTAAAGCTATATTGATGCCAGGTGGAACATCGGTGTCATTCGGATCGGATCACTATATTATATAGCTGCCATAGGCACGATTGGTCGTAAGAGACGTGCTATTATGCTCTCAACACTTAAGCCATGAAAACTATGAGAATCGGAATATTCTATCAAATCATAGGAACAATCAGTCGATTTTTTAAATTCACAGTCAAATTTAGATGATGGCAATTTGGTTCCGTTCTTTGGCGTGCTTAATATATCCTTTCTTTCTTGTTTTTTTTTTTTCCTCTACATATTCAAATTTTTTTTTCTTACCATTGAACAATAAAATACACTTTGCCAATTTGTTTGCCATTGAAAGAGTCGAGCGATCGTCTCAGGTAAATCTCAGTTGTGCTTCGTCTGTGAAGATATGTAAATCTATTGTTGTTATTGTTGTACGGTCAGTCAAGGTGACTGAGCGGGGGGAGCAAGCGAGACAGACAGAGAGAGAGAGAGAGAGAGAGAGAGAGAGAGAGGGAGAGAGAGAGAGAGAGAGAAATCGAGATGAACACCGAGAGGCAGGTGATGAGTAAAGTTTTGAGCATGGACTTAACACTTCCAGGAAGAAGTCTCGTTTTTTTTGCTGCTGCTGCTGTTGTTGCCGTTGCCGTTGCCGTTGTCGTTGTCGTTGTTATTGTTGCTGCTTGGTATTCACAGACAAAACAGATAAATCATTTGAAAAGCACCGCTTATTTGGCAGTCTAGAATTTGATTATGTTTGCTTTTTTGTTTTTGTGTGGCTTTGAAATGCGTAAAATGTTTTGCGATTGGGGTTTTTATTTTTTACTTTTTTTTTTTGAGTTCTTAGAAGACATTTGGCATATCGAATGAATGAAGCTAAAGATTTGTTAAACTGATTGGGACGTGCCCAGCACAAAAAGAGAGACAGAGAGAGAGAGAGAGAGAGAGAGAGAGACAGTAGATATTGTACGACGACATTCCAGTGCTCAGATCATTGAAGCTGAAGCAACAGAAAAGCGTAGACATTTATTAACTTCTATATGCCGATGTATGGATATGGAAATATGTATGTGATATAAAGCTTGCCAATTACCGTCTCAAAATAGACAAAATGAACAAAGACCACAGCGAAGGCAATGCTTTTATTTACAACCAATAATTTAGGCAGCCACCACACAACAAAAACAACAATAACAATAACAACACATGCTAAATTATGTAGGTGGACATGATAATTTTGGTTTTGCACACACCGACACTCCACAACAGAGACAATGAGCCAGCCCGGGAGCCCCCAAGGTTTCCCCTGGCCGAACCAGACGAATCACAAACAGATTTCCAAGTCGCGCCCAAAAATAGCAACAGAAACGTCAACGTCTCTCCCCCCTTCCCCACACCTGCTCCCCTCCATCGACCCCTTGCTGCGCCAGTCGCTGCCCTCAGGCGCATTTTATTTAAATAAAATAAATTTGTTGTCTGCTGCCCAAAAACAGCGCAAGCTGCAATTACTGCAAATTTGCACAGACAAATAAACGGAGTAGACCTCTAGCTGCAATTTAGATACTACATATGTATATGTGTATATATGTATGTGTGTACGTATTTATGTAGATGCAACGTTACAGGGCGCAAACTGGCAAATGATATCCTCAAGAGTTCAACGAAAGCGAAAATACCCAACGTGGGTATTCCTGAAACAATTCTTGTGTATTTATTTATATATGTTTAATGTACTTGGGAGCCATATAGCTTGTTCAGTTATGATTTTTAGATCAATGTGTAGTGTATGAGAATTCTTTGGAAACTATTTTTAAAAAGTAATAACAACAATTCTCAGCACGTCGAAGATGTGAATCTAAGCTTAAATGACTATCGAAATAAGTAGGAAAACTTTAGACGAGGCAGCTTGACTATGAGATACCCTGACAGAAGGTCTATCAATATTCTCGAAACAAGTGAATTTATGAATAAAATAAAATAAACTTGATCTACGTTTGACCTACGAGCACTTACATTTCAAGTTTGAAGACTTAAGCAAGGACGGAGAGACAAATGGGCATGGCTTAAACCACTTTGGTATATGTATAAATACACTTTATGGCGTTGTAGATGGCTATATCGGATGTGAACATGTATATATTATGAGACGCCTCGACGATCCTGTCTTCTGCCTGTAATAATATTTCAGTGTTTCCTTACCTTGTAGATGGAGTTCTCTAAATTATGCCGTGTTCACCAACCTAATAAGACATTAACTAGCCCTGGACTTGAACCCAAATCTTCATAAACTTAAGAGTAGTCTACAAATATGTGTAATGTGTAAATATGAATATGAATTTATTTTTCGGGCAAACTTAATTAGTTTACTTAACCAAAATGCTGTAAATTTTGGAGTTGTCTGTATTACAAACGCTTAACTGCACTGAAATGGCATTTTAATAGGCATTTGTTTTTTTTTCTTTTGCACCGCATGCTTTGACAGCGGGTGGGTGGTGCGTCTGCCCCCCAATGCCGATACTTTTGTAGTATCCACCTCCAATAATGTTTAAAGTTTGTCTTCGATTTGTTTGGCTCTTGTACGTGGGTCGCAGTCAAATGTAGCAAACGAAGGCTGCTGCTGTTGCTGTTGTTGTTGGCGACAAAAAAACTGCCATAAACAAATAACTATGCCACTGCCGATGGCAATAGCTGAACCAATGGCTCTGGCTCTGACTCTGTCTGCGACTTGAGCGAGCTCAAAGCGAGCAGATCATGCACAGCCATAATGTGGCACAGACTCAGACTCAGACTCAGCCTTAGACTATGTGGCACGCTAGACACACCCGAGCCGAGCTGAGCTGAGCTGAGCCGAACCTATGCAAATGTGGTTGTGTATGTGTGTGTGTGTTGTGGAGCTAAATGATCCAACGCCGAGTGGAATTCAGCTCATGAAATATTTAGGTGTTTGCCGTATTTGAACATGTCTTGCATAATTTGTACGTTTGTACTTTTAATTAAAGTTATCTCAGATATACAAATACGTACTTCTTGCCTGCCCGTATTCGGCCAGCGAAGTCGGTTTGCCACCTGATTTTAAAGCCAGTCTCATGCCACAAATACTATAAGCGGTGACCTCAGGGCCACCTGGGGTCAATAACAGCCAAATATCTGGCTATAATTAGCCTTTGTCATAGTGCACAAGACATTTATAAAAACAAACATCTAACGCATTGGCCAATTATGAGCCATTTGTTAAATAAAAAGAGGCAATAGAAAACATCTGCGTTCTGTTGATGACTTAATGGGTTTTCAAGTTTTTTTTTTCCTTTGTTAATTGATGAACTTAATTCTGATTAGTCCCATGTGTGACTATTTAAAATATTTACTAATGTGTTTTTCTTTCTTTCATTTTCAGGTATGTACCATAAATTAGTTACAACTAATATGAATTTCCCCTGGTCAAAGGTTTGAACATATTTTGAGAGAATATATAAGATGACTTTTATAAATGGATATTAGAAGATATTCTTGTTGTCATAAAGATATAAGATAAAATCATGGATTACGTGCCTTGTATCAAGAGAGGACTGTAATCTGTCAATATAGTAATCAAATATATTGAAAAGTAGTTGAGAATAGACAACTCTACTCAAGAAGCTGTTCAGTGAATACATATTTCTGCCATGGCATATAATCATCGTCATGCCACCGCTGTTGATTTTTCAACAAAAAATAAGTCTAAATGTGGACGATATTTACTTTTAATTTATTTGTCAATAAAAAGTTAATTTAATTATACCCAAAAAAGTTGACATGCGTACGTCGTTGATTAAATCAACTCCCACGTTTAACACGGACAAATTACAAAAGCTGAACGATGACGATTCGCAATTGTTGCTTTTATAAACGGACATCAGGCTCCGAGCAGTCATTGGCCAAAATTGTATGGGTTTTATGTTAGGGAAAAACTGTGTCAAAGTTGTTTGGATTCTCGCCGGCTTATAAGGTAGTATTACTATGCCTTCTTTCTTTTACAGGTTTTTTATACCCTGAACACATAAAAATGTATAAAATGGGTATAATGGTTTTGTGCAAATGTATGTAACAGGTAGACGGGTGCATCTCCAGCCCCATAAAGTATATATATGCTTGATCCACACCAAAAGTCGACACAGATCTCAGAGACTATAAAAGCTAGAGACGTGAATATAAGTTCTCTTACACGCCACGCAGATTAAGTTTACTTAATTTTATCGATAACATTTCGATTTCCAAAAGCATAAGCATTTCCACAATTATGAAGACAGTGCCTTTTAAAACATATATATTCTACATTGAGACATTATAGATAAACTTGACAAATAATATCAAGATAGGAAACACCCAAGTTAAAGTCCAAAATGAATTCTCATATTGAAACCTTACATCAGCCGTATCGAGCATTTTCTATATGCATAAATATGGGAAATGGAAAGATAATCGACGAATGTTTGTATCTTCAGAGCACTTCTATGCATGCTTACATTTGAGTGTGCAACATTTTTAAACGGAATTTTGGCAACAAAAGTTAAATATTTTTAATAGATGAGTTCACAGGGTATATCGTAGTTGAGGTCACTCGATTACAGTCTCTTTACTTGATTTTATATGTTACGTTCGTCGAACACTTTGCCATTTAACTGTATTTTTTTATCATTTTGCAGCGAATTTCACATTCTGTTCGCCGTGTTTACATTTTCGCCACGTTATCACTTATTAACCCACTTCCGGCCGCAGCAGCAGCGAAGAGAAATTAATTTGTAATGACAAACAATAACATAGAAAAGAGATAGAAAGACAGACAGAGAGAGACAGAGAGAAAGAACATAAAAAACAGTAAAAAACAATTTACAGAACCTAGAAAATATCATAAATCATGATGGCAAATTGGGCTAATGTCATCTCTCGTGTGAAAGTCGCCGACTCGTCTCAAAACGTCGTTGTGTCTCACATTTTCACGCGAATTAAGTAATTTCCACTTAATTGATCTAATTATTTTGCATTTAACACACATTTCTCGCCGTAGAAATGGGGCGTGGCTTAGTGGGACACCTTCTGTTTCGATTGTTAATTGAATGTGCACCACACAGTGCGCTGAAGTGTTCAATGTATTTCATTCATTTTCCTTTCAGTTGACAAATGCGGCAGCCACAAAAAACAACAACAGCAACACAACTCGCACATGTCCACAACTTTTGGTTGATCTATGTATGTACAAATGTACAGATGTATATTGGTACACATGTATGTATTTGGCCTACTTTATTTCCATTCCATTCGTTTAGCTTGTGGTACAAGGCAGTTGAGGCAGTTAAGAAGGAAATATCAACATCATTTCAGTAGGTTGAGAACTTAATACACTAACCAAAGAAATTGCTGCTATATTTACGATTTATTCTAATTTAATTAAAGCAGAAATTGGTTTAAAACAACCTTAATCGTTAAGTTTAAGAATTCATGTACAACATCAATAGATTTTCAAAAATTCTAAGACCAACTTTCAATGTGAACAAATGTTTGATGTATGCTTGTTTAGTATAGGGTATATGAAATGTGTTATGTGCATTGGTAATTGTAACTTTTTAAAAATCAATTCTCATTGTTTTTCTGTGTTCATTAGAGTCGCATTTGAAGTCGCTTTTGACTATTGACAAGGTCTAGGTGCAGCCTCTGGGACAGACGGACAGACGGACAGATCGGACGGACAAGTCGACAGCTCTGGAGCGTTGGACAATTGATTGCTTTACAGATTTCAATTTGAATTTGTATTTACTTTGAACTGGCTGTCATTCAGATTTCTTTTACAGTGCCTCACACGCGCGGCCAACGTCATTGGAACAGTCAGTGGAATATGAGTGTACCAGTCCGGGTGTGAGTGTGAGTGTATGTGAGTACCCGAAGTGTAAGCGTGGTTCATGGTAATTCACACACAAAGCAGTTAGCTTGGAAATCGCATCTTGTGATTACTAAGCTAAGTATCTTTCGATAGCAAGTGCAGTAGGCAGTCAAATCTTTGGCACTTTTTTGGGCAAACAAAAGAAAGACTTTTCCCAGCGCGAAGCGCGGTCAAAGAACAAACAGCTACCAACATCCGTTGCAGGGCTACTCTTCAATTTGATTTATTTACCTCTTTTTTGTTTTGTTTTGTTTTTGTTTGCTGCCAAAATCAAATAATTATCTTTGGGGACTACTGTGGGCCAGCCGAGTACAAGATACGAGATTCAAGTTCAACTACTTAAGACATGATCAACCTGCGAAGTATCTACAGCTCATTGCATGAGCATAGGAATCAATTTTTGCGGCGGGTAAATTACTTTGATTCGATTTGTGAAGTTTGCCGGGACTGCGGACTCGAACTCGGACTTTGACTGCGTCTTGGACTGGGACTGGGACTGGGACTGGGAATAACACTGAGAATGAGAACTATACTTGAAGCAACGCTTTTATGTACCGTTGGCGCCCTTTGCCAAGCAATTCTCGCCCCGTCTTCATCGTGATCATCGAAATCGACATCATCGGCATCGACAGTCTTTGTTGAAGCTGTTGGTTAACTTGCGTGTGTTTTCGTGTGTGTGTGTGTGCGAGTGAGTGTGTGTGTGTGCGTGTGTGTGTGTGTGTGTGAAGTAATCGGTAGTTGCGGCTCAAGCAGCCTCAGAGCAGCTCTGTCTCTGGCCTCAAATGTTGTTGTAAGTATTCCTCTTCTTCTTTTCCGTTCTCTGCTCCGCTCAGCGAAAGGTTGTTGAACTTGCTGTACAACAGCTTGGTTTCAATTTTGTTCCCTCAATCAGTTGCCTGTTCTTTGGCTTTTGTGCTTGTTCTTGTTGAGCCCGTTCATTCGTCGCTACCCCCTCCCTGCTACCTACCCCTTGCTTGTTCAGCAACTCACTCATAGGCCGTACATTGAGTTCTATTATAGGAAATTATATTATTATTATGTACTCCAGTCGCCGCTCTTGGGCCTTTGTTTGCGTACACATTTTTACTGTTATTCTACGCAGTGCTCGTGTCCGCTCCCCTATCTATTTTAGTTCTATGCAAATTCTTATCTCCGCATTGAAATAACCTCACAGCTTAGTTAAGCTGATTTATTATTGAAATAGTTAAGTAGCTACTAGTAAGAGCCTTGGAAGTACTTCCAGCCGACCTCGGAGACCTGACTACAAATTAGAGCATCGCGTTATTCATAGTTGCACTGCCCAAAAATCTGCTGAACAAAAGCCATTATGATAAGGCTTGTTACTTAAGTATTGTATTTTTTTTTCCATGCTGCAATGAAAAGATTTTTTGGGCTTAAAAAATGTTTTCTTTTCAGAATTTTATTCTGCACCTGATGTGTTTGAATCGAACTTTTATGTAAAATTTAGACTTATTTCAATAAACAATTGTTCCTTATTTTATAATACATTGTATAGCAATAATAGAATTTTAAAATCCGGATTAAGCAAGCACTTAATTAGCAATGACTAGACCTTAGTCCCACACAAATATTTTAACGTAATAGTGGTAATTGTATTTCTTAAAATTCAATCTTAAGAATTTAATTAATCTTGGTTTGTGATACTTTGTACCTAGTATGATTTTAACTTAATTGTAGTTATAATATATCTTGAAATTCAATCTTAACAATTTAAATTATCTTTTTATCCTTTCACTAATCCAACTCGTTTCCTGCTTGAACCGAAATGATTTTCGGTTTCTTCAAATGAACCATATCTATAAAATTAATTTTATTGTTTCCTTGGCTTAATTAGATTGTGTCGTAACTTTAAGTAAATGAAACAAAGCAATTAAGTCTTATCAGCGTCTCTCTCTCTACCTCTCTCCCTCTCTCTCTGATGCGCTTAACTAACCTCTCGGTTACTATCACAATTTGTTGATTGTTCCTATAGCAAAGTACAAATATTTAGTGTCAACGTCGTCGTTTGTTTTTAGGGTCACTTAAAAACGTGACGCTTTTTGACCTTACCGTTTTATGTGCGTTCTTTTTATAGGCGCCTTTGAAGATAATGAGGATAAAGAGTTTACAAGCAAATAACCTTAGCATTGAATACCTGAATAGATGAGTTTATTATTCTCTTGTAGTGACGTTTGTAACTCGTTGATCCGTTTCGGCCTTCATAAAGTATATTTTCCGGATCAGCATTAGTAGACGAGTCGATATAGCCATGTCCATCTGTCCGTCGGCTTCTATGCAAACTGTAATTATGTCGAAGCTGACTTGATCGGTTCACTATATCATATAACTTATATGGGATCGATCCATTGAAAGATGAATTCTTGCATGAACAATTTCCAACCTTGCCAGTTATGCGTGTTTTATGCTCCCCACATTTGTAGAAAAATCTCTGAACATGGGACTACTATATCATATAGCTCACATTAAAAACAATCGGTTGGGTTTTTTTATATTTATGGTAAAAAGGGATCCCAAACATGTTATTTTTTAAGTGCTTAAAATAGCCTTTCATTCTTGTTTACAAGTAAATTTCGAGTGGAAGATGGGTAATAGGTTCGCTATTTATTTCAATATATATTTTTTGATGAGATGCAGATATTTATCTAATAATAACAATACAAAAGCTTGATGATCTGAGCGTATGCAAATACGTGTTGAATCCACAATTTTATATACATACATGAATATTGAATATTATATTGAATTTGATCATTTTCCTTGTACAGCTCTAATAGCTGAGGCAATAAATTCTATAAATTGCAAATATATGTTAATCAATCGTTAATATTAGAGATGAAGCCTAGTTATAATAAATGAAATATGTGTTGCGGTTAACTTATTATACAGTATGTTAATAGGTAGGTTAGGTAACGGTTTCTGCTGCATTCGGCCGTGTTGATTTTGGGGGCTGGACGGCCACGTGTGTGCCCCTTTGGACATTCTTAGTCGACACATTTAGCAGATCGTGTCCATAAATCATCTGCGAGTCTCTTGTTGCAAGGCCTCAGCCTTTTCAGCTGAGCTTTTGCGCAGCAATAAATCAAATGAATTGCCCCCGTCAATTGCTATTAATTTCATTTGGCGTTGCTCAAAGAATTATATGTATATATATATATAAATATATATATATATTTTTGTATCAATATATATTTTTATGAAATACGAAAAGGCATAAATTATTGATTGCTAAAAAGCAAATGTCATAAGAGTCTGCCATGTGGCATTGTGGGAATTAATGCAACTCTGTTGCGGCTGCCCCACTGTCTGCTTCGCTCAATTGTGTTGCAATGTGTGTCTGTGTGTGTGTGTACTTTTCTCGTCGTGTCAATTGCCTGAATTCGTTGACCGGCAAACCAGCTGACCAGTTGACCACTTGGCAGTCTCTTAGTCACGGTTCACATGGCGTAAAAAAGAATTGTACATTTGATGTATCGATTAGAGCTATTTAGCTTGGCTTACCGAGCTCACAATTTATTTTACATTTTATATTTGTGGCAAGTTAACAAAATTTGAACATACAGAAACTGACAACCCTTGTCCCTAAGAGCAATAAGTAATATATTTGATTATTTGGTGACCTCTTCCTAAAATTTAAATATGTTTTTGGCTGGCTCCAGGTCAAGAGTTGTTTTTTTATTATTCTGTTCTGTCTTGCTTATGTTATTTTTCTGATCACCCACTTGAGATACTTGTAATGCAATAGTCTGCAGATATATTATACATATGTATATGAAGTTTGCCTAGTCCAAGTTACCACTTTATAATTTTGAGCTTTGGTCTAAAGTGAAAAGTCACAACCACAACTGAAACACACTTCTTGGTCGGATGACATTCAGTTTGGTATCTCAAGCAAATGCTGCCCACCGAATTACAAGGCCATTTTGGTAAATGCATTGTTTCAACTTTCTTGTTCAGCAGATCGAAACGCGTTAACAAGTGTAACATTGGCAATTTGTTATACAATTGGCTAGAACAACAAGCGTGAAGACAATAATAAAAACTACAACTAAACCAACAGCAACGAAAACTACATTAACAACAACAAACGTCAATCGACAACAACCTCCAAGGCAGCACTGGGGGCAGTGACCAACAACCAGAAACCAAAAAAAGCAGCAACAACAAAAATGTGAAAACTTTTACGCCCTAACGACAGCCAAATGTTATGCAATTTTGGAAAATTGTCGCAAAGCATTTTACTTAATTTCATTTTCCGCTTTGCTAACGACGCCCTGAACGGGAACTGGAAAACTGTGTGCGTGCACCGAACTGTACTACGATCGTACCTCTTCCTCCGTCTCCCATACACCTCACAGATTATACGTGCATGATTATGTTTATTTTCCACTTCATTAAATCGCGCGACGACTCTATTTTACTCGGCCAACGCGCCCCATGCCATATATTATGTAATTTCCTCAAAATTGTAACTACTTTGCGGGTATACCCTGTAAATTTGTAAAACGAGTATGATGAAGTTATGCAAAAGTCTGTAACAGGTAGAAGAAAGCATACAGTATACATATTCCATTCATGTTCATAAAGTAGTAATGCCAGTCAATCTGGCTGTCTGCTTATTAGTCTGTGTGAAGGTGAAGGTGATCTCAGAGACAGAGACCAAGCCGAGTAGTTTTAAGGTAATGATCTCAGAGACAAACATAGATTAAATTTATTTAATTTGATCGGTTACTTTTTCTCTCTCTCTTTCACACTGTCCCTCTCTCTTTTGATACCATCGATTTCATTCGATACCAATAAAAAACTGTATTTTAAACATATATCTTTCAAATCATCTGTAACGATTTGAGCTTAGGGTATCTGCAAGTCGAGTTCTCTCAACAACAGTATTCAACTTGCTAATTTTCGTATTTGTTGATTTGCCTGCGCTTTCAAATGCGTTTGCTGCGATGTTTTTGTTTAGCTTTGCCATTTATTTAAACTTTATTATTCAATCAAATTGCATTGTGCAGTCGCAAAGCGTCAGCAAGCTCTCAGCGAGATGGCATGAGTTGGTGTTAGACAGGGGGACAGGGGAAATAACAATGAGTTTTCGGCTCTTGGCTCTTTGTGTTCGTTCACTTTTACTTTGTTGCCCCGTCATTAATACTCTTGAAAATCCAAAGTATTATGGAATTTTGATTGAGCCAGCAAAATGTTTAGAAACAGGAAGCGACCTGAGTGTCTTTTTCTTATTGTGCATTTGAAGTCATCGTGATAAGGCAAAGATTTTCAATGATTGTTGTCCTGCATGCAACATAAGAACTTTAAGATTTAATTTGAAAGCAATTATTGAACGGAACGAATGTTCTCGAGACTAATGAAGAGAATTTTCTATAGTTGAGTAATAATTATTAATAGAGCATTAAAATGCGCGATTGTTTATAGCTTTTATTTTTATTATTATTTTTTTTTTTGTTTTTCTTTGTTTTTGGTTTAGTAAGTAATCCCATTTTACTTAACGTGGCTGTGGTCCAATTCCAATTCCGATTCCAATTCCAATTTCCAGGCCGAGGTCACGATCTCAGAGCACAGTGCGCAAAGTGTGTCAGGGCGGGTGTGTGATGAGTGCGTGGTCTTCTCTGCCCCCAAACTCGACTACAACACTGCTCCAAACTGAACTGGGCACAATCTGTAGCGAAGCGAATAGCAATTGTTGGAAACGTTGCCATGACCCATTTTGGGGGAACACCCACTGATCATTTCGGTGGTCGCAGCGCTTTTGAAATGAGTTTTTTTTATTCGTTTTTGGGGGCAGGGGGTAAGCTTTTACTTTTTTTTTTGCTGCTCGATTTGGTTGCAACGTGTACCTGCAGCTAATTAGCTCTAATAAGGCCAGTTACCATTGATGTTGACGTTGTTGTTAAACCGTTACCGTTAGCATTTCTGTTACCGTTTTTTGTTGCTATTGTTGTTTCTATTACTGTTAGCGTAACCATTTCTGTTCTGTTGTGTTACATATATGTATGTTGGGCTAATGCATTGCTAATTAGCTCTTCAAAGAAAAAAAAACCTTTCGCCACTGCACTTTCACATGCAATGAGCTATTGAATTACCGCAGCCGGTATTTCCTATATAGGTGCAATAAATAATAGCAAAAGCATTCACCATTGTTATTGCCCATTGCATTTCCATATTTGTGCAAAGTCCAAGCAGCCAAGCAGCATGCCAAAAATTTGCATGCTCAACTTTTACCAGACTATACGTAATTATCAAATGATCTAGGGGCTACTGTTTGGTTTTTGTGTCCGCATTACAAGTTGAAAAACACTTATCATGTGTATATATGGCAACGCTATGATCTGTATATATATAAACTTTGTTAAACCTCAAGCCATTTGAGTATTCGACTACAAATGCCTTAAACACCTGGTTGAATAATGAATTGACTCCAGTTCGGATGAGCAAGCGACAGTCGATTTTGAGAGTGAGTGACTCGGTCGATAATTACAATGGATATACAAAAAGAAACAAACAAAACAAGGCAACAATGATTAATGAACAACTACAAGATACTCTGCAACAGCTTTACAGCCGGATTCTACTAAACCCATTCACATTCTTTTCACATTTCGCGTTTCCGTTGGCGTTAATGTGTGTGTGTGTGGCAAAATCAACACTTCATTTAAATTTTATTTGTCTTTCACTATTCTAAAAACAACGCAATAAAAAAACACGAAATACTTGGGGCGAATTTAAAAAACTCGTAATGCTTTAAATGGAAAATGTATAGGCGACAACTTTACATTTTGTAAGCCTTCGTGATGGAAAGAAATGGTTATAGTAGGATCAGGCAATGAATTGCAAATTGAAACTTAAAACGCTTAAGCTCGCTTTTGAGGTTTTAGAAAAAACTTAGTCAAAATCATATTTTTCTGTTATTGCATGACATTTCATATTAAAGCAAACAAACATATCAAGCATGATTTCACCTACAAGCTATGCTAGCTCTTTTTATAAATACATAAATGCAGGGTATACAAATCAATAAGTTTTGATCAAATCCGAAAATAAAATACAGAAAAACAATCAAAAAGGTAGAGTGTTGATAATGATCTCAACTGGATGTTATTGTTGCTGCGTTTTGTCGTAAGTAGGCTGCACTTGCGTTAAACTACAATTGTAACTGTAACACGTTTTTAATGGCAGCCCACGAAAATCGTCAATTTGTTTATTATATTTATTATTGTTTTTCTTACGAAATTACTTAATTTTTCAATATGGTGCGCGGAATTGTGATTGGAAATTGAAACAACTTTCACTTCAGTTTGCCACAATAATTGACAAACACCAAAGAAAAACGGCCGACGCTTGAATACGAAAGAAAATATAGAGAAAAACACAACTTGAGGCGAATTAATTAATTACGAATGCATGGAACGACTAGGCGCTGATAACTTCTTTCCTTCAGGTGAATGCCTATAAAAATCTAATTTAAATAAATTGTAATTTTATCTACGCCTAAAGAAAGAAAAACCTACTCAACGTAACTCCCTCCCTCTCTCTCTCCCTCTCTCTCTCTCTCTCTCTCTCTCTCTCTCTCTCTCTCTCTCTTACTCTATCTTGTTGGTATTTCCTTTCTCTAAGTCTATTTCGCTTCCAAGTTTAATAGGTCTGTAAAAATATTTTAATTAGAAATTATTCAAAAATTGTTTTTTACGTTAGGCACTTAAGTTTGCTTGGATATTTAGTTGTGGTCGGTAAGAGGCTCTTACGTTCAGATTATTAAGTAAAATACGCTGTGCACTTTTACGTAAATCAGCAATTAAAATGGTAGTTATGAGGATTGATCGATTATCTAGTAGCAAATCGAACACCATCGACTTCAAATCGATCAAAGGCGTTTCGTCAAGGCAAAGATAGCTTATGCCAGGTAATTTACATGCCATCAAGCAAGCGTATTTCATGGCAAAGACAAGGTGTTTCAAAATTTCAACACATTTGCTTTAACTAGTCATGATTATATCAGGGCAAAATGGACATAATCGTACTGTAGACCTGTGTGTGGTATGTGTATCACGTTGGCGGGCCCCGAAGAACTTATGCAACAATGGCAGCAGTAGCATTGCCAACAATAAGAGATCTTGACATACTGGCAAAAAGTTTCTCACATTAGGAAAACAGCAATAATACCAAAAAAAAAAAAACAACACCAAAAAAAAAAACGACACCAACAAGTCTATGAGAAAAATCACACATTATCTTTTTGGAAAAATCAATAAATCAGAGCCGCAGCCAGCAAAGCAATTTTAAACAAAGCCTTCGCCAAAACAACAGCAGAGGTCGTTTAAGAGTACAACAATCTGGCAGCCAAAATCTTAAATATTTCGCCATGAAAAATTGCACAAATATCATTGAAAGATGCTACTCCCCTGGCCAACCCTCTTAGCCACAAACCTTTTGATTCCAGCTGCTGCACAAGTAAAATGTCAAATATGCAATAAGAAGCAGCAGCAATAAAAAACAAAAACAAAAACTTGGCTTAGTGTCGTTTGCATTTTACATTGTTTTTTAATGTTTTTTTTTTATTTTATTTTTTTTTGAGTGGGGCGCAATTGTATAATAACAACAATTACAAGCTGCAAAAAATAAATGCAGTAACAATTTAAAGTACAAGCAAAAAATCACAGCCGCAACATCAGCAACCAGCCACCAACAACACCAACAGCAGCAAAAACAATCGACTGAAGGTAGTCGTTACTAACCCCGGCTACATTTTGTCGGGCTCCGACCTCACTTGACTTTTTTTCACATCGAAAACTTAACACAACATGAAAAACCAAGAAAAAAACAAGAAAAAATACCAAAACCAGGCTGCTAAAAACTGGCAGCTTAATACATACTTAATAAGCTAGCTCCACATGCATTGAGCAAATATGTTAAAAATGCTTGGGGACCTACATTCACAGCTCTCCCCGGTTCCCAGTTTCCCCGAATGTGCCAACTGGCATTCGGATTGTGTAAGCCCGGGATGCGCCTGCAAAGATAATCATATGAATTACGCTAGAGACATTATTTATTGCATTATAATCAGTTTTTTTTTTGTCAATTACGAATACGAATTTTCGGGTCGTTGTCAAGCTGATTGCGTAGTTGTTCCCTACGGAAACAAATAGGAGTATAAATGTAATAGAAATAATATTTTGATTCTCGAATCTTTGAATCACTAACAGCTTATTAAGGAAACATTTAGTTTTGAATTGAATTGAGACTTAAGATTTAAAGATTAACTCAGCTGAATCCAGGTGGCAAAGAACAGGGTGGGTAAGAAATTCATATGTCCATCTTTGAAGTATATTTATTTACCAACCATATTGGTGACAAAAATGTGACTAAATTGCGGTATAAATGTGGGCTTATCGATTTTCAATTTTTGATTTAATCGATTTCTAGATCTATAGCACCTCAACTTCAACACTTCAGGTGTTCTTTCGGTATCAGAGTGTGAAAATTTAAGTTGAACCCAGATTCTTATTTCTCTGAATCTGTATCTAAATCTCGCGCATTAATGGCACCAACTAAGACTTAAGTAAACTGGAATATAAAGCAAGCACGTTGAGCAGAAATCGCAATTGGCTAAATTTATCTAAAGACTCCCCTTATAGATAACAAACGTACGATTTATGAAAGACAATAATGATGCCATAAAAAGTCAAGATGCGGTCACGTCGCATGCGAAAATCAATTAAGCGGCCGAGAGTATCTTATGGATAACGTAACTCATATCAGCGGTCATTATCTGACCGACCAACAGACCAACCGACCGAGCGACCGACTAACCGACGGATCGTTCAAATGAAAGCCCCCCTAACACAACAGGTTCAATTTATCGCGATGCTCGCTGCTGCTCCGGCTGTTGCAGTTGCAACGTCGCGTTGCGTTGCCTCGCTTACGGTAAATGTCCAAAGTTATTACCAAAAGCTGACAAATTGCGATTCAGGTTCGCCATTCGATTACGCGACTTTGCGGAAATAGAAATCCAGATTTATGCGTACCGATAAGCTGCCAGCAAAACAAAAAAAAAGAAAAGAAAATGCGCCTACAGCTGGGCGCTACCCAGTCAACAACGCCCAGAGATCCGACCACTTCTCCAGCGTTCAGCTTGAAGTTTCCAAGTCGGCAATCATGTCACTGTCGCAAGCGTAGCGGTCCACTGTCAATTGATGATGGTCTTTCCAAGACTCGAGCCACTACCAGCTGGATGCCAACTGGAGACCATGTGCACATCATTTTGACCAGGCCAGGCTAGGCAGCGTTCACTATGTTTCTAGCAAGCAGCGGAACGATTATAAATCTTATCATAAATATGGAGACTTAACTCCTATTATTTTTGCACAATATTTGCAATTTAATGATGTAAAACTTTGGATTGGGAAATATTTTTTATTGTTCAATCAAAAGTTCTTCGACAGCTTAAATAAAAGTCTAAGAATGCTCTAGTCGAGTGATATGATAATAAGAGATAAGAACACGTATTGGGCTATTGACTTAGGTGTTTCTTAGCCGATCGTAATGCAATTTGTACTCTTGATCAATGTACTATGTATCAATTGGATCAATTGCCGAAACTTACTTACTTTCCAAATTTGAAGTACCTACCTCTAAGGACTTTGAGATCCATTTGTTTATAGGACAGATAGTCGCAAACAACTAATGAAGAATATTTATATATATCTTACTATGTTGGAGATGCTTACTCTTGCTTGTTACATGCTTTTGCACAAAACCATTATACCCTTTTTATACATTTTGAATGTGTTCAGTGTATAAAATGAAGCACTAAAAATGTGTTGCTTTTTATTTTTGAATGAAGGCATCTTTCATGCTTGCAATAATTAGAAATTTTTCAGTTGTCTTTATGTCATTTAAACAATTTCTTTAGCACAATTTCTTGAGTTGGGTCTCTGCTTGATGATATCGATTCAATCTGTCAGTCTGCCTGTCACAAGGGTTAATTGCGCCTGTCATAAAAGTTAATTAATTAACAAACAGTTAATTTACAAAAACCAAAAAAAAAAATACCAACAAGGCGACAAAGCCAAAGACAGACAGTGGCTGCAGTTGGTCATTGCCCCACTGGCCAGCAAAATATTTTCCTCTCGCACCTAAAGCTCCTCCTTCCTCCAACCGTTGAGCTTATTGCGTGAATCAAAAGATCTGCTTGAAGACAACAGCATTTTGGGCTGCACGAACTCAAACTGCATTTGTATATTTATTTGTAGTGGCTTTTTTTTGTTGTTGCCTCTTATGCCCCGTGTTGCCAAATTTGGCAATTTTACAGCAAGGTTGGCGACCATACGAAGCTGACAGTTCTTTGCTGCTGCTGATCTTGTTGTTGTTTTTGATATTGTTTTATTTTTATTCTTATTATTTGGGTCTCCTTTCTTTTGGGCACTGCCTGTCTTTGCTTATCATCATGTTGTTCGCCCCACCATATCTGACGTTATATGCGTTTTGTGTTCATATTATGAGCTGCTCATAAAAATAAACATTCAGTTTAATGCTGCAGAAATAACAGCTGAATCTACTTAAATCTTGAAAAACGAACTGTCTAAAAAATTTATATCCATCCGTGCACTTTTAAGGGAATTTTGATCTTGGTCACAAGGTGCCCAAATCTGTGAGCTGATAATAACTATTTGATTTATATACTTGTAATTTATTTTTCATGTTTTTCTATTGATTTGATTGATACGATATGTATAAAGAATTACTTATTTATTTTCTTGATAATAATATGAATATTTATTAAAATTTATTTTCTTTTGCACCTACGAGTACAAAAATATAGTTAAACATTTTTTATTATCATATCTCCTTTTTTTGTATATATCTTATCTTTGTTTATGTCTTAAATATAAGTAAACAAGTAATATGTATTTCAAAGTTGTCAAATTTTGTTTTATTTCAGATTAAGATATGCTCTATATATAAATATATATATATATAAGAGTATTTCGAATTCGGCGCAATGACATTATCTGTTCTTAAAATTTGTTTTCTTCTTTAGCTTTTAGCCATGTTTTGGGAACTGTCGCTTTGCATTGTTTCGATTATTTTTGGCATCAGCTTTGTGCTCATCTCGTTGACACAGATACAAGAAAGATGCGTTATATTGCCGGCAATTAACCCACAAGCAGTAACCAAGCAAATCACCGCGGCCAAATGTTATACTACACCAAATGTGTGTATATCTCATTTAGTTGTATTTGTGTGTCTTGCATGCATTGCGAAAGTTGATTTCATAAGCATCGCAGACAGCTGCAAGTCAGAAAAAGTGATTTTCATAATTGATGTGGCAGTTTTCTCATTTTTAGAGCGGCATTTCATAATTATTTTACTAGCTTTTTTTTCTGCCGCAGGCATGCATTGCTATTTGAATACCCTGTAGCCTGTATGAATAATTATGGAAATATGATCACCTGATTGGAATTTTGACCACAACTGTGCATATACTTAAAAAATAAAAATTATATAGCTTCTGTTAAAATAAACCTAAAAGCAATTTTGACCACATAAAGTAAACGTATTCGTTCAGCTGTTCAGTAAAAATTGTATAGCTTCTCTTAAATCAATAAAAATCAATATTCGATTGAAATTGTTGATTTTAGACTTGAATTCGGAATTTACGTTAGCATTATAATTCTCCACTGGGCAAAATTCTTCAAGGTCAGTAATAATAATTATTATATAATTACTATCATTGTAATTATAATTTTTATTGAGTTTATATTGTCAGATACAGTAAACGTATCTATATAAAAAATAGTTAATACACTCAGAAAAATATCGCACCTAGTTTTAGAAATCGGCATACTTTTGGCACAAAGGCGAACTCTCTTTATTATTATTATTTCATATATATATATATATATGTATTTCTAAAATCCAAAAAAGAACTTCACAGTTTTCCAGGCGATTTTATTTTTTCTGAGTGTATATTTGCTTGGATCTGCTGTTTTTCCTATATCCCTATATCATATGTGCCTATCCCTATATACACAATTGGTCGTTATCGTCAAATTTTGTCTTGCTACATTTTGAATACTCCCAATATATAATCGGTGATTTTGCTGAAATAATACTGGAATAGTTTTTAAATTTTTTACTTTTTTCCCCCCATCAAAATCGTTTTCTGTATGAACCATAGTTCGTATTTCTTGTGAATTTTCCACCATTGTGTGAAGCGACGGCACTGGCGTTGTCACGCCCACTTTTTAGGCTCCAGATCATCGTTGTCAGGCCCTCTGTCTGCCAGATAGCTGCATTTGTGAGTTTTCCCATTTTGACGACCGACAAAAATAGAAAACGAAAAGAAATACGAAAAAAAGTGCAGTCAGCCGTAGACATTGTAGCATTGCTGCGGTCCACAGATACTACGCCCCACACCCTGCACGGACGGCCACCGCCCCTCCGACCCACCCTTTGTCAGTCTGTTTTGTTTTGTTGGCTGTCATGCCCGAAGACAGTTCGTCTGCAATGGCAAAAATGCATATTTAATGCAGACGCAGACGATGCGTCATCGTGTTTTGCTGCTTGTGCAGCACTGTCAGTTGCAGTTGCAGCAACTGTTGCAATCACAATTGCAATTGCGATTTTGCAGTTTTGCTGATCAGGCAGTTAACACCCCGACTCCCAGTCCCAACTCTGGCTGAGCTATAATTTAAGCAGCCACCATGCACTTGGTCATAAATTATTTGATCGTTGCTGCCATTTTTTTTAGTTTTCGTTGCCGCAGCGCGATTTTATAATGTTGACCCCGGTTCAGCGGATCTGGCGACAGGCCATGTGGCTGGCCCATGTGGCCCCCGTCTGGCAAACTTGAAATTTTTATTGTACTTTATCGTTGTCGAACGCTGCCTTGCTTTGCTTTGGTTCGGTTCGGTTCGGTTCGCTTTGCTCCGGTCCGGTCTGGTCCGGTCCGGTCCGGTCGTTGATCGTTCAACATTCAACGTTCATCGTTCGTCGTCTGATCGTGTGTTAAAGTTCAAATGTGGCTTGCCACATGCGTTGTTTGGGGTCTGCGCTTGGAATCTGGTCTTCCTTCCATCCATTCCTATATAAAGGTATCTCAATCTGTCTTGAGGTCTGAGTTCGACTCGACTGCACAAATTTATAGGCTGTATGTGATTTTTGGTACTCTTGGCACTCTGGCCGTACTTTTACTTTTGTTTGCCTTGCCTGACTGAATGTTATAAATTATATATGTAAGAGGGGGGATTAAATGCATTTTTATTAAAAAATTGGCTTGACTTTTGTAATTTATGCATGACTTCACTTATGGGGCAGAGCAAAAGAGACGTAGCTGCCAAGGCAAATTAACTGAGGGTTAAAGAATCATTTTCAGTTGCATCACAAATGTTTACTTTGCCACTGCAACGCTCAAATTGAATTGTGATTCGTATTTATATGCCCGTACACATATGATGATATTATGATATACATATATGAAGATGAAAGCAATGCCAATGTCGAAGCTGTGACAGCTTACAATTTCAAACCTTATCCATGTGAATTTTCTTTTCGAAGAGAATATATAGTACTCTTTGGTTTATTCAGTTTATTTGTTTTTGATACAAATTTTTTATATATTTTCTATTGTGCACTTCTTTAGTATGATTAATTTGAACCACTGTGAATACACAAAAAATTCGAAGAGTGCGATTCTTTTCTGGTGAAACTTAGATACAAATACCAAAAATAGTTTAGCCAGACAGAGACACAACCCTAAGACTGCGTTTGTTGATCGGCAGTCATTGTCATTTAAAGTGCTCGGTACAATATGGTGTGCGGAATTTCCATTTTAACCAAATTAGGCATAGGAATATTTTTTTCTTTTTTTCTTATTTATTTATTTTTTTTTGGTTCGCCTTAGACCAAGAAATGCCATGCTCAAGCCGTCGACGGTTGTTTGGATTGGAGACATGGCCATTGCCTGCTTGGGGCATGGGCCTTGCCTAGTATAGGGGAGACGTGGTTGTAGCACTTGGACCGGGCCTACAACTGTGACTTTGACTGCAACTTCAACTGCGACTGCAACTGCGACTGCGAGTTGGGATACTTGGGCAGTCAGCAGAGATATCATCATCGTTTGGTGGACGACTGCATCGAGATTGTCTTAGGATTTTGTGCAAAAGTCAATCGCTTGATTGACAAGTCGGTTCGTCAACATTGTCGTCGTCGTCGTCGTCGTCGTCACTGGATACACGGCAAAAATTCAGCAGCCATTTACTGTTTTGATAATGTCCATACGAGCACTGGCTACAAAGTCTTGATCTTGTCTATGCTTCGGAGTTGTTCAACTTCCTGGTCCGATGACCGAGGGCTTCAACTCTTATATATATATAGATATATATATATATATATATATGTATGAACATTTTCGTAGGCATTTCGTTTTGTTTAGTGCGATTGACCCACTTGGCCTCCCATACAAAACACATTTGTCCACTCAACACTGCACCCCCAACCACCTCCGCTTCCGTCCCCGTTCCCATTTTTTCTATTCATTTACAGTCAGTTGAAAGCATTGTTTTCAACGAAAAAAAAAACATTCATTTCGGAGAAACCTCGGCGCATAAGTGTGGGGGAAGGGAAGCACCCACAAAGTGTATACAAATTGATCTCTACATTGCAGCTGCAGGTGAAGTAAAGGTGTTTTTTCAACAGTTTAAGTTGATTTTGTTTAATACACGTAGTATAAACATAACCCATTTATATATGTCGATTGTGTCATACAAATAAAGCTTTGTTTTTGAAAAGAATTCAACATGGCGACACTTTCATTTTTCTGGGCCCATTTCCCATTTGGCACAAAAGCTGCATTGTGTTTGCGCATTTCAGTCAGAAAGTCACGGATACGTCAACAAATATTTGTTATTGTTTTTTTTTTTGAAAATGCATTTAAGAAAAGAAAAAAAAAAACACCAGCGCATTGAAAAGAGCCGACTTTTTTTATTTGATTAATTTCCAAGTGTGAAACTGGAAAGTGTGAAAGTTGCCAGCTGGCCCCTAATTAACGTTGATATATTTGATTTTGTAGTCCAGTTTTGATATTTATTATATATATATATATATTTTTTTTTTTTTGGTAAAACAAATAGAACATGGAACTCGCCTAATTAAGTGTAGCTACTACTCAAAGATTTTCACTTGCTGTTGAATTGCTGAAAATCAGCGAAATATTAGTTGATTTATATTTAATGACTGCCCGGTCCGGCTACCGCTATACGCCAGAGACATATTGCTAGTCCAGCTACAGGTCCGAGCTTAACTTAACTCATAAATATTTACGGCCAACACATTGGCCAAGTCAGTTGCTGGCCAAACTAGTTTCCCCCAGCTGTAAATGGACACAAGCACAGACGACTCGTCTCTCTCTCTCTCTCTGCTCTCTTTCTCTATCTGTCCCTCTGGCTGCTGGTGAGTAAAGGCTGTGCTAAAAGTGCAATTAGAATGAGTCGCAACACAACACTCCGTCACAAGCGACGAGAGGGTGGTGGGTGCGCAGGCGGAGGCGGGTGCGGGGGCGTAGGGCAACAACTCACGGTCCCAGTCGCACTTTGCCAACACTACGCAATCTTCGTTGATCGGAGTTTTCCACAGAAACCAGTCGGCCTGCCTGGCAGACCCAAAGCCAGTAATTCTAAGCTGCAAGTTGTTTTCCAAATGCCATGCAAGAATATTTTATACTTGATGAACGTGCAGCAGCAAGCAGCAAGCAGCAAACAGCAACTAGAAACTTGCAACCGGTAACCAGCATCGGCATCAGCATTTTGCTGCAACACTAATGCCAATAAAAAGACAACAACAGTAACAACAGCAGCTAGAACAACAGCAACTACTACAATAACAACAACAACTACAGCCAAAGCAGCAACAACTTTTGACCTAAATTTCAACTTAAATGCATTTTAAATTCATTGCATCGATCTACGGCTATGACCACAGAAGCAGCAGCAACAGCAACACAATTTTTTTTATTCAATTTAAAATTCGAGAAAATACACAACTGCTGCGAAATCCGCTAACTAAATACTCTTCAAAAACATTTTCGAAACTAATAGATGTTGAAAATTATTAGAATTATTAGTATGAGATAACTATGCAGAATCAATTATTAAGACTCTTTTATAATTGAATGTTTAAGACTTATGCGCACCAATTCATAAATGTAAAGCTGTAGCGTAAGAAGGAGAAATAAAAATTTAAATTTAGGCAATCAAATTAAGACTAAGAAATAAAAAGAAGAATTGGAAAGTATGTTATTATAATAATAAAACAGCTCCTTTTTGAAAATATTCGCACGAGAAGTATTGTAATGGTAATAGAGCAATTGCTTCGATTTGCCCTGATGATGAGGAAAATCATGAAATGCAATGTTTTCCAATAATATCCGTTTTTCACATATATTTCATGCGATTATTGCAAAATCATTAAAAAATAGTGTGTCACCCATTTTGGAAACAAGTGTAGAAATCGTAAAAAAATTAGAATTAACTATACAACTTGCAGCAAAAGTTGTGGTTTGTTGTTTTACGCGCAACGTTGGTGTTTGTCTGACTTGTTTTTGTTTAACTAACTTATATTGTTGTTGTTGTTGGTGTTGTTGGTGTTGTTGTTGATAGTTGGCTGGCATGCCGTCAGCATCAGCGTCATCACCTCTGGCTCTCTCTCTCTCTCTATACTTCTCTGTCTCAATCTCAGTGCGCCTGCGTCACCAACAATGTCAGCTCGTCGTCGTTATTTAGTCACTGTTGCAGTTGCAGTTGCCGTCGCCATTGCCGTTGCCGCACACACAAATTGAGCAATTCCAGTCAACAACTCCTACTTCTAGTTGAAAAGTAGCCAAGTTGTTTTTACTCAGTCTAAGAAAATCATTTAATAGAATAACCAACCTGACTGGCAACAACAGCGACAGCGACAACGACAACAACAAAGCCCAACAACCATTAGGCAATATCAAATACGGTCAGCAGCAGGTTCTTTTTCTTGTTTTGGTAATTTGGACTTGAAGTTTCTTCTTCTTATGCATTATAGTTTTTTCTCGGGCGTTACGATTATTCTATTTATTTTTTACCACTTTTGCAACCTGGCATTAAAATCAATTTTCCATTTGCTCGATCAGAATTATCATCAAAGTAGACACTTATCTAAAATCTTCCAGATTGTTATACGTTCATAAAATCTCACGACATTTATGATATTTTTGTACATAAGTAGAATAAAACTTAGAATAGAGCTAATGAATAAAATATTTCTTAAAATGGGGAATTATTCAAGTAAAGTTAAAGATAAAATACTGATAGTCATCGTCATCATCATCATCGTCACTGACATTAGAACATAAGAACAAATTCAGCTATTGTAACATTTAACGGACTCCACTGATGTGAAGAGCATTAGCTCCTCCAAGCTCAAAGCCTGCAATGTTCTTCACCGATAAACTTCTCATTTGCTGCGCCTTCGACCTGGACATGTTTTAATCCTGCTAATCTCGCACATTCTGCGAGAATACACGTACAGACACACACACACACACACACACACTCTTTAGCATGCATATGTTGTGTTTGTTGGTGATCTTCGGTGCTGGCATTCGTTTTGACAGTGGTAAATTCTGTGGCATATCACTGACAGAAGTCAACTGTCATGTTGTACTTCATGTATGTAAATGACGGAAGTCATGCAAGTTTCTAACGATTGCCGGCCTCTTTCTCTTGCAAACTGTTTTATACCCTGTAAACAAAGAAATTGTAAAGAGTTAATATTTTATGATAGGTTTAGGATATTATTATAGAACAATTTAATTTTTAATTGCATTTAAATTAAATTAAATTTTTATTTAATATATAATTTAAAATTTTATTTTTTTTTTCACATTAAATAAGAGAATAAATGGACTGCAAATTTGATTTAATTTTATTTGTAAGATGTGTATTTACAAAATATATTTATTGTTTGTTGTTTGGTGACCTCTTTTTACAATTTAAAGTCAAGTGTTTTTCAGTTTATATATTTTTTCACATCGAGATTTAACCTGGTCATTAGGAAAATCTTAAAGAAGCATTATTTTTTTCAAAAACATTTGATTCTTTTATATAACTAAGAAGAACTAGGATCATAATTAGTTTTATAACCTGTGACTTATGTGCTGCGTGGTATTCCCTAGTCGCTCACATTAGGATTTTTGTTTTGCACTGCATTCTTGTCGCACCTTTTTTTTACTCACTCTAAAATAGTTATGGTGCTTTTAACCTGCTGCTTCTTGGCTTCAGGTGCCTCTTTGTAATCTTTAAATCCCCGAGCATTTTGAAATCAGTTTCCGCTCGTAAATAAGAGCGAAAGTATGCAGTCGAGAAGCTTGGCCTTAGATTCTTACACTGCACACTGTAAAATGACAAAGTGACCAACAGCTTTGAGGTTTATGTAACAGGACAGCAAGTTTATTGCACCGGCTCCAAACTCAAATTCGAACTAGAGCAGATACTTTCAAATTCATTTTGCTCGATCCACTGACACACTAACTCTTTTATACATAACCCCTAAGCGGAACCACTAAAAAAATAATAATACCAGAATACACTCAGAAAAAATTCACTTCTTTTACATATTTTCTATAAGCCGAAAGTAATAAATTTGTTTAATTATTGGAAATTTATATTACCAAATATTTGGAAATATTTTTCTGAAAAATTAAAAAAAGCTTTTCTAAAATGAAAATCTGTTTTCCTATGCCGAGAACTTATTTCTAAAAACAAGAGATATTTTATAGTTGTAAGGGCTTATTATTATTCACGGCGATGTTTTTCTGAGTGAAGATTTGTCCGTCTATTTATGTTCCCAAATATAAATATACTGAGACACAAATTATAAAAAAAATGTTAAGTGCAAGAACACTGTAGCATCTAAGTTTTTGGGAATGAATGAATTATTTAATCCAGATTAAATTCAAATGAAATCCAGCAAAACTTTTTACTTGTGTACTCCACTGTACGGAATGACCATGTAATTTTACAGTGATGCCTGGCATGGTGACCTCTCTTAATTTCTCTACCCCTTGCGACCGTTCCACGTGGCGAGTGCGCAACATTGACATCAAAAAAGCAACTTTAAAGTTAATGTGTGCTCTTAAAGTAACTTTGTGAAACCATTTCTTCTGCTAAGTTTATTTTTTATTTTTCACAATTAAGTGACAATGCTTCGAGTCTGGGTTGCTGTAATGGAAAAGGCGAATAGGAAGTGCGACACGCGTTCAGCGAGCGATGTTCCACTTTTAACGATTCTCACTAATTGATCAACTGATTTTCTCGTGAATGAAATGTGAAATCCTATCGAACCGATATAGTCATGCTGCATCCATAAATAGTCGATGCCGGGGCCGCCTCGTATTTGGTTTCATTCATAAAAATCATAAGAATGGTTGTGGAGGGGGTGGTGGCGGTGCAGGCTCAACTTTCAATGGAGAAGCGCCAGTCAGCCAGTCAGCCAACCAACCAACCAACCAATTTTGTAATTACAACAAAACCGTGGCCCGGTGTTCGGATCAGCGGGCCATGTTTGTGGCATTAGGCATTAGGCGGTCAAAACGAACCTTTTCGGGCAGTGCTTCAAATAAAGACATTTGTGCCAGTTTTTCAATGCGGCCGGACGGTCAGTTGGCCCGCTTACATGGCCCGCTTGCAGCATATTCATACATATATACATATATATACAAATATATATACATATATATATACATATATTATGGCCTCCACCTAATTTGTGTTTACTTTTTTCTTTATCTCTTTGCAGGTAAGCACCATTCAACTGCGGAACGTCTAGCGATAATGCCGTTCATAAGGCTTATCTATGTCGGCCACAGCTATATATATAGTTAGTAACTTGCTTGTCGGTGATTTGCCAAAGACAAGTTAAGATATGCAGGTAGAAATGTACTATTTATGATTTATGCAACACCATTTGTGGCAGGTTTGCGTCAGTATTAACAATTTATTTCAATTAACTATAAGACTTCACCGCACTGAATATGTATAAAATGATATTAATCAAGTAATTTCTTTTAAACAACATTTAAATTGTATTTAGAAACATGTTTCTGTTAAAAATAAAGATTTTTCTGATAAGTTTCAGTAAATAAATATGTAAAGGAAATATTAAAATTCATTACTACATTATACACATTTAAGCTGAATAGCTTTTAATAGCTTAGAAATGTACTACTTTCGAGTTATATAAATACATTTGACTAACTATTTTGAGCATATGCATCGATAATTACTACAAAATCAGTAACAAGTATCTCCTATAAGTCTTGGCAGCTCTATAATTGTGAGCAAAACACGCCGCGAGTAATTCAAAACATTAAACGTACCTGAGAGCATTGAAAGATCTGGAATCGATGACGATGACGATTGACGATTGACGATGACGATGACGATGCCGTCGACGTGGTCCCATCAAGTTCACTTTCACTTAGTGTCAACAAGGCAGTTGCAGCTGCAGCTGACGTTGATAATCATTGATCTTCATCGGTAAGCGTTGCACTTTGTTTCGGCTCGACGCGGCTCGACGCGGCTCGACGCGGCGCGACTCGGACTCGACTCGGTTCGGACCGATTCGGCTTGGCTTGACCCCGCCCCTGCCCTGATCTTCAATGTTGAGATCGATTGCTGTGAAATTTATGGGCAAAACTTGACTTTGCCTATCGGAGGGTTCGTTGCCGTTTATTTATTTTTTGTTCGACTGTCAGTAAGTACGCAGCACTGTAGCTTTTCCTCCGGCTCCTCCGGCTCCTCCTTTTCGCTCATCTGTGTCCCTATCTTTTATATTGAAAACGAAAGTAGCTTTGCCTGCGTCGTCCGTCCTGCGAAAATTTATGCAGTCGAGCATTTATTTTTTCTTTCATTTTTCTCTTCATTTCTTACACTGCGAGACACCTTGTTATGTTTGTTTGTTTACTTGTTTTTCGCTTAACAGTCTATAGCAACTATTTAATCAAGTTTGCTTGGCAAAGACGTCACAGAGTGGTTTATAGATATGATATGAAGCATCCAGCTTATTATCTCTATGATGCGAGTAAAAGTTTAGCTTGTCTAACTAAACATTTAATTAATGATTATATATAGTGACGCACACAAAGAGTTTAGCTTGCTGACAACGCTGACGTCGGCTTGGGCTAAGTGGGTAAAGTTTCTCAAAGCTTCGCTTTGCATCGCGAGGCGTCTTGTTAAGTTACTCAATTGGCAACGAGTTGTTGACCTTTTTAGATGAACCTACCCGATTTTCCGTTTTTTTTTTTTTTTTTTTTTTTTGAAAACTTATCCAACTTTCACGTTAAGTTCCCCGAAGCGATGACATTTAATGATGGATTTGACACACAAGGGCACGACAACAATTTTGTTGTTATGTATTTACGGACTGTGATTGTGTGTGATCTCGTCTGTTGACTGTTTCGACTGGGACAGATGATTAATTTGAACTGGTTCAACATTTATCCGGGTGGTCCTTTTACAGAGATACGTTGTGCAACAGTCATAAATAATGCTGATTGCCGATTGCTGTTGTGTTTTAACGTAACCACTTGCATCCATCGATGAATCTGAAAGCTATAATCATTTTCGGAACGAAACAAAGACAATGAAACATTACTGGTCAGGTCACTTATATTGGATGTAGCAAAGAGATCTGCAAAAATGATGTTTAAATAAAAATCTCATCTTGAGCCCATCATTTCTATGGCAGCAAGCATAAAGCGGCCTAAAAAAATATCTATGGGGTCAACTTCACATTTTGGAAAATTGAATACGATTTCAGGTTCAGTGTGACCATCATTACAACTGTAGCGCTTACTAAAAACAGGTCCACTTTATTATGCATTATCCATTTTTCACTGAAGACTTATCAAAGATCATAAATTTGTAATTTGAGCAAATGGAAAACTATTTGGCAAGTTGGTCACACTCTGCGATTGCAAAACTTTCCTTTTCATTTAGCATTCTGTTCACTTTCGTTTTATGCACTTGGAGCGCAGCTCCGCCAAAGTATTTTATGTATTTTTAAATGCATTTCTAAATGAATTGTAATATGACTGAATGAGTCGCCCTGGCGCTGTATATCCCGCTGTACCCCTCGCACCCCTCGTTGGCGTCGCTGGCAGGCACGACCTGTGATGTCTATCTATTGCCCAAGAGGCAAAACGCCAAAACACAACAACAACAAAAACAACAAAAAAACCGCCAAAATGCGACTCCGTCTCCATCTCCATCTCCATTCCGCACAACGTGCAAGCTCATGTGCGCCAGTAAAAATAAAAATCAAATGCAAACACATGTGGCGCCCAAAAAAAAAAGAAAGAAAAAATGCAGAGAAACAATCCAAGCACCAGTCAAACAGTTGAGGTGATTTTTACTTTTACTTGTTCAAAGCTCATGTGCACGATTTTCCACCAGCCACCAGCCACAAACGTCGATTTCAAATGCTTACTTTCAAATGGCATAAATGAAGAGACAACAGCCAACAACAACAACAACAACAAAACAGTACAATAACTTTACGCATAATGTGGTGAAAAAAAAACAAAAACCGAGAGAGATGATGAAGCGGCTACCTATAAAAATGCCCCGGGGCTCGAGCTTCTCTCTTCTGTTCCATCTGTCGGGCATCTCGTCTTATGTGAAATGATGTATATTTTGCTTACCATTGTTATGCTATCATTGTCTTTACTGGACTTCACAATTTCCATTTGAAAATCAATTTCTGACATATTTTCTATTGTAATAGCATATCTGAAAACGATAACAAACGCAGTTTTTCATCCTTTGTGTGTGGCCAGCGATGACGTTTTCGGTTTCATATACGTATATATATTTGTTTTGTTTTTTTTTTTGGGCGGCTACGTGAAATTTCAATTATTTTTGATGAAGGTGGAGAGGCCCCAATATACCCATTGTACCGAGACTTGTACAATACAATAAAGCTCTGCATTAATTGTTGCATTTTACATTATATTTTCTGTTTGTAATTCATTTCTGTGGTCGCTTTTTGTAATGCCTGACTATGAAAAAACTATAATTATGAGGAAATTAAAAAAAAAAAAACAAAAAGGTTATGGATTTCTCTAAAAAAAAAAATATAACAAAAATGAAAATGAAATTGCATTAACTGTTAAAAGCGCTGGTAAATAAGTAAATAAATAAATACATTAAAATCGTAAATTTAACAGATTCAAGACAATGAATATAGTAGTTCCTCTGTATTCTGAACGTCAAAATCATTTTACTAAAACCGACCCCAAATTATATTTTTGCTCAACTAGTTGCTCTCCACCCTGTGCCATCAGAGCTATACGATGATGATGACACCATCTGTGTTGTCGTTTCGCAATCATCATCTGTCTGCCCATGCACATGCAGTTCCCACACATCGCAATCGAAAGTGAAAATATATACACTTATCTCAAATTCCCAGTTTGTTGCTGTTGCAGCCTAAAGTCATTTTCGTGTTGCTGTTGCTGTTGCTGTTAGGTTTCGTATATTGCACAATGGGCACGGCCGCCGTTTAGTCGGGTTGCGATGACGATGAGACAACGAGATGAAAGACAACCAGCACCAGCCCCGAAAACTTCGACTCGAACAAGTGAAGCTTGCGATGAGGGACAATATTCTTGGCATGCACGAGAGAACTGGTCAATCGATTTATCGCTTGCTCGCTCGTTCGCTCTCACATCGATCCGGACAGACAAGCGGTCTGGCTGTCGCTGATTTGGCATCGGGCTCGACTACTACTACTAAGACTCTCTCAGTAGTGTGCTTCGCATTACGTTTTTTAATGGAGCTTGAACTGTATCGCACCGCGGGGCGACGACCACAGTGAGCGACCACAAAGTGGCAAAGTTGTAAAGTCGCGACGACATTCGCTTTCATTTCGAGCTGCAGCCGCCGTCTGATGGTCACTCGCATTTCCACTCGCAGTCGACTGACTGACTGACTGACTATATTCCGTGTCGTGCAGTGCAGTGCAGTGCAGTACAACGCAGCGCCATGGCGTGCCATTGCGCCTTGCCACATCGCTTCACCCCCTCTCCTGTCTCTATATCGGCCCAACTCTTCACGCTTCCACCTGGCATCATGCACTTGCCGCGCTCAGCGGCTCATCGGTTCATTCGTTATCATGCACTTGATGTTCGGCTTCGTTCGCGTTCGCGTTCGCGTTCCATTCGCTTTCGATTTCTTTTATGCTTTCGATTTTTATACCATTGAAACTTTAGAAGGGTATCAACGATGGCACATGCAGATCGTTGCATACAGTGTGAGTGAGACTTATACGATCATTTCATTTTTTAGTTTAATATATTTTAATTTAGTTTCCAAAAGTTGGAATGGATTTTACTTCAGCTTTATATATTTTTATTTTAATTTTTATTTTTTTTTTAATCACAAACGATCATTTAATCTTCACGATTTTAGTATTTATTATATTAAAAATAATACAATACACAAAAATAACGAATTTTGTACACCTACAAATTTATCAATTGAAAAAAAAAAAACCTAAACAAAAAATAAATATTTTATGCATTTCATGGGTTATTATTAACCACTTGAGGCCCCATGGGGACTGTGACCTCGAAGTTGAAGTCACTCAACTTATCTGTTTATCAGTTGTTTTATTTTTTTAAGATATTTATGATTTGTCCGATACTTTCTACCTACCTCCGTGAAGGAGCTTAATAAGTAAGCGTGCGAAACTTATTAATCATATCACATCATAGCCATGAATGCAGACGTTACGAGTTTCACGTGTGGTACTTATGAATGAGCCAAGATTAGCCTCCATCGGTTAAATCGCGACTAATAACCGACAGTGGCCCTTGATCACCAAATGAACAGCTGAACATCTGAACATCTGAACAACTGTATAACTAGCGGGGCGACCACTTTCATTTTTATTTCAAGTCACGGTCAGATTCATACCGGAGATGACGATCGCAGTCACAACGGCTGCCTCGTCATTGATCGTTGGAAAGTTGTTCTCGCACATTAATTATAAGGCCTTTTTTTAAACGTTCGATGCCAGTCCTCATGACCACACGTACAGCCCAAACAGTAATAATCGATTCCGATGTAAACTGAACCAAAAAACAACCTATTACGGCATTTTATAAAACAAGAAAAAACCAAGTTATTCATGCAACAAAGTATTCACAAGTTGCAGTGCATCGATGGATTGCTGCACTTATTGCCACAGTTAAGTGGTCCAATCTGCCCCAATTTCTTTTGTTGGCAATGTGAAATGCATGTTAACTTCTTTCCGGTATGAAAATAGTTAACGATTTTGGCATCTTCAGTTGACAATTATCGCTTACGATTTGATGGTTCAATTAAATGAATTAATAACTGCAATTTAGATGGAACGGATTACGTTGCAAGTTCAGATGAGATTTTCAAGTCTGAAGTATATTATTTATTTAAACAGAGTTTTATTTTATTAAATTATATATATATATATATATATGTATATAGATAAAACAGCATAGACGAAAATAAAATTAATTTAAATAGAAGGTTGCTTACAGTCAGCTTATGATTGCTTTGGCTATGCAAATGTTTAATGGAAGTTAAAAAAAAAACTAGGAGGGTTTTCAAAATAGTTATACATACAAGTTAACTTTTGTAAGCTTGTTAATATCTGTTATTTGTTAACTACTAACTTTGACCTAGAGCCAAATAATTTTAAAACACTTTTTAGCAATTTTCAGCTTGCTCAATGCCAGCTTAGGGCTTGGTGAAAACATAGTCATTCAAAATAATTTAAATCGTTTCTATATATACTAAAATTTGTACTTTAATAAATAAATAATTGAACAAATTTTGTATTGTTTGGCGGCCTCCTTTTATAATTTAAATATGTTTTCGCTAGCCAGGTCAAGTGTCTTTCATTTTTTATATACTTAATATCATAAATTATAAGTCACCAACCAGGGTGGCTGATGCAGTAATATACATTCCGCGAAATTCGATTAAAGGCACTCGTGTTTATAGTGCTAAAAACTGTACCAAGCCTAAAGGGACCTTGTTTGCGCATTTTATAACAGTGGTTCTTCTTCTTACACTGTTATCATGTATTGGAATGCAGGTTCCCTTAGTTTTTCCAAGATTATTGGGCTTTCCCTTTTTATGGTTAGTTTAGGTGCGAAATTCGAATAAAGGCAGTCACTTTCAAGTAAGTATTCCGTTATATGGATTTTCTTTGAACGGGGTATACATATTTATTTAAAATAAAAGATTAGTTGCTTACAAAAATTCCGAATGGGTAGGGGAGAAACACTCTCACCTGAGGAAATAGCTAATAGATCCTGGCTTACAAGGATACTCGAATGAGTAACCGGCAAATATCAATTACATTACGTCGATCGGCATCAGCAATTGATAATGTGTTAAAATTAAAAGAAAAGTACAACAAGAATCGTTAAAAAACCAACATTCTATTTGGTTTATTTGGCAAAATGTAAATAAGTCAGAGAGATTTTTCCATACTCGAAGCTGTGGCGGTGCTTCACTCATGATCTGGGCATTCAGTCATCACAACCAGACCTTGATTTGTAAAATTTCAGGTCGTATGAGCTCGGATGGTTATAAGAATTTGTTGGACAAAGTTTTGGTGAACTTTATATAGCATCAAACGGACCCAAATGCCTTATTCCAGCAGGATAATGCTTCAATTCATGTGCCGTGAGCCTGTCGTGGTTGGTTTCTGGATAAGAATCTTATGATTTTAAAGTCGACAGGAAGATCACCAACCTGAATCCCATAGAGAGCATATGGGGACAACTGTTCCGTCGACTTTAAGTAAGTAATCGGCAGTTTGAGACAGTTGAGCAACTACGAAGACCGTCGGTAAGGAATGGTCCAAAATTCCACTATCTGACTTTTAAATAGTTGTTGAATCGATGTAAAACCGAATTTATTTAGTTGTAGACAAATCTGGAGGCTGAACACATTATAAAGTTGTTATTTTCATGTTATTTCACTTTGGAACAAAATTTTTTTTAAATTTTATTTTACATTTTATAATGAAAAAATCAAGTGCCTGTAATCGAATTTCGCGGAGTGTATAGATAAATCCTAAGTTGATGATATGTTAAATTTTGCTTATATTGTGTAGCTTTGCAGTTTAGATTAAATAGGCGTTATGCAAATTGGAAACTGTGAAAGGCAAATGTTTTGAGTACAAGCTTTTGAAAATTATTCAATTTCTGCCAAACTGACCCAACTGAAAGTACAAATAAATATTGCCAGTGTGTTGTGACACATATTTTTGAGATACATATTTTCGTCAGCCTCTTAGATTTTACTATACTCTTTGTACGTATTGGGATTGGGTGCAGGGTACAGAAAACTATGATCAAACTTGTTGCTTCTGCGGCATTTGCGGTTAATAATGATTGAGTCTTTGCTGTTGTTATTGGTTTTGCTTATTGGCTGTTGTTGTTGTTGTTGTTGCTTGGATCGCTTTGGTCGATGCCTGGGTTGCTTGTTAAGCTACAAGCTAGAAACTTAACAACATTAAAAATACACATGTATAAATAAACAAGCAAGCAAGCAAGCAAACGACAAAACCAGCCTCAAATTGAGTTAAAAGCCCAAGAGATACCACAACAACAACAACAACAATGCAAACAACTTTCCACCAGCAGTGGCGAGTTTGGATATGGATTTGATTTGGACTTGGACACGTCCACGTGTGCGTGAGTCTCTCTCAAAACTTAAAGCATATATCTTTATACACATATTATATGTAAGTATAAATATATATATGTACATACAGCATATATATATATATCTATATATATATTTGTTTGTGTACCACAAATTGTTTATTTGTCAATCGGCATTAGCCGCTGTGCTGCCGCAGCAAGAAAAGTGAAATTTTTCAGCAATCGCTTCGATTTATGAGCAACGTCTTAGCTGGTGCTGCCTCTGCTGCCAATGCTACTGTGGCAAGCTGGAACTAAAGCTGCATCTAAGACTGAAGCTGGTGCTCTCTGTTTAATGGCCAGGCTGCTTCGCTTGGCGTAAGAAAATCGTGACTTTTGATTTGACATTTTGCCGTCATAAGATCGACGATGGCTCGTTATCAAATTAAATCGAAAACAAGTTGGCGGCAATTTAAATTTATTTGCTTGGTGGGGCAAAAGAAACAACCGTGGCGCTCATCATTGAGGCTCGCCACACTTTGAATGTCATCTCGCAGTTAGCTAAATGTCATGCATCATCCTATTTGGCAGCCAATAAGCTCCGCCCGCTCCTACTACTCTACACTCAGAAAAAAATTGATGTGAATTTTATTAAACTGCCATAATTATGGAGCCAAGTGTAGGCGCCAAGCCTTTCTACTTTTAGACACTTTTTTTTTTTTTGTTTATTTAGTCTTGAGGTCGATTTTCAAAATTTAAGGGAGATATTTTTTGTTTCTGTGGCAATTCAACTACTACATATATATTCTAATATTATATATATATATTGTAATTCTAATCGAAAATCCATTCTATATCTGCGTCTGCACGCTTGCCCAGCAGTCAGCGACTCTGGCAGAATCAGTAAGTACAAGTATTAAGTGTTTAGTTGTTGTTTGGAAATTTGTAGCTACTTTCGTAATAAATTCTCACATATATTTGTTTATTTTAATGCGCTTTTATGTTGTTCGAGTTTGTTGTTATTTTTAAGAAGAAACTAGTAATTATAATTATAAGTTTTAAACATACGAGTATAATTGACTTGAGTCGTATATAAAATATGAAAAACATTTATGACCTTTCATTTTAGAACAAATGGACATACGTCCGTTCAAAATATACGGAATAAGTATATTGTTTTCTTACTGAAATATTTCGTTATTATAATTGATATACTTGCATTGCTTTACAGTTAATTAAATGTCAACTGGTCTTCAGGTTGTGTCTGTTGTTGCTAATTACAACAGCTTTTGTGTTCATTGTACTCATTATCAGTCACATATCGCATTCAATTAGTTTTTGTTTTCGTAAGCATAAATCTGAGTTATTATTCAGTTGAATTAAAGTATTTAAGCACTTTTTACTTCTCTTCGTTGTACACGTTTTAAATGTTTAACTTTATTGCTTAAAAAAATACGCACGTGTGATTCGTACACTGGGCATTTCCAGGCTGAATAAGTCGATAAGAAAAACTTATTATTTTCTCAAACTAAATATATTTAAATGTAGTTTTAATCTGGAAGT
This sequence comes from Drosophila grimshawi, assembly GCF_018153295.1. Taxonomy (NCBI): domain Eukaryota; kingdom Metazoa; phylum Arthropoda; class Insecta; order Diptera; family Drosophilidae; genus Drosophila; species Drosophila grimshawi. The sequence continues at coordinate 25,558,581 of NW_025062900.1, forward strand.
AGTTAAGAAGAACAAGCAAAAAGTCATTGCTTTCAAAAATTGGCTCAGTTTTGTTTTTGGCGTCAATTAGAAAAAGTTCGTTAGTAAAAATTCGTGGACAGGCAGTCGATGCCAGTTGTCGATGTCAGTAGTGTTCAAACCATTATTGCAGCACACGTTTCGCTCTTTAATTTAAATGTGACAAAAGTAGATTCCGATAAGGTGGAAGGTGTAATGTAAATTTTACTTGGCCTGCCAAACCGCTAACTTCCCCTCTGACGACCATTCGATGTCATTTGGCGGCAGCCCATTGCAAGTAATGTGTAAAACGTGTTAAATTTTCAATGCTGTTGGCCAAAGCAATGAGTTACTTGAAAGCTGAAAAACAGTAAATGCATATACCTGGCATATACCGGACTGCAGCTGACAAAGTAGGCAAAGTATGTGAAGGCCCTGGTGCCCGGGGACTGTTGTCTGGTGCCCAGCTACTGTTTTGGGGCTACTTACTTCCCTGACATACGAATTTTCACATAAATCAGTGCAAATGGCGCATTTAAGCGAACGCCAGCAAACAAAAATAATAAAATGCAAACAGCACTGACAGATAAATAAAATTAGTCTGCGTATTTGCAGCGCAAAAGAGCCAAAACTCCAGTCGAACAAACGAACCCCTTTTAGGAAGTCCGACGGTCCTCACCCCGGCTGGCGTTGACATTGGGTCTTCACTTGCTTCTTATCGTACTTTGGTGAGAACTACCGTGTTACTCACTTCGTTCCGCTTCAAGGTTTACTCGAGCTTCTGGGATCTTCATCAGATTATTTGTTCAGCAAAAAGTCAAATCGTTCACTAAGGCTAAGGGAGTTCTGTGTGTGTAAGACTATAAATTCGGAAAGATGGTCAGATCGACGGACGAACATGGCTAATTGCTGATCAACAATATAAATACTTTATGGGGTTAGAGACGCCTCCTTCACAATGCGTTGCAAACAAAATTAAAATTCCTCTTAAAAGTGAATACAAATGTTTTGTTGAATTTATAACATTTAAAATTTGTTGAACAACCGCATTTTAGCCAAGTGCACTGACCATTCCTTAGGTAGTCTTATCGCGGCAAATTATTCAACACCCACATGAAGACTAAACATAAGCTAATGACTGGCGTGACAAGCGATCAATGATAAAAACTCACTTGGAACCAACCAAATTGTCGTTGGCTTTGTTTGCCACTCGGCTCGTGTAAATGGCCTAAGGGGTAAAATCCCCGCCCTGCACTTACCCGCCTCCCATGTCTACAAACCAAAACTGTGAGTGATGGCGGCGAGTTATAAGACATTTAATCTATTTGTCCGAGCTACTTTGAGCCTGTCTATAATTTATGGAATTTACCAATAGCCCCAAAAACTTTGCAGATAGTTAAATTGGCGCATGTCGCTAGCATTAGTCATGCCTGAGGTTGTAAGCAGCCTTACTTTTGGGGTCGACCAAAATTCACTTGCTATGTGCTGTGGAGTCATTATCTATAAAGTATAAATATAGATATAGATATAGATTCAATAGTGGTTTATTGTTTCGTCGCCGTTGGGGATATAAAGTCAAACAAAACAGTTCTTAGAACTTTAACCAGCAGGTGTCTTATAGTTTTGCTCTTTCTCTAGAATTTATTTGTATATTTACGATTTTTTCTTATCAATTATCAATTCTCAATATCGTTAGGCGTTAAGTTATAGTAAATATATCTATCTGTTTTCTGTTTGTTACATTTCATGAACTACATACATATGAAAATATTTTTGCTTGTAAGCATTTATTGTGATCTAATCTTGTATTTTTACCTTATCTACATATTTTTCATATTATTTTAGCATGTAAGCATTTCTGGTCTATTCATGAACCTTAGAAGAAACAGAACTTAATTCTTTTTCATTTAGATGTATTTCGAGAACACAAGGACTTTGTTATAAATCATTGCTGTCGTTCATATTTAAAATCGTTGACAATAATGTTTATGAATATAAATTTTCTACAATTTCTCTCTTTTTGTTTCTGTCATCATCCGTAGGCATCTCGTAAAGTCTCCAAATGTGGATATTTGTTTGTGGCGCCGGATTGGGACTTCTCTAATCCATTGTACAGGACAAAGGTGAGTTTAGCTGTTTGTGTTTTTTTACCTCCTTAATAATATTGATTACCAAGTTGCAATGAACAATAAGCATTGTATTATTAAATAATATATATATATATAATTGTACATAAGCGCGCTCTCTGCTCGTTCACACATCTGTAAGGAGTACGACAGAAGTGGTTGCTAAAAAGAGTACTATTACGAGAATGTAACTATATATGCATGTGTATATAATATACATTTTAATGTATGACTTGTTGACTTGGAAAAATCAAACAACCCAAATGCATACACCTGAATTTCGGTGCTCACTTTCCAAAAAAAAAAAAGAAGAAAATAAATCCGTTTGCATATCGTACAAATAAATCGCATGAAGCAAATTGCTCGCCTTGCTTGACGGAACAGCAGCACTTGAGCAAATATTTGACAGCCTCAGCCTGGCCTGGTCGGTTAAAGAAAGTAATGACAACGGTATTGCCCTGACACTGGCACCCGTAGCCGGTAGATACTGTTATTGTCGTTGTCACTGGTTTTTGGACCAGGCAACGCCTAACGCTGTCCTTGTCACACTCTCGTGCCGATTCGTATCTTGACCAATTAGCGAATGACGTAGCGACGTGCCGGCAGTCAGCGCATCGTTAAAGCCGCCAGCGTCCGCAAAAATAACCGTATGCAAATGCCACAAAAACAGTTGCCAGTTGCCAGTTGCCAGTTGCCAGAGGGGTGCAGGGGGCAAGGAGCTTCCTAGAAATTGCCAAGTGTCCAACGACGATAATAATAAAAGTGTGCACATGCGCATTGCGCACTTCCTTGTTAACAACATAAATTTACGTATGTTTTTAATGGCTGTACAGGTATTTAATTAACATTGACTGCATAGATCCACAGCGCTACAGTATTAACCGGATGTGTGTGTTGTGTGTATGTGTGTGCATCTCTCTCTCTCTCTCTCTATGCCTCTCTATCTGCTGTTTGCCACAAATTACCCAGCCAAACAAGTGATTTTGGGGGAGTGGCCAGATAAGGTATGTACATATGCAGATACTTTCTTTCAAGCAGTGAAATTGGTTAGAAATTCACCGGACAATCTGGGGGTTACTACACTTGAAAAAAATGTATGTACAAGAATTTAAGAGACAAATGCAACTCCTCTAATTTTTTAAATTTCTTCAAACTTCAATTTCAAAAAAAAAAAAAAAAAGTTTTTTTATGAATAAAATTTTAAAATCAGAGTTGCAAATTAAATTATAGAAAATTAAAATGGAGAATTTCAATTACAAATTTTAAATGAAAAAAAAAATAACAAAAATAAATAATATAAACAATATTTTAAAATTAAAAATGCAAGGATTGGGGAAATCCGGAAGACACCAATCGAACAAATTTAAAGCTGACGACTTAAATGTGACTTAATTGTGACTACATTTTAAACCAACAATTTTTATTGTTAGAGAGATTTTTCTAAAATTTAAAAAACAAGTAGAAATTATTGTAAAAAACTCAAATATTGTTTCATAATAACCTAATTTTTTAGATTGGCATTTCTTTGCTAGATTCTAGGCTATACATTTTCCTTGAGTGTACTTACTTAGTTTGATTAATCCCCTTCGGCATACTATTTAGAAAGTACACGTTACACACACATATTTTCTTTGCTGGTAGCTAATATGTATTAAAAATGGCTCAGAGCTCTGGGTTACCTAGTGCAGTTGCAGGTTGGCCTTTTGATCTATTCGCCCAACCCTTTGGGCCATAATTTGCCGGCTGCTGGTTGAGCAATTATTGCATTTCACAGTTTACAGCTTCAGGTGTAGTCAATTTGTTTTTATCTTGTGCAGCTCTGTGCATTTCATTTATTTGTTCGACTGCCAGACACAAGCCTGTAACCAAAACTATCAGCAAAATGCCAAAAGCTATTTATTTGACTAGACAGCATGCAATTTCTATGCTTGTGGCCAGTGCAAAAGTGATTAGACTTTGGCGCCTAAGGAACCACATTTTATTGCGACCATTAAATTCAATAATATTTATTTACATGCTAGAATATTAAAGTCATGAGTTGTAAACAAAATCTACAAATTATTGAGAATAAAAGTTGCATCTTTTTGTGATGTTTCACAAATCTTTTTAAGGTTTAATTCGCGATCGTTTTTTTCCTTCTTACTAAGCTACTAACGTTTAAAAATGTTTTCTTTTATTAGTTTTGTTTTGTGATTTCCCTGTCATTGCAATAAATTTATTTTTAAGCATTGTAATATTCCCATTTTTATTTACTTTTTATTACTTTATATAAATTGGAACTTTAATTTAATTCTTTTGAAACTTTTTTAAAAGCCCGGATGTTAAATTTTGAATATTTAAGCGTAAGTTTAATTTTCATCGATAAATAAGTCGCCCGGAATATGCATATGACCAGCTCGTATGCTTTTTTAAAATTGTTTTCTGAAAATCTGGCTTTATAGTAATATAAATAAAGAGCTGAAAAAATCAAATTTCGCCTGCATAATTTTCTGATAATTTCATTTGACAACTTAAATGGTGTAATTTGGTGCAGATAATTTATCATATAACTTGATATTGATTACAATTATGAGAGCATTGAAACCTGTAGGCATTCGGCCCTTTGTGACGACTTTCAGTGCGAGCCCCTGGATCCGGGCAACAGGTTACCACTCTGCTTTAGCCGCTTCACCCCTCCATGCCCCTACTTGCCCCTCTACGTGGCAGTGCATTTTTTAACGCGCTAGGAAGCGGCTATAAAACGTACAGCTCAGAATTATGTAGATTTTTATCGGCGCGCCAACTTTTCTGCATACAAAGTGCACAATTTTCATTTGTGGCGGCGGGGCAAAGAAAACCTGCCGAGCAACAACTGGCCTCGGACGGACAACCACAGAGAGAGAGAGAGAGAGAGAGAGAGAGACAAGGCAACACGTGGGCAACATAAGCGCTGGCTGAGCAGCAGCCGATAAGCCAACAATATACATATATATATATATGGTTGGGTGCAACTTGTGCCCCTTCTGTGGCAGGATAACCATAGCTGTGTCATTTGCCGCCGAAACAAGTTCAACGCCATCAGGCCGGCGAAACGGAAGTGTTTGCAGTTTGTTGATAATCACAATCATCTTGGCCACTGTCCAGAAATGCTGTTGATTGACAAGAGACTAGCTGCGAGTGCCTCGCAGCCTCTGTCGTTCTGGTCATCGATCCGCGTCTGCCTTATTAATTAAACCAGGAAGCATTTGCGCAGCGCATGGACAGCTGTCCAGACAAATGCGACGAGGTTCCAGCTTCAGCTCCAACCTCAGGTCCAGCAAACAGAAAACAGCTCCAGCTTGGCCTGCAGCCATTCCAAGATCTGGAAATATTTATTAAAAATTATGCACGCATTAGTGGAACGTCTTTCTGCCTCTCTCTCTATCTGTCTGTCTGACTGTCTGTCTGTCTGTCGCTGACTATGTCGCTCGTTGGCGAATGTCTTGGCTTTATTAAGGAAATGGTTTGCGTTACGAAAAGTACACAAAATGTTGCGTATTATATGTAGTATTGTTGTTGTTGCTGTTGTCGTGATTGCCATCGTCTTCTCTCGGCGATTTAAGGTGGTTCAGTTTATAGTCTGCTTGATGGCAGAAATTAACGATTCAGCTATTTTACGATACGCCCACAACGAGTGGTCTTAATTTCCTGTTAAATGGTTGGAAAAACTAATTACAAGAACAGCGAAAGAGACAGTGAGGGAGATTAACTGAATTCCGAAGCCGAAAGGCGACTATTGCCTGTTAGACATAAATGTATATGAATATTACAACCGAAAAGCACGTTTTCGGTATCCAAATAACGCAAACAAATTCATTAGACGCAATTAACAGCTGCTCGAAGGGGGTTGAAGAGAGGGTTGCATTGGAATTTCACGTTTCGCCAGAGTTTCGACCACAGACTGCACGTGGGTGTACCAAGTGGAACGGAACGCAACGAAACGAAATGGCTGAGAATGTTGCTGGAAAATGGGAAATGCAATTTATGCATATCTAATAAGCGTAAAGGAATCTTTTTTTTACGAGTCAGAAATATATTGAAATGTATTTAATGCGCATTTAATGAGTTTTGGTAAAGTTTTAATTGATTTGCTGTTGAAGGCTTTTTCAAATTAAATCAATAAACTTGCTGGCCTTTTTATACTCTGTGGGTATATATATTAATGTTGATAAATAAACGTTTTTGTGGAGGCACAAGTTCGTACTAGAATTACTTTGAAAATATAATTATTAAGTACTATATATTATTAATATTATCAATTGACTTTTATAAAACAGATGATTCATTAGTAAATAACGCCTTGTATTTAAGCTTATTGCTTAAGGTTAAGCCACTGGGACAGAAATAAATAAATAGTTAGAGCTCATTAATTAGTATAAACTTATTGAGGAGAGAAATCTTGCATATGGAATGTGGGCATTTTCTAAAATCAACTACAGCTTCAAGGGACTCTAGATCTTAGAACATTTTGGGAAAATTACAAATTATTATTTATAAAAGTTCAAATAAAATTCGAAAATTAGTAAAAACTTATTCAGTAGAGCAATATTTCATTTAAAATATAGATATATTCTGAACTCAACTACATCCTCTAGAGACTCTAGATTTTAAAATATTCTGGGAACATTGATAATTCCTTATTCTTACAATTTTAAATGATTTATTCAACAAATGACGTTAAGCTCAATTTCTTGCGCAATCGGGAATAACTATCAAATATCTTCAATGTATATATTCTTATCTGAGGGTACAGCTTATGTATTATGAATATTTTCAAATGTCAATTGTGGTGTTTGCCATTCAGCAAGCCACAAGTGGGTTAAGCACATGCATTTCATTTGCATATAGAAGCTTTGGCAGCATGACGCAGAGAGCTTGACTGATTGACTGTCTGTCTATCTGACTGTTTGTCTATCTGCCCGCATGACAGTCTGTATATTTATGTGTGTGTGTATTTTGTGTGATTTGGCTTGCTACCAAGGCAGCCACAATACACGCTGCTAATAAATTGCAATTAGAATAACATGCTAATACATCTTGGCGTGCTAAACTCTTTGCCATAAACTGCAATGGCGACTGCTACCTAAACGGAACGGAATGGAACACCAGCCAGATCTCCAGCCGTAGCACGAACCCAGACCAACCTTGGTTACACTCAAAAAAAAAAAAGAAGCTCTATTAACAGGGTCATTTTACAATGTTGAAATTTAAAATACATATTTTATTTATTTGTATCGTTGATTTTATAATAATAAATTAATAAAAATAAATAAATAAACATCTCTTATAATAAGAAGACAAAAATACATAATTTAAGCAAAGTTCATTACAATGAATAAATCGATTAATACATAAACTAAGCCTGCAATCAGAACATATAACATGAAAGAGCTTTGTATGCTGGCTTTACAATATTCAAATGTAACTTAATTCTTACATCGCCAGCGCCGGTAATACTTGCTGTTGTTGTTGTTGTTTTTTTGCAGTGAACGAAACGAGATTCATTTAGATATGTAAATTGCCATACTTATGTGCACTCTAAGTATATACATTTGTCTATTCAGATGTGCGCACTCCTCTGCGGCTTTATTCAGGTTTCATTCATAAATAAAAATGCAATGTAAATTTGTATGCTAATTCTCAACACACAAACAACAACAACAACAATAACAACAACAACAACAGAAGCAGCAACTGCAAATTAGCCCACAGCGCATTCAGACAATTGCCCTATTATGAGCCAAATGTATTTGTAACTGTCAACAAGTGAACGGGCGGGGTAAACGGGGAGCTAAAAATGGGGGGTTTCAACTCGTGGGCGGCAATTTGATGTGTGTTAATTAATTGCTCTTGGGCACCTCGTAACGGTAAACTCTGCTGGACCGCCAACACTTTGCTTCAACATTGTTGCATGATCAGCGAAAAAAGGAGTACACAAAAAAAAATGTAATGGAGAAAAACAAGAAAAACAATTCACTTGGCAGCTGCCGAGACGAGTCCAGCCTGTCACTCAGAGCGACACACAACTCTATCCCGAGTCTGACGCAGATATCCACCTTCATATTGCTTATAGTCATATTTCAAAATGACAACAACACGTCCAAGCGCTCAAGATCGCCTCGCGGCGTCTCTTTGCGTCGCGTCGCATCGCATCGTATCGCATTGAGTCGCATCTGCTTTGTTTTTTCCACTCATTTTCCATTACATAAACGGAAGGCTGACGTTCAGATTCCGCGTCTAACGGAGATGACGTTGACTTGGAGCCGCGTATTCGGTTACCACGCCGTCATTGTCGTTGACCAACGGGGCAAGTCGGCCCAGTCAACGGCGAGGGGCAGCGGTGGGGACGCAACCAACTGGGAAGGTAACTGAGCACATGTTGCTACATTGACGAACTGTCAAAGAGAGTGAAAGAGACGCATACCGCTCGAGAACGAAGGTTGCACAAGCGTGTATAACTGTAATGTGCTTGTCAAAACTAAAAAAAAAACAAAACTGCATGTGTGCACTAAGCGAAAAACTTACGATCTAAGATGAAGAACGAGTATTCATCAAGAGTAAAGAGCTGAGATTTCTGGCTGTTTTCCTTCTATGCTGCACAATGTGGAACGTCTGCTTAAGGAACTAGCTTATTACAGCTACCAAGTTAAGATGAATTCCAATTTCATTCTTAAAAACGCCTAAACGATCAAAGAGCAAAACAAAATCCACAAAATATATCAAATACAACGCAATAATTGTATTAAAGAAAAGAAATAGCATTCCACTATGAAATTTGTTGTTGTTTTTTCTTTTATTTTGATACTTTTTAAAGCTTAGAAAGCTTTCAGCACAATTCAATTTTCACAAATGAGAATTATTTGTTTACCTTGAACCCATTTAAAATGTGTAAAAAGGATATAATGATATTTATCTATCATATTTAGAATGTAAGTTCTCGTATACCACGCGCATATCAAGTTTATGTTGTAAAACAAAAGCTGGTCCCCTTTTACAAATATCGAAACAAATCGATTTCAACTAATAATTCATGATACTACCTGACAGATTGTTATTCAACTGAAAGAATTTCACTCAGATCGGATAAGAAACACTCAAGTTATAGTACAATCGTATTCTCATACTTCTTCCTCTGGGAGCACTTCCACACCTGCTTACATTCTAATGTGCAAAATTAATGAAAACAAAACTGGAATAATACATATTTATCAGTTTGGTTTAAGGAATATCGAGGTCGATATACAGATATGCTTTCTTCATCTTTATTGTGTAATATTAATGCATAATTTTTATAAGTTTTAAGACTAAGCCAAATGAACAGGAAGATATTTGATGATGATGCATTTTTGCTGTATTACCACAATTTCTCGGCCTGTTTGTTATTTTGTCCTCACTTACGTTATTATATATTTTCACGCTACTGTCAGCCGCCCACTTTTTACACTGAGCGATTACGTATTTGGGCGTGGCAGTTGACTGCAGTATGACAATGTTGCAACCACATTGAGCATATACATTATAAGCGCACTTAATAAGCTCCAATATCGTAGCCATAAAAGTTGGCAATTTCCGCTCCTGGCCATTTTGCACGTTTAGCAAAATGAAAATGATTGACGACTGGGCAAGTTGTCGGTGCTCGGCTGGAGTGAGGCAGGCAGGCCTCTACTGCGGTTATTGTTGCTGGGCTGTTGCAATAGGCGCACAAATTGCTCAAAAGCCCACTGACAAATTAATAGTCGAGAGGAAGCTGTTGTGACAGCTGCTCTCCTCCGACTGCCAACAGACAGCGAATCAACGAATATCAATGTGCAAAATCGTTTCTTAAAATCTATAGCGTTATGCTAATGATATCCGCTGCCCAACGATCTATTTGCATAACACCTGAACTAATCACTTTTTACTGGAATTACTGAAACTACTATTTAACTAGATTTATGTTACACACGACAACTGATCGTATCAAACACTTGTCGTAATTTTACTAAGCAACAAATTTATATTTAATTGGATTTTTAATGATAATGTGCAAACTAATATTGTTAGCCAGCTGTACTTATATAAATACTTGATTATAAGTCTACTATTGTCGATGATGAACATGTAATAAGTCCGGCGAAGGTAATTTTCGTATATATATATACCTTTCCCTCAATTGTTGTTACACCTACTTTACAAAAATTACAGATGTCTGCCCATCGGTGTGTGTGTGTGTGTGTGTGTGCGTGTGTGTGTGCTGTGTTGACAAGCCAGGCAAAGCTGCCGCCCAATAACTCACGGTGCCCCTCTGCGGATCTGCTGTCTGCCCCAAAACAAGTTCGAATTTATGAAGCCCCAGTTATGGCATTCATCATGTTGTGTCTGCTCTGATGTCTGATGTGCCAAAAGGGCGCTGGCCCTATATATTATCGTCAAGCAAACACAAATCAATGAACCGCCATAATAAACTCAAGATTAAAAAGATCTTCGTATACCCTGTATTAATTAAAAATGTGTAGAAGAAATTGGACAGGCAGAAGAAGCTTTGACATCCGAGTCAGAGCCCATAGAAATACCTGAATGGTGTTTGATACAAGGTATCTCTTAGTTGGGCACTCTTGCTTGCTTCAGTTACAAAGGTGCCTGAAAGTGCAGTCAAAGTGGAAACTGAAGCTGTAGCTGATGCTGTCCGTGTTATAAATGATGGTCTGGCATTTGCTCGAGAGAGGTGAGTTAGCGCCACATGCCACGGCAAAAGATCTAAAACGCATGCTCCACAGACAGTTCTCTGTATTTCTATCTGAAAATGATGCTGCCCACGCATTGGCCAGATATGTACGTACTGTATATATTCAAGCTAACCGCTGAAAGAGAACGGACGCAAACAGAAACAAAAGCAAAGCACAAAACACAAAACACAAAACACAACAAAAACAAAACCTGCTGCATCATTTTTTACTCGAAGATTACATAATGATTGACAATTCATTATGGGAGCGAGAACAGTACGTCCTGGTATGAGAAAGACGTTCTGGATGCAGTTCAGCCCCAAATCGAAACTCAAACCCAGCCTTGGGTCTGGCAAACTGTGGATACTTGGCTTGTTTTTAATGGCTTGTAAGATTAGGCGGTGTTCTTGGCAATGAGGAAGTGTTCTGCTTGGCTTTTGGCTGCCAACATCTTGCAGTTATTAATGGCTGTTTTCATTTTAACTTTTTCGAGTTGAGTAACTTAATGCCCCTCCATCGAGAGAGAGAGAGAGAGAGAGAGAGAAAGAGATGCCAGCTGCACTCTCGAGCGCACAAGCAATTAAGTGAGTTTTGTAGAGAATTCAAGGTCAATTCATAGTCTAATTGACATCCCAGGAGGTGTGACCGCAAATGCTGTGAACTTTCTGAACAATTGTGTTCAGATACGTTACGAATCGACTTCTCTCTCTATTGACTGACACATTGCGCCACTTGTAGCGAGGCTTGAGGCTTGAGGCTTAGCAGCACACCTGTTACTGAGCTCAGCGACTTCGACTACTGCGGCTAATTGAGGCAATTAGTGTTCTTATAAATGCCAATTCATTTTTTCTTTTGTTTTTCAATATTTTTATACTGACTCAATCGGTTTGACGGCAACGGTTGGTGCAGGGGTAATTAGCTCATACAGCTGCCTGGCAAGACTTTTGAATGTACAACATGTATGTAGTTCTATGACAAGAACATAAACTACAAAATACATACGAAAAACAATTGACCTTCGTTAGCGAAAAGTTCAATTACATTAACTCATTGCATACACTGAAAAAAAAAAACATATTGAAAGTGCTAAGGTCTAAACTAAATATAATGAAAACAGTAATGTAAACTATAATGAAAATGTTCGATTATCTAGGAAATTCATAATTAAATTCATAATTAAATATATAAATTATGTAAAATGATCTTAACTCGAGCATATAATACCTGTATATATGTTCTCTTACAGTTATATTTATTTTGACCACATTACCCAGCTGAGAGTTCCAGTATACTATTTACATATTGACCCGATTTAATAAACTTATGGCCGCCATAGAAGCGTTTTTTTGAATACTGAGTTATTTTACGTAAAAGCTTTTTGTTTTCACTGACAAATATGAGCTACCTTAAATGAAGAAAAACGCTGAACAGTTTGTTCACCTATCGAAATGCAACGCCATTTGGAAACTAATTTTTTTCGGCCACCTGAAAAGACAACCTGCTTGGGTAATATCATATTTTAACATTTTACGCTGCACAAAACTTGTTGAAAATTCCACAACGGCATAAAAAGACACACACAAACAAACACATTGATTTTCTGGGGAGACGCACACACTGACCAGGTCTAATAACTAATGGCATAAGCAAAGAGCACAGCAACGAGATCTGTGGTGCAATGCGAGACTCGATTTCTTGCACCTACCACATACATAGCCAAATAGCCGAACAACAGCCGAACAACAGCCGAACAGCATTTTTGTGTCAGCTCCAGCAAGATGCACACTGTGCCAAACGACCTTAAAGCCTTTTGTTTTCCCCAAGCTTCATTGTCGCTCTATCTCTCTCTCTATGTATCTCTCTCTCTGTCTCTCTATCTCTCTCTCTGTTACTCTCTATCTGCAAAGGCTCACTGTCATCATCGGCTTTGCTTTGCCGTAAGCTAGAGTGACGCCAAATATCCGCAAGTTGCAATTGGCTATTTGTGGGTCTGCCTGCACAGTGGGTTTGCCAAGCAGCCGCTAGAAGTAAATCGATATACTTCATTTGTATCCTTTGCAAAATTGTAATTTTTAGGTCCTTTTCTTAACTTAACTTCAATTCAGAAATATACTATTTGAATGACTGTTTCAATCTTATTTAAATTCAGTTATTGCTTGCTTTCATTATTCTCTAATCCACGGTAAGTGGTCAGAAGAGAACCAGGAATGGTGCGTTTGGTTTCTATGTGTGTGTGTGTGTGTATGCGTATGTGTGTGTGTGTACTTATGTATGTATTATTCTTAGTAGTTGTGCAATTGCGTATTTCTTAGAGAGCCCCTGGTAAGAGCAGCAATGCGTGGTGAAAGGCTCAAATGTCGGCGTGTTGCCGAGTTTCGGGAAGTTGTTCTGACATATCCTTGCCTGGGCGACAAGCAGACAGATGGACAGATGGACAGGCAGAGAGACAGGCAAAACAGACAGCGAACGTAACAAATCTGGCAGCAAGCACACCCTGGCCCCACCCTGCCTCCCTTCATCCACATCACTCAAGACAATATTGAGCGCCTCTTTTTTCCTCTGCTGGTTTGGTTGTTGCTGTTGCTGTTGCTGTCGCTGATGCCACTGCTGCTGCTGCTGTGTGCAGCCTACAACAAAGATGTTCTAAATGTTACGTTATATTATTGCAAGCTCTTGTTGTTGTAGCTGTTCTCTGTTCGCTGTTCTCTGTTCGCTGTTCTCTGTTTGTGTGTGTCTGTTGTGTGTGTGCTGTCGTAATTCTTCTACAGATGCGCCTGAATTGGGTTCTCTCTTAGCTTTGGGCGCTTGGTAGCTTTGTTGGCTGCTGTGTTGCCGCTGTTGTTGCCATTGTTGTTGTTTGGTCGCTTTTATTGTGTAATCAGCAGATAACGGCATTTAATGACTGAATGAGTTTTCCAGCAGAAGCGAGCCAGCACTGCACAGCACAGCACACTGAACGGTAGATGCATTTTGCGGTATACGCCATTTCCCAGGTGGTTTTCGCTCCTGCATTCCTCACGAGGCGTTATGCTTACAAATGTATATATAGGTCTGTATGTATGTATGTAAGTTTGTATATACATGTACATATATATATAAATATCTAGCGCATCGATAACTTTATTTTTGGGCCGCATTCTGCGGTCCCCATTTATGGGTGTGTGTGTGTGTGTGTGTACGTGTGCCTATACATTTATCTATGACATAGATAGTTTCCATGTATTGTATATGTAGGATAGCTGCGCCTGCTCAAGTCAATTTTTATTGGTGCTGCTGCCAATCGTTGCACAATTCGCTTTTAGCAGATAATGCTGCATTCAACACACGCAACATTTGATTGGCGTTGAGCTTCAGTGGTTTTTCGGCTACATTTTCCTTGCGAGCTTGCACAACTTGAATTCGAAATAGTAATAACAATGTGTATATAGATATATTTAACAAGATAAGTAATACCTTTGCAAAATCCAAATGCTTGCATGAAATTAAAAAGATATTTTATTGAAAGTAATTATGTGAAAATTGGCTGGTGTTCAAAAAAGGCTGTTCTCAGTTTTCTCAATGGTTAAAAGTATTGTCGAAACAGATATATATAGATATATATATATATATACAAAAAAGACTCCAGTGCTGAAATGGACATCTGCTGTTCTATAAAAATTTGTCTATACTATAAAAAAAGAAATACTGCATATTGAGCTAGTTTAATAATACCACCCATCTATACCCAAATAAAATTGCATAGAAAAAGTGCAACTACTAACAGTTAATGTTGAACTACTGGCCAAGATTGATGCAACGATTGCGACTTACATCATCAACAATCAACAATCTGCGAGAATGGTAGTGGTCTCAGTTTTTATCACACAATAGACAATGCAGCTGCAGCTCAAACCATGCCCATTGTGTGCAAGTTGCCGAAGAGTTGCGCGGAGAGTTGAAGAGCGGCGGGTGAAAACCGTATCTGCCACAATGCAATTCCCTTAGCTGTACGTTGCACGCAATAAGAGCAGAATACAGAACAGAACGGCAACTGCTTGGGGAGCCCAACTCAGCCCACTCCGGGCTCAGAATTGGTGTAGATATCGTCATCGACATCGTCTGTCTGTCTCAGCTTACTGGCCAGATCAATTGGCCAACTTTGACGACGCAGATGCAGACGAGACATGCTACGGATACGTTGAATAAAACTTACTTCCTCATTGTGTGTGGACCGGTTAAGTATCGTTGTACATACACATATAGTACATGTGTACATACAAAGTGGCGGTTTTTGCCAGGTGAGCCTAAACTTGGCATTGTCCCATCTGATTAGAAGCGACTCTTCCCTGCAAGCGGGCGGGGAAACCCCTCTGTGAACCCCTCGAGATAATTTTTGGAGAACTTTATGTGGCTGTCTGATAATTTACTGCCTTGTAAGTAGCACATGTTATTCAGTATTCCCATTTACAAAATCAATTAGCGATTACCTTTAAAAGTGTGATTGTGTTTAAATTCATTTGCTAAAAGTTGGATAACTATAGAATATATTTAATACATTTTATTTAATATTCCATAAAACGTATATACTTTCAATATAATTAAAGATATATGAATTACTGTATCAAGTGCTTTATAAGCTCATATTGAAAGCATGCTTTAATCTTTCAGACATAACTTTGACGTTGTGGCGTCTGGGCCATTGTCCCATGCTTAATAGCTGTAATCTTTTGGTTCGGTGGCGTGCATCCGTCGGGTTAATTAGTAAAAATACCTGGTGACCAAGCACGTATTGCAATTTAAACAGCGCTTTGATTAATCTCCACCTACTGCGCTAGCATACGTATTTTTTGCATTTTTATCTTTTTTTGTATTTTATTTTTTTAAATTTCATATTTTTTTGTGGCTGACGCTTAACCGGTTGCATGTTTAGGTCTAATCCCAGCGAAGGAGGTGCGCTGCTGATGCCGCTACAATATTTTTTACGATAAATTCAAAAATGAAACCATGCAATAAAAACCAAGTCGACGAATTTATGCTCTTTGATATTTGAAAATGAGGTGCTTATATTCGTGTGCACTACATAGTAAGCCTGGTATTGCTCTTTACTGACTAATTAGTCAGGCAGCACCAGCTATTTTAATTTTTTTTTTTTAGAAAACAGTCTATTCTGGCATATTTATATTCGAAAAGTCCACTGCCCGGACAATTAAAAAAAAAGCATTTAAAAAAAACACACCCATTTTAGGGTTATAAAGAGGTTATGCATCACAATTGCACGGTTCTCTTGCAGTGACGAATCAATTTCTCGATTACTCTGCCCCAAAAGAAAAGCAGAAAAAGGTGGAAGAAGGCCATTGGATATTGATTATTTAACAGCTGGGCATAAGGAATGCCAAAATGGGCAGCACTTAATGGTATCATCCCCCTTCTGCCAAATACGCCTTTCTGACCGGGCCTCCAGCAATGTGACAGCCTCGCCAGATTTTATTTGCCTTTGCCGCTCGTCATGAGGCATGTCCCTTAATAACTTAGCGGCAAACATCGACAATCGACTGTCGACTGTCAGTTGGCTAGTTGGAAATGTGCCAAAGTTCATTGCACTGTGTTGTGATGCCGCCAATCGGTCCAACTGACATCGAACACATTCTTGGAAAATGTTTTATCCAGCCTGACGACACCAGGTATTTATTCGGATATAGAAACCGTCTAAGAATAATAGAAATAGCAAAAATTTCACATACAGTTGCCAAAATACAATTTTTTAACATGGTTTATTTTATTGTAGCATATGGTATTATGTCATTACATATAAGGTTTTTTATATTTGTAAATAGTATATAATAATTTCATCAAATTTTAAAATTCAGTTCAGTTTCTAAATTACGTTGCGTGAATTGCGTTGACAGTCGTTGTGTACTTTGGCCTTGTGTTGAGAGTGGTATTATTATGGAAACCCAATCCTAGGAACATTACAAATTTCTCTTTGCTCTCTCAAGGACCAGAATTGGAATAGGGCACTTAAAAAGGACTGTCATCTCATTCTACCCGTAAAACAATAAAAGATGGAAGTAGATTCGAATGGAATTGTTTGAAAAATGCTACAGCAATCAAAATCATACATTCCTTGCCAAAGTCACTTTAAAGATGTGTAACGTAATAGCTATGAGAAAGCCAGCCACTATAATGAGGTCGTATTTGGAAAATATACGCATTTTGAATTTATTATTATGATACCAACGTGGAAACTGGTAATTACACTAATGTTATACTTATTAAAAATAAATTATTCTGGAACTATTTTTGTTTAAAATTGAAATTTGACCATAAGCGAACATATCTAGATGATTGCAAACTAATGTAAATAACATGAAACGGCGTTTATTGTAAACACTATCTGGTATTAAAAACGAATTAGACTGAGGATAATTTAAGTGAAATATATTATATATTTATAAAAATATATATATATTGTAGCAGTCAAAGCCAAATTATATTTCTTTCACAAGCACGTTTTGTTACTTTACTTTATTCACAACAATTGATTTTTTCTTCAAGTTGGTGATCACACAATTGATATCGGTCAATATCGAAATCAGTGTTATATACAGATGTTATTTGACAGTCTTATTTATTAATGTCACAACATACATATGGACTAGAGTTATTTGTTTATAACATAAGACTGGTGTTTACAAAGTTTGCCATTGAATTATTTTGTCTTTGCTAATCGCATTAGGTATTACTGAATTAGCTCCGTAGATATATATTGAGAATTGAAATTATAAATTCATCATAATTTAAAAATCATTACTCTCCAATCATGCTCATCGATAGTTAAAATAAATGAAATGGTCTAAATAAATATTTAAGCCAGTCAGAAAATTCAAATAGTGTTCAGTTTTCAAAATGCGGTTCTCCTTGATAGTCGTTGTGTGCCTTGCGAAGGTCTTGAAAGTGGTATTATTATATTGATTAAATTTAGTTATGAAATTTCCCAATAATATTTAATTAACTCCACAGAGCGCTGATCCGCCCATAGTATATAAACTAACAAATATAGAGTGTAAGCCCAATCTTCGGCGCATTGAAAATAGCACTTGCTCTCTCAAGGCCCAGAATTGGAACAAGGCAATTGCTCAAATGGACTGTGATCTCATTTACCCAATGACTAATTTTTCGGTAAACAAAAAAGAAATTAATATTAACACATCATGCTAATTGATCTGTCTAAAAATAGCTTCGGGTCGAACTCTTTAAGAAGGCCTACAACAATCAATATCATCCCTTCCTTGTCAATGTCACTGTGAATGTTTGTGACATAATAGCTAAGAAAACTTACGTTCCCTATGGAACGATATTTTGGAATGTTGCGAAGAAATTCCTCGATAGAAATCACAGTTGTCCCGTTACGGTAAAATCAATACATTCTTTATTTGCAATCCATAACTTTTTTTCCATCCATTGACAGGGGCATTTGGGTGCAAGAAATTTGTACATAGAAGATACAGATTTTCCAGTAGAATTTCCATTGGGGTTATATATGATTTTATTTAATTTTCATGATAACCCTGGGAGGGCGAGAATCGAACTGGGCTTCTTCAAGTTATATGTAGAAGTAAAGGAAATGGTTAAACCAAAAGGAAAGAAACCCCACAAAGTAAACCTTACAATTTAAAAAAAAAAAATTGGAAGTTCATAAAACATGACTAACCTTAACAAAATTGACATTGTATTTTCATTTCGGCGTTTTTCACAATAAATCCACAATTTTGAAAATCTACACCTGGCTAAGTATGTCGTTGAAATATACACATGTTTAAGCTAATTTGAAACCAACGAGACAACAGATACTTACACTAAGATTACAAATATAACAAATCTTAATCTTTAACTATTTTTGCTTAAAATGTAAATTTGACAATAAGCGAACATATCTTCTTTATAAAAAATACTATTTTAAGTAACATAAATATATAGTGTGTCAAGCTGCTATTAAAATCGAATTAGATTGAGTTTAATTTAAGTGAAATTTCATACAGAATATAATTATAACTCTCTGACGTATAATTGTATATGTCACATAATTCAATATAGTACCAATGCTTTGGGTGATCGTTTTGTTCATATCTCACTATTTAAAAGTGATAATATAATCCATTTGCTATGTATAATTTCTTAGAGGTCAAGGAAATTGTGAAAGCAAAGCTGTGGAGACCGAAATGTTATAAAATATTATAAAGCAATATCCTTTAGTTAGCCAACAAAGATAAAAATTAACATATAATTTTATATTTATATTAAGCTTATACAATATGCAATACAATAACCAACAGCTAAATGAAGTCGAATTTTAAAAATATATATACATTTTTAAACTATTTGGATACCAATCACGATAGCTTATGCTCACACTAAGGTTACAATTTGTATTCTGAAAACATTTTTGTTTTACATTTTTAATTGACAATAAAAAAACATATATTTATGATTTCAATAGTTATACCTGAAAGCGTTCTGAACTTATTATGAATAAATTTTAATTTAATTTTTTTTTGTAATACAAATATGTGCCTAATATCTTTAAAACCAATATTCCAAATAAGGTAAACTAGCTTTGAATTGATTTGACTAGCAGACGTATTCTGATAGATATCCAGAAAGCAAAATCACTTATTTTAATGATATAATATGCACCTTTCAATTAATAATAATTAAAGAATTTATTTAATTAAATAATTATTTATATATATTTATATATAAAAACAAGTGGGAGTGCTGCAGTCGATATACCCTGAGCCCTGTTTATAAATAATTTCATGTGTTATTGGAAAATTTCCCTCTAAAAAGCTTTGCACCAAAAGCTCCCCACCTTTGTCTCCAATTGATACATACGTACACGCAGAAGATTCTGCCTTTAAAATTGTAGAACGGACGGACAAGCGGACATGACTATACCGACTCGGCTGTTGACCCTTATCAAGAATATATATACTTTATGGGGTCGGAGATGCCTTCTTCTGCCTGTTACATACATTTGCACAAGACCATTTTTAATGGATGTTATATGTAATGTACATATGGCAAGAAAAAATATATATAGCATACTTTTAGGCGATGTCATATATTATTGGGATTTGTATACCCGTGTAGAGGGAATTATAATTTTGACGTGAAGATTATAATGCATTGAAGGATACGATACGATACGGTTCCATGCGCTATATGGTATACATTCAGTCCAGTACAGTACGTCTTTCCAGGGTGTCATTCGTCATTTATCCACTCATTTTTTTCAATAAGCTTAACTTTCTGAATTTCAAAGCTATCTGGCTGATGCTTTGCACATATCCGTTTTTTAGCTGAAATGTTTCAGGTAGCTCAGAGCAAACCTTTACCACAAAAAAAAAAGAGACATTTTCATTTTTGGGATCCCAATGGGCAAATAGTCACCATTTCTGATAGTCACATAAATGTCGAATTTTACGACTACAGCCAGGCGTTAAACAGAAAACGCAAGCCGAACCAAAACTTAAATGTTAACATATTATCCTCCATATACAAGGGTATGTAATCTTGAGAGTCTAATATAACCGTGTCTTCTTTTTTAAATACCATGAAATATGCTAAATTTCAATATACTATTTACTATATACTACTTTAATTATACTTTTATTTAAAATGTATGACTTGAAATATAGTTTCAGTGATGCATTCAACTCTGTTCACCTGTTCGGACAGAGAATTCAAAACACTATATGAGTTTGGCCTGCTGATACCTTCTATTTTTAGAAGGTATTGCGTATTTACTCGCTGCTGTTTATCACTAACGTTGGTGATCATCAGCACTGCTCGTGGTATTTGTTTTTTTTTCTTTTAACGTGTTGGTTTGGCTACTCCAGTCAAATATTGCCGGCTCTTCTCATTATACTTGCTTAATTTAGATGCATACATACATATTTATATTATTTATATACTCTCCTATTGGGGTATTCTAATTTATTAAACATATTGAAGGTCATATCACCAATCTAATAATAAAACCTGGAATAGATATTCTTGGATGCAAATACACATACAGACATTAGTTGCCACTATTAGATGAAAAGATTTTTATTATTTTGCAAATTTGTATGCTTAAATGTTTATTTATTTATCAGCCTTTGCTCGGGAAAGTTTTGACAGAAAATTCAGATTTATTAATGTTTGCCCGTACGTGCCACTTTTTTGTTGTGTTAGTTTAATTATAAACAGAAGAAAGGAATTTATGCTTTCGTACATAACGGTGATTTGAATGAATATATACTTCTTATCAAATTTTGACAATGGTATGTTAAATGCAGTTTCACTCCTTGTACGGATTTCATGCACAGTTTAGATGCCTGAGTCCCAGTGCTTGGTCCATTCGATTGCATCCAGACGGCCAAGATCCAGTTTCCAGATAGCACCATTCTGGTTGGCCTCAATGGCCTTCACAAAGTTCTGTGCGCACTGCAGTGTTGTCTGTGTGGGATGCTCAAGCAGTAGCTCGGCAACGCGTGGCTCAACACCGAGCCAGGAGTTGAATTTATGCACCAGAACAGTCTTGGTAATGCCCGGGTTGATGGAGTATGCCGTAACGCCAGTAATATGCGCCAATTTCTGTTGAGATTCAATAGGTAGTCACCTGATGAAGTACAAGTATATATATATATATATATGTATATTTACTTACCGCAATGGAAGTGGTGAAGCTTAGAGCAGCCGCTTTTGAGGCAGAGTAAACGGGCACCTGATAGATGGAGTTGAATCCAGTTACTGAGCAAATGTTGGCAACAACACCACCTGGGCCGCCCTTACGCTTGTCCCAGAAATCCAAGATCGCAGTTGTGGTGTTCACTGTACCTGTAAAATTCACCGCAATTGTGCGCTCAATCTGATTATCGTCCAGGATACCAGCGCCATTGATGAGCAGATCAACTGTCTTCAGCTTGTCGAAGATTGTCTTCAATAGCTTTTTGGTTTCAGCCAACGGCACGGTTACATCATAGGGATAGAATGTAATGGTCACCTTGGGATTAAGGGCTTTCAACTCGGCAATGGCAGCGGGGTTGTCAACGCGATCAAGCACCACCAGGTTCTAAACGAAAAAACAAAAAACCAAAAATTAATAATAATAATAATTTTATTTTATTCTTCCATACTTTTTCCTGAGATTGACAGGCTGTAACCTACCTTGGGGCCACTCTTGACAATCTCGCGACTGGTGTCCAGGCCAATGCCACCCAGACCAGCGACAAAGATGATGTTACTGTTAGCGATAACCATTTTTTCAGTGATACCCTCAACTCTGTTCACCTGTTCAGACAGAGAATTCAAAACACTATATGAGTTTGGCCGGTTGATACCTTCTATTTATAGGCGAACAGTCTGCTAAGTTTGAGTATTTCCTCGCAGCTGTTTATCAGTAATGTTGGCGATCATCAGCACTGCGCGTGGTCTTGACTTTTTTTGTTTTGATTTGTTGTTTTGGTTATTGCAGTCAAATATTGCCGGCTCTTCTCATTCTACTTGCTTAATTTGTATTTTTTATATGCTCTTCTATTGGGGTATTCTAATTTTGTCCAGCATTATTAAACATATTGAAGGTCATATCACCAAACAAATAATAAAACCTGGAACAGATATTCTTGGATGTACATGCACCAACAGACATTATTTTTTTTTTTTTTTTATTAATTTATGTATTTGTATGTTCCAATGTTTATGTACGTGTGTATATTTTGCTTATTTTAATCTTTTATTTATTTGTTTATCAGCCTTTGCGCGTGGAAACTTTTGCCAGAAAATTCAGATTAATTTTATGTGCCGCGACGCGCCAGTTCTGGTTTGGACTGTCTGAACTGCACTTACTTTTTGAAAATATTGTAACTGGTCCGATCTGCGTGCGTCGACTGCTGTGGCAATAATCAGTGTTCTCAATGCGACTAACACCTTTTATACTTACACACACGAGTCGATGTTGAAATCGTGAATGCTTAAGAGATGTAAACCACTACTTTGTATATAGCACAACAAATAGGGGAGATCATTAATAAGATAGAGATGAAACTGAGCTGCAGAGAGCGGAACACACTTGAAGCCCCGACCTTCACTGAATGTCAAAGCAATATTACTCGGCTTATATTGTTGTTGTTGCTGTTGTTATGTTCGCAGATTGCATTATTTGCATTATTATTCAAATTGACTGACGCAGAGAATGTGAGAAGTGGTGGAGTGGTATTACAAGTATATGGAATTTACGTACATTTTTCACTAGGTAGTATACCATATTGATACAAGTTATGTAATTTATATACATTAAGAATTCATTCAGATTATTCAACTGAGTTTTGACAAGTGTCTTGACTAGAGCAGGAAGTGAAAGAGTAATCATAATATATGATTCTACGTTGTTACTATAAAAAACATAGACAATATAAATATAATATTAATATAGGTATAAAAAATGATTCAAGTAGAATAAGAATAAATGCATTTCATTTATGAAATAATTAGCAGAACCTGACTTATATACAATATACCACAAAATACCTCTGACGTCTGACGCCAATATGGCCTGATATCAGACATCTCACACCAGTCCGGGTTATCACTCTTGTTAGGAATACGTCGCTTCTTAACCGCAATCAGACGAGTTGCTGATTATACATAATCACCATGAATTGTGACGTGAGAGCGAGGCGGCAGACAATTACTGACCTATTCTGCGCTATTGCTACACATATTGAATTTGATTGTCAGCGAAACTAGAAATAAAACACACTTTGTAGTCAATCTATTATAAAAGTCGCCACGCTTCTTAATCCGACTACAAGTTAGGGTTCTTAAAATGTTTGCTTAGCAGCCCTTAACAATGTTTTATAATTATCAATAGATTACATTACAGCTATTTAACAACAACAAACAAAGTCCAATTTATTAATCTATAAATTCGAAAATTCTAATTATATTAAATTAGCTTGATCAAGAAACTACAAAAATATGAGCCGATTTATATTGTACTTGTAATTGTAATTGTAATTGTAATTGTAATTGTAATTGTAATTGTAATTGTAATTGTAATTGTAATTGTAATTGCAATTGTAATTGTAATTGTAATTCCTAATTTCTGTTTTGTGCTCTATAAAAGTGCATTCAGGTGAAAATTAAGTTTCAATTTGATTTTGAAAACGTGGCAGCTCACACACACTCGACACTTGACACACCTCACTCTCTCACAATACATGCACAGCAACCTATACATATTACAATAGTTATTGTTGTAAGTTGATGGGAGAGGAAGCGAGGTGTGCAATAAAAGTGGAGTAAACTGTGGAGGCTTGGACAACGATGCAACATTTCAACGTCATCTTCTTGAAGCTTGGGCTTAATTTGCTTTGACTTTTAGCAATTTGCATAAATATCTTTAGCACCATAAATATCACCGCAGCCAGAGCGAGTATCGCGAATACGTGTAGACTGTGTATAATGTTGTTCTTGTTCTTGTTGTTGTTGTTGTTGTTGTTGTTGCTGGAGCCTTGCATTTGTTATGATTTTCTGTATTCAACTGCGACAACAATAACAATCAAAACCAGCAAAGGCATTGGCTGGTAATTTTTACAGCAATGACGGCAGCAGAAAACCGAAAGAATTATGATTTCTTCTATGGGGGCGGTGCGGCACACAACCAAAGGCAATAATTTACCTTCACCACCTTTCGTAGGTAGACCAAAATGGTAATGATCCGACAAAGGACGAGCCATCGCAAATGTCTGACATGCAAATAAATACGTACATAAATATTTATATTTATATATATGTGCATATATTTATATATACTCGTACATATATGCCCAAGCCCCTGAACTTGGAAACCAATAAAGTAATGCCGCTTTGCTATTGCCATTGGACCCTTTGAAGGCACTACCACAACGAAATTGTAAATTGTTGGATAACTTAACTTAACCTTGTGTGAGTAGTGTCGACCGCAATTGAGCGGTTCTAAACAATTTACGGATACTGCTGATGGCAATAAATTAATTTAGTTTTTCTTTTTCCGTAAATCAAAGATGAACGATTCGCTTTTCTTCTCCCACATAAAAATTGCTTAAGATAAATAGTAATATTTAGTTTTCTTTTATATTTTCAGCGTTGGCAAAGACGATGGTTTGTACTCTACGATGATGGTGAACTGACTTATTCAGTGGATGATTATGTAAGTCTCTTTGCGCTGTAAGAATTAATTTGAGTGTGTGACTAAGAGCATAGAAATTACATTTCAAGACAACAGTCAGTATAAACAAGTATTTCTATAAGATCTTCATCTGTACATTTTGCAGCCCGAGACGGTGCCACAGGCCTGCATTGATATGACCAAAGTACTTGAAGTGAGCAGTGCCGAAGAAGCGACCGGCCATACAAACTCCATTGCCATAACTGCGCCGGAGCGTGTCACCTTCGTCAAGGGCATCAGTCCGGATGAGTCGCAGTGGTGGCTGAACATATTGACTGCGTTCCCCAAGTCCAAGGGTCGGCACAAGCGCAGTACCACACTTCCAGGTGGCCAGATCAGCTGTCTGCGGCAGTCCTCCAATGTGGACATGGCAATTAAGTTGGGAAATCGCCATAGCTCATATCACAAGGACACGCTCACGTCCTCGCAGTCGGCTGGCAATCTGCTGGGTAATCTCGATGATTCCAGCTCGACGAATACGGTTAGTTTGACAGTCACCGCAACCGCCAACGATGATGAGGACGACGGCGTCGAGACTGGTGAGGATGAGGAAGAGGAAGATGACCATCAGCAGCAGCAGCAAGTGTCCACGTCACGGAAGATAAAAGTCTCGTCTTCATCAAGTTGCCATGGGGGACAGGATGAGAACAATCGTAATGCTGGCAACGAGATCACAAATCGGGGTAAGTTTTACTAGATGCCAAATAAGTGGAGTGCCATATTAGATCATAAAATATATATTTGTGCTTGGAGAATTGTAAAGTGGCTTCAAAACTGCGTTCAAAAACAGCATATTTTTAATGACCTTGGCTTTCAGAACGACTTAACAGCTCTTACCGTAACCGTAATCGCAACTTTGTGATTCTGCTGAAGCTGATAAGGCGTTAATTAATTAAATTCTGATAGACTTATATAATTTTATATAGACAGTCTCACACTAACATGAATATAAAATGATTAAACTTCAAAGCAATATTGCAATCACCGAACAGTTGCTCAAGAATGCCTAATTAACTAGACATTAATAACTACTAGCAGTTAGAAGTATTTTACCCATGTCTTTGACACACACACACGCTAATCATTAGCACACATACAGTAGTATACATATGTATTATAATGATGATAAAGTTACTTTTACTTTTTGTTTGTTGTTTGTTTACCCTAGCGGAGAGAATAATAGCTATGAAGTTTGTGAATGAAGTGTGGAACACATTATAGGGCGGCACATCGTGTTCTCTATCAGCAAAACGCTCTTCCGCTTATCTCTCTGTATATTATCAGCTACTATTAACAACATACATCAATAGGAAAATTTGCGGCAGATCTTAAGTATATGAATTAAAGGGCGTGGCCAGTTGTAATGCGCTTCTAAAAGAGTATGTAGTATTCGGCGTGCCGAAACTAGATTGGGCTTGTTTCATTTTTCACTGCCCTCTTTGTACCAGCTGCTTTAATTTTTATGATCATTTATGGCTTGCAGCAATCAAAATTATCAGGCACAGCCCAGACAGATTCCCTGCTTGGCTGGGTGGCATGAGGGAGGCGACGCGTCGCGACGGTTGCGTAGGGCGTCGTAGGGTGTAGATGAAGAGGAGCGCGGGGGAGGTGGATTGGTTTGCAGACGGTGCGTGCAGCTAGTTAAAGACCCAGCTTCGAAATTAACCTTGAATTCACACAGTAACAACAACTCAAGGCACAAACGTGCAGCGCATCTTTTACCCAGCTTCCTACTTAATGGTAGGCTTCATAAATTTTCTTTAGATGCAGCAGACACACACACACAATGCCCCAAATGGCCCCGTGCCCTTGCTTAGGTTAGAGCTAACTCTCTGAGCCGAGTTCTGAATTCTGAATTCTGAACTGGGGCTGGGACTAGGGCTGGGGCTCAGTCTGGTAATTGCAGTTACTGTGAATGTTCTCACATACATTGCTGCAGGATACTTGTTCATGGAAAAATGATATTCACGCTTAAATTATAGTGTATCTACATCATTCTTCTGCTGCTTTTCTTGTTTTTGTTGTTGCTGTTGTTGCTGTTGTTGTTGTTGCTGTTGTAGCGAGTTGTTGGCCCAAAAAGACACACACATAGATGCTGACTTTGTATCTTTTGCTTAGGTTACTGCTCTTTCCCACTTCGCAAAAGTCTGCACAATTCAAGACTTGGCGAAAACATCGAATGTCAATATTTCAGTGGTTGATAAACTGCCAGACAAATGTGAAAATGAGTAAGCAAGCTAGCCAAGTGAAGCCAACATAGAAATCATTCTGATGGACAAGATTTGGATTAAGATTGTGTTAAAAATTTATTGTCGTGTTTGTGAACACTGCAATAAATTATCGCATTTCAGATGTTTCTCCATACATATAATCAGTCAGCAGTCACACCTGCCAAATCCCTGTTTTGATTGGGGTAAGGTGCAATAGGTTTGGGTTAAGCTGGCACAAACAAATTACGTTACATCAAAAAACAAAAGTGTGCACCAAATGAGGCAATTTACTGGCTCCACCAGAAACTTTCTGAATGAAAGAGCTTGGCTCGGCAAAAGCTATTAAAATGCACAACGACAAGGATTGTAAACTGTATACCTATTCACCTAATAGCCCCGGCGGCACAGCAAAATTAGGCAGCAAACACTGAATTTGTCTGCCTTTTTTTTTAGGTTTTTCTTTGTCTTTTTTTTTTTTTTTTGGTTTTTGCTAGGGCTAGTGGCAAGACAAGTCCGGCACTTGATAGTCCCCTCTGGACATAGACCTGAACAAAGAAACGGACACGTTGGCTGTTGTTGTTGGAGTACGTGGGGGAACTTGTAAATGGCAGTTGCCGCAAACTGAATAATTACAGTTTACAGTGCAAATAAATCTTGGCTTGATGCATTCAAAGAATGGGCCAACGACAGAATACGTTTACCGAGACTGGGCAAGCAAAGCAGCAACTTTAAAGGTTGTATTAATGTCCAACTGGAAAATTATAACTTAAATTAGTTTCTATAAAAATTGTTAGCACATTGTAGGCCACTAATTTATCGTAAACTGCGTCTTAGCCAACTCAAGTGTGGTCAACGGTTTAAGCCAAAAGCTAGTGTGATGCAGATAATAAAAATCTAAAACTGATCGAGCATCGTGAAAGCAACAATAATTAATTGTTAATTTGGAATAAAAGAAATATGTTCACTTCATGCCATAATGCCATAATTAATAAACAGTATGCAGGCCGACATATAAGTGGAGCTCCTATTTGTGTGGTGCACCAAATGCAAAATGACAGGGACAGCTCAATGTATACATATGTGCATGTATGTATGTATGTATGTATGTTTGTGGTTCGTGGAATTCAAAGGGGCGGATACACACACACACACACAGATATGTACATATGCACCCAGATAGATAACGATGCGAGTGACTGCAGACGGGGGCCACCAATAACCAATCAATATTCATAAGTGTAACGAGTTCGTTTACTGGCCAAGAAGCCAGGCTGAATTTATGCAAGGTTCCCTCAGTTAGAAATTATTCAAAGTCATCGTGTGAGGGGTGCCCAAGGCTGTCAACATAGGCTGCACTATGAGCTGGACGTGCAACGAGGGCAAGCAGGAAAGATGGGAAGTAGGAGTAAGCGCAGACATTCATATTGCGAGAAGGCAATTTTCAGTTTCATTGCCCAAATGAACTTGCAATTTGATTATTTATTACACCAAGGCGGTGCTGCTTCCAGTTTACTCTTAACTCTTAGTAACAGGAATCCATTATTGAGTGGATTGTTCAGAGTAACTAAATGGCTGCACTAATTAATCAAATGTGTTTAATTAAAAAATATATAAATATTGCCATTACTTTATTACGGCAAACCTGGAACAAAAAAAAAAGACCGTGATTATTTCAATATTTTATATACATTTATTTCAACATCCAAACCATTCAGAAATATAAACATTTATATAAATTGCGTAACAAATTACAATTTTAATCTCCTAGCATTGTTATCTAAAATCTATAAATTAAATGGAAAAACCACATTAGGGCAATAATAAAATAAAAATAAAAATAACTTGCTGAGTAAGCAGCAGGATTACATTTGTGTACACGAATCGCACTCAAGATGCCCTAGTCAACATTTCAGATAACCCAAACTGCTTATTAGTTCATAAAAAGTAGTGAAATAATTATAAAGAAAACATGTGAAGATATAATAATTAACATAGCAAATAAAAGAAGTTATATTTAGTCTGGTAATGGTTCACAGATTTTGCTGTCTGTCTATCTCTATCTCCACGACTCTGCTCGTGGTGCTGCCTGCCAGTATGTATAATATCATAAGTTTTATAAATTCCATTGTGGACACACTACACTACATACATACTTGCCTAGTCCCCCAGCTTTTCGGGCTTAGCGTAATCAACGACGACGTCGTCGTGGCCGTCTTCGTTCGCCTTTAGCAACTAAGTAGGACCGACAAGTCGGCCAATTAAAGGCATACCCCACCATTTAGCACAGTAACCTTGAACCTGCTTGCTGAGTTAGTCATTCAGCCAAAGTCAACCGTCGCCTTGTCGGCAACATGATCCAACTCTGACGCTGCAAGGAGTTCACAGAGCAAGAAGTCTTTCTTTTGTATTTATTTTTGTTTGTATACTCTTGCAAGGGGTATTCCAATATTGGCATGAAATCCGAATCGCATTGAACACATTTTCTTAAAAAAAAAGAAGTTAAATCATTAGCAATTTTATTGATTTTCAGAATATCTGCTTAGGCGTGAAATATTTTCAAAAAATGATCTGAGACCGAACACAAGATAAAGTCGTTTTCATTTCAAAATTGATAATATAAGAGTATGCAGTTTTCTTCTTGTAGCTTTTTTTACACTGGCGAGGCAACAACTCAATAATCAAGATAAATGCAGCGAATTCGATTGGCCAAAAAGTTGGCCCAAGAGATCAACCTGTTCGACTGACCGAATTGATGCGCACTCAAACGCAGACTCGGTGGGTTTTTAATGGCCAGACAGAGTCGGAAATTCGTATCATAATCATAATAAACCTAAACAGGTCTCCGCCGTGGGGACCTGTGGACAAGGGCACGTCTAAATATATATTTTGTAATCATATATATTTATGGGACAACTTTAGCCGCGTTGCCGCTGACGTTTCCCCCAATGGATCCCGGGACTCGTTTGGGTGTTAATAAAATTATGGCACTACCCATCTCGCTCACTCCCTCAACGATTCCATTTTTTCTTTTTTTACTGTGGCTGTCCGAGAACTTGTTCGCCTTATCACGCATCTCTTCGAGAGGATCCTCTTACCGTTCAACTCGTTTTAATAATTTTATTATATTTGCACACAAATAACTTACCGTGCCACATTTTATGGCTTTGTGGATGGCATAAACATTTCCAGAGAATATGGAATCCGCTAGCAAGCATGGCTAATACCAATTTCACTCAATGGCATTGATATGGTTAGCTTATGGCCAATAGACTCTCGTATATCAGTGCACTTAATGAAATCGCTTGCCAAATGTGAAGGACAAACGTATTATTGCCAACAATAAAAACGATAAATTAAGAACCTATCCGAGAATCAGAGAACTTCTTAGCCATATTAAGAAGAAGGAGATGCGAATTTTAAAACCTCTACTCTAATATATTCTGCAACTTTGGCGGGGCACTCTTAATTTGAATCTTTTCAAATTTAAGTCTGACTTATAGCTATAATTATATGGAATAGTTTTATAGCTATAGTTTTTATGGAAATAATTAAATATATTTTAATAATCCATTGCATTTTTCGCCGATTTGCAGTTTCCCAACCGACTGGCTGCCTGCTGATCGAGGACATGCGACGCGATGAGAAAACAATTAAGGACATTGCGAACACGATAACAAACCTAAGTCAACAGCAGAATAAACGCTGGTCAACGGCTGTCAACAATGCGCTAAATAATCAACATCAACAGCAACATCAACAGCAACATCAACATCAACATCATTACCAGTACCAGACATCGCGTGATGAAACCGATTTCCAACTGACATCCACCGGCAAATCCCTAAACGCGACCAGCGAGCAATCGCTTGTTAATCTGAGACCAAAGTCATTACCACTGGCGGCCAACTCAACGCCAGCGATTGTGTCCGCAATAGTCAAGAAGATACCCACAGTTCTAGTGTCCCAACAGCAGCAACAGCAACAGCAACAGCAGCAGCAGCAGCAACAGCAGCAACAACAACAACAGCAACAGCCTAAGCAACAACAAGTGGAGAGTGCAAAGAGCGGAAAAGCTGCCAATCGAATGCAGCTGCAACTGAAGCCCGCCAAGCATTATCAGCACGAACGTGGCGATCCCGATGGTGGCTGCAATCTGGACGAGCTGTGCGCCAACTACATGGCCAAGTCGGATGAGCTGAGATCCATCAGCAAGTCCAGCAAGTGTACAGTCAAGCCGTCAGGCAAAAGTGTCGAGGAGTCGTTGAATGCCAAAAAGGGGTGGCTCATGAAGCTGGACAATCGGACAGGCGAGTGGAGCAAGCATTGGTTCACATTGAGTGGGGCGGCTCTCTTCTACTACAGAGATCCGCTCTGCGAGGAACGTGGCGTCCTCGATGGTGTCCTCGACGTGAACAGCCTATCTACTGTTGTGGAAGAGCCCAACGCTACCAAGCAGCATGCCTTTCAGCTCATCACGTGGGACAAGCAACGTCTTTTTCTGGCCAGTCTATCGCCCAGCTCGAGGAACAATTGGCTGGCAGTGCTGCGAAGTGCGGCAGGGTTGCCACAGCAGCAACTGGAGAATTCCTCGCCAACAACAACTCCGGGTACTTCGACACCATCATCGATCCTTAAGCAGAGCGACATCGAGCAGGACTTTATCAAGGCGCAGCTGCAGACCCACCCACATAGCACTAGTCCACCCGCTCCAGGCACGCCGGCAAATGCGCCACATTTCTCCTCGGATGAGGAGTATCGCACGGCCTCGGAGGGTGGCCGGAGGGATAGCCTTGACTGGGGTTCACCGCTGTCACCTTCGCCACCCGTGCTAAGGAGCTGCCTGCGCAATCGCAGTCTGGCCAGTCTGCACAAGCGAAGTCGCAGCTCGCCGCCCAGTTCGCGTCGCAGCACTGTGGATAGTGTGGCCAGCGATGAGCTGCCCCTGATGGCTGTGCCCGAGGAGATGCGTCCAGATCGCACCGAGCTCAAGCAACAATGCGAGACGCTGCGCACCGAGGCGAAGTTGCGGGAGGCACGCATGTCCGAGTTGCTCACGACACTGCAGCGGACGGAGCAGGAGCTGACGGCCCGACTGCAGGAACAACAGCAACAGCTGAATGGAGAGCTGGTCAGTGCCAAGCAGAGTGCAGCCGAGCTGGTGCACAGCTTGAGCCTACAACTAACGGAGAGTCAGTGCAAGATCAAGCAACTGGAGGATCGTCTGGCCCAGGGCATTGAGGAGAACGAAAGCTTGTATAAGCGACTGCGGGAGCTGCAGGCGGGCAACAGTCAGGTGGCCAGTCTCAGTAATCTACAGCGTCACAAAATGAAGCGCATGGACTCGCTCAGCGATCTGACGACAATCAGCGATATTGATCCCTACTGCCTGCAACGGGACTCCCTCGCCGAGGAGTACAATGAGCTGCGCAGTCGCTTCGAGAAGGCTGTTAATGAGATTCGTGCGATGAAGCGGGAACTCAAACAGTCTCAGAATCAATATGATGCACTCGAGCTGATACAGACAGCGTTGCAGCAGAAACTGGAACGTTGCCAAATGGAGGATGGGGCGCAGTTGCAATTGATGGCTGCACGCATCCAAGACTTGACGATCAAGTACAGCACCTCGGAGCGACAGGTGCGAGCGCTGAAGCAAAAGCTGGCCAAGTCGGAGCGACGACGTTCGCTCTCCTTGAAGGGCAAGGAGCAGCTGGAGCTGAAAATCACTGAGCTGCAACGGGAAACTGTGGAGCGCAAGCCAGCCGAGAGCAGCAGCACCACCATCAGCACCACCATCACCACCGAGTCCAGCAGCGATTCCAGCAGCCAGTCATCGCCATTGAACTCATCTGCTCATCTGCTGCAGCGCCTGCATAGTTTGGAGCATGTGCTCCTTAGCAGCAAGGAGCGAATGGAGCAGAGTCTCACCCAGTTGCAACAGTTGCGTGCCGGACAGCGCAGTCGACGATCGGTGTCGCCCTTAAATGATCGCAAGGATGGACTCAGGCAACTGGAGCGTGCCCTAACCGAGACCTGTGTGCTGGTCAGCGAGCAAATGGAGCTGTCCTGCCTGCAGGACTCGTGCCACAAGTGCTGCGAGCTTCGGCAACGTGTCGAGAAACTCTCGACCCTGCAACAGCAAACGGAGACGGATTTGCAACGCAGCGAACAGCTGCTCGAACAGCGCGAGAGCGAATTGGCCCTGGCGCTGGAGAAGTGTGCCAACCAGGAACAGGAGCAACAACAGCTGCTCCAACAGCGCCACGAGCTGAGCGACGAGCTGGGACGACAGCATGAACGCTGCAAGCGAATGGAGAAGCGTCTCGATCTGCTCGAAAGGGAGCATGGAAAGCAACTTGAATGCCTCCGAGAGGTCTATCGCCATGAGCACGCCAATGTCGCCGATGAGCAGAGTTTCCGCAAGCGATACCAGACGGAAATCGAACAGCTAAGGGTATGTCAGGAAGGTGGCATTCGATACACTTTTGAGCTAAATGTAACTCACTTCATTCTAGACACTCTGCGAGAAGGGGCTAAGCGCCATGGAGTCATCGCATCGTCGGCTTATTTGCGACATGGAGGAGAAGCACAAGCTGGAAATTGAGCATCTGTTGGCCGAGAAGGAAACGGCGTTAGCCGAAGAAACTCAGGTAACAATTCATTATTTCCTTCTTCTTTTCTCCAGCGTGATCCTAAGGGCTCTCTCTTCACTTCTAGGCAACATTGGCCGCCCTGGATGCCATGCGAAAGGCCCACCAGAGCGAGGTGCAACGTGAGGTGTCACGCTTCAAGGCGGAGTTCCTGCGTCAGGTGCAACGTGGCGAGCACATGCGAGGAGATGGCGCCAAGCCCCTCAAGGAGTAAGTACTCAAAATTATCGTATTTGATAGATGAGTTAACATGGCTCACACTTGCAGAGAGGAGCTCGATGAGCTGCGACTGGAGATTCTCTCGTTTTCCGAGAAGTACTCGATAAAATGCGTGGAAAATGCGGCCCTTGAGGAGAAATTGCATCTGGCCAATGGCAAGCTGAGGCATTTTCAGCAAATGCAACAGCTGGAGCTGAGGTAAGTGCCACACACATCATTTACACCGTACAACATCATAATTCAAATATATCAATCTCCACTCCACTCCACTCTCGCCCGAACCAAAGAAATCAACAATTTCGCGCCCATTTGGCCTCCGATGATCCTGGTAGCGATGTTCACTTTGTGCAGGGCCTGACGAGAGGCTCCAAGGAGGATGCCGGCTGCCAAGATAGCGAGGTAAGTAGACACCAACAAATTTAGCTTCTACAATCATGAGATATGAATTTATATACACTACCTGTGACTAACACTAAATTAGAGCAAAAACCGAAACCAAAACAAAACAAAACTAATACACTTTGTTACCATCTTCCACAAACACACAACATCACAACCAAAAAAAAGCCTGTTAAGTGCGCACCACAAATAATGGTTGATACAAACACAACAACAACAAAAACAACAACAACAACCACGACAACCACAACAACAACTGTAGAGCCAGACGCAGAGCTCGTAGCGGCATCGAGAGTCCCCAACAATATGGAACAAAACCTGTTTGTGATACCTTCCCATAAGCTAAGTCATTGCCCAGGCGCGTCTGCCGCAAACACTTCTGATTCCGGCAACAATATTGAAATCGAAATCGAAATCGATGAGCTTGAATATAAATATGAGCCGTGCTACAAGCCAAGCGATATATTTGCCATATATCAGAATCGTTTATGTTTCCAAGGTAAACGAAATGCATTTCACATTTCCTGTCACTCTGCTCTGCTCTGCGCACCGACGAACAAGCAACACTCTTTCCACTGTCTAAAAGCATACTTGCGTCTCTTTCACTGTCGCTCTCTCTCTCTCTCTATATATATATATACATATCTATATATCTGCATATCCTACTTCGTAATTCTCCCCATTATCCATCTGTCCTCTGTTCTTTTTTTTTTGGTGTGGAGTGTATTGTCTGTATGCGCATTTCTGTTGGCATTAAATATAAGTTAACACATATTGGTTTCCATTAACACTGTACCCACACAGATACACACATGGATGTATGATCATTGGAAAATGCAAACAAACCTTTCGAACGAACCTTTTACTTATCAAGATTTTTGCATTTTCTTTTATTTTCATTTCTACACAAAATAAAAGGTCTAAAGGGCAACTCGACGTTCGGAAAGAATCTACGCAAAGCTACAGCAAGAACAACATCACCAACATCATCAGCAACAGAATCAGCAACATCAACACCAATAATAAACAATCTGCCCAATTCCAGTCACAAACGAATCTATAAAACGGATGCCGTTATAAACATACAGCAACAGCACAACCCTGACAATGTAATTCAGCAAGAAAAAGCACAATGAACAATGAACGAAAACAAAGGAAAAATCAATTGAAAATGATCATGAAATTGAATACGATAACCAAGAACAATAACAACAACAGAACCAGTGGAACAACCAAAGAATAATTAGTGCTAATAATAAATAAATTATTATAAATATTTAACATATAAAAAACAAGAAACAAAAAAAACAAAAACAAAAAAAAACTTAAACCAAATGAGAAGGTCGAACGGAAAATATACGAACATGTAAATATGTGAAAATCGTTAGACAACTGGTTAGCAAAACGATGATGTTGGTGATGTTGCAGAGCAAGCAGACTTCTTCTCTTCGCTACAGACGATGATTGAGAGCAACAGATTGAGTTAAGCACTAACAACGACTGCTCGCCCCCCTCCACCCTTAACTGGAAGGGACGTTGAGCAATGGAAAACCTAATCACAATACCAACAACAACAACAGCAACAACAACAGCAACAGCACTCACAACAACAAGTCCGTCATATTAGCGTATTAATTATTGGCACAAAATGAATTTCCATTTTGGCAAACAACAAATTTATGTATTTATCAGCTATTCTATTCTATTATCGTATATTATTATATCTGTAACATTTACCCAAACTTTCTATGTCCATTAAATGTGTCATTTACTTATGTAGTGTTTAGGTCAAATCGAAGAACAACTAAAAACCATCATTTTGCTCAACTATTTTAATATAGATGGCATTATCAGCATAATTTACACATATATGCAACTTGTTGTGTTTTTGTCTTTATTATCGAAATTGTTTTGCAGAATACATATTTTTATGTACTTGCATATGAAAATGTAAATGCAGTATAATTATTTATAAATAAAACTCTGAATATTTGTTCTGTTAACCATTGGTATTAATCAAATATTTTACTTCTGATGGAATTTTAATCATACCACATTAGTGGGAAAAACAACACATTTAATATTATTTACAATTAAGTCGTTATTTGTGCAACAAAATTTAATAAAGTATAAATAATTGTTTATAGTTTGATAAAAAAAAAAAAAAAATGGCTTTCATTTTTGATAAAAACTAAAATTGGTTAAAATAAAATCATAAATTGCTTGGGCTCGTCCGGGATTTGAACCCGGGACCTCCCGCACCCTAAGCGGAAATCATACCCCTAGACCAACGAGCCTACGCTGTGCCCGGCGGCAAATCAGCGATTTAATATTGCATATTTACCTTC
Organism: Drosophila grimshawi; assembly: GCF_018153295.1. Lineage (NCBI taxonomy): Eukaryota > Metazoa > Arthropoda > Insecta > Diptera > Drosophilidae > Drosophila > Drosophila grimshawi. Next base: position 25,595,480 of record NW_025062900.1, read on the forward strand.
AAAGCATGTTCGTAAAAGCTATTTATTGATGAATTTGTATAAAAAGCTCCACTCTTGTGTTTCAACTCACTTTTGTAAGTTTTGTATCTTAGCACATACTTAATATTGAATTGAAACATTATTGCATTGTTAGGAATCATTTATATTTAAATAAATTGAATGCTGTTGAAACCTCAATTGAAATTAATAAATGTTAATTTTTAGCAACTTTAGGAAAGTATTTTTCATACGATTCATAAATTTGTATGTTCTTAAAATCAAATTAGACAAAAACCATAAAATAAGAATAACAAAAATAAATTGTAATTTGTTTAACTTGAAGAAGGAAAGTTTCCCCAAAGTAAGGCACGTGAAAACAAATTGAAGACAGCGCAGTGGTAAAGTATTTGCAGCTCTTTCTGATCAAGATAACGAGCAATTGATGGATTCACAGAGTCGTCTGGCCACAGACGAAGAGCGATCGAGCCATCGAGCCATCGAGCCATCGAGCCACCGAGCGAGCGATCATCAAGCGCAGTAGTAGCAACAACTGTTGCAACAATCGGAACAGTAGCAGCAGCAACAACATCAACAACACGTTGTATAGCCAAATAAACAATTGGTAATTGTTACTGTTTGTGCCACATTCAGGCGATTGGGATTTAGATTGAGATTCAGTTGTGGGGTTGCTAGCATACAGACCTGGTAACACACATTCTATTCAACACAGGAATCGCCTCCTCATCATACACAATCAACATGTGAAATTGGGAAGTCTGGAAACCGAAAGTCACAAAGTCACAAAACTTGTCTGTTCATCAGCAGTAGCCACGGCTAGAACAAGCCTAGCTGAGAGGCAGACTGCTTTTGGCAGTCGTGTGAAACATGAATGGGTCCAAATTGATTTCAAATGCCCTGGGGGACCTCTTAGATAGTGGAAGGCGCAGTGCTTGCTTTACCATTGTGTGACCCAATGGACCCTCTGGGAATCTTTGGGAGGATTCAGCATCTTCTCAACTGCCATAATACGATGCCAATTTTGGGCTACCAAATCTGTTTGCTTTTTAAGGATATAACAATTTGTTCGAATCACGTTTTTTTTCGACTGTGACATATTTGGACAAAACGGGAGGCAAAAGCCACAAAGAGAGAGAGAGAGAGAGAGATAGAGAGAGAGAGAGAGAGAGAGAGAGAGAGAGAGAGAAAGAGAAGAATTACATATGTATGACCACAATCTTAGGCTGAAAGTGGCATGCTCCCAACGCCCATAAGGAAAGCCGAATGCGATGCGGCAGCGTCTACAAATTTCAGCTCTTGATATAAGATCACAAAACATTGCATAAACATTACGGGACAATGGGCCACCTAAATGAACTGATCGTAAATTGCGGCTGTTGGACCACAATAACAGCTCCAAAAGCTCCGTTCCCGTTCACAATTCTGTTCGCGTTTCCGTGCTCGTTTCGGCGCGAGAACTGTGAGGCCATAAATTTGCCGCCCGTTTGTATCTTTCTTCGCTCTCTTAACGCACACAGAATGAATATCAGGGAATGTCAGGGAGCACGCCCAAGGGAAACCATCTACTGATCCAGATCATCCAAAGTCCCAGCTGCGATTTCTCTTCACAGTCAGAGCTTTGTTCACAGGTTAAGAATACATTTGTATATATTGTAAGTCAATTGTAGCCGATGAACTGCTACACTTATCAATTAATTAACATCAATATGTTTGTGAAGCGGGAAACCAATAAATTAATAGATTAGCTTTGTCAACTGAGCTTCGATTGGAAGAAACTCCTACAAAAAATTAAAGTATGTATTTTTTAATTTTTTCTTGTTTCATTTTTTTTCTAATTTTTCTGATGGATAAACATGTTTTCCAATACTTTCAAAATTATGTGTTTTAAAAATAATGTTATCTATATAAATTAATAAAATTAATATTTTGTCTTTCCGGAGGTTGGCGGCAATTTATCTTCCTCAATCGAAATAATAGGGTTTTGTGTAACCACAAGAATCATTTTGATTATCTGAGTACCTAGCTTAAATGGAGAACCAACGATAACATGAACAAAACAAGAAGCACCAAATTAAGTTCAATTATTACTGTTGAATTCATTTAAATTGACGATCTATTGACCGCAGGCAAGGACTACTTTGATCGTTGTGGTTCTTATTTGAAAATTTCCACATTTGTGTTGCAAGCCCCGACAGTTTCTCCTCTATTGTAGTTATTACGCATGTTCCAGTTGTTCCCTGGGCCTTTGGCCATGATTATTATTTTATATTGGCCCCATGCTAGCAGCTCGTTTGATTTTTCGAGTGGGTTGCAATCTTTCTTGGCTTGCAATTTATTCATTTTGCCTATCGTGGGTTGCCCGATGTTATTGCTGTTGTTGCTCGCAATGCATTGATCTAATAAATGTAGATTATTGAATTCTAGTCGCTGGGGCTGCCTCTGCAATGAGTAATGAGTGCAATGGGCTGATCCACTAAACAAATACGCCCAAAATCGACCAACTTTCCGATTATTGCTAGTGCTTGAATTAGGTTTTTTTGCCAGTTAATATCAACTTTTTGATAGCTTTATTTTCCAATTAATAACATGAAGTTATTTCCACGTTATAAAGTTATGAATATACTTCGACTAGAAGCCAAACGCTTAGTATTTTCTATCAACACTTTGCTTATTAAAGGTTGGAAGCCATCTTGATGACGAGATAAAACAAATGGAGAAATGATAAAGATATAGTCTTAACCCAATATATACAAATATAAATTGCGTTCAATGCTTAAGCACCTAAGAGAAATATTAAAATATGTTTAGCATTTCATTCTGTTCGTAGTAGCCCTTGAGGTCCGGCATTTTATACAAAAAAAATACAAACAACATTTTTCACTTTCCCTTTTTTTTTCTAAAATTTATTTATTTTTTTTCGGCTTGTTTCTCATTTGACATTTTTCAAATAATGAACGCATTGCGAGTGTTCGCGCACATTGTCCTTCAGCATGGAGTTTTACGATACAGCTCCACAACATCCAATTTAGGGAATAGTGTCAGGAACAAACTGAAGGTGTCATCCAAACAGCTTGCCAAACCACAACCGATCGACATTTTGAACAACCTCTGCCATGAGGAGAGGCTCAATCGTCATGTGTTGACTGCCCACCATGAGGGAGTGGCGAGCGTAAGTCTGTAATTCTGATTTTGATACGTAAAGAAAAAAGGAGACCTTTTTTGCCACACTCTCAACCCATTAAACTTGGGAAAATCTCCGACCTAGTCAATGAAGCCCTGTCCATCTACTCCACTTCTGTCTCTCCGTCTATTTGAGCAAACGAATCTTAGAGACTTAAAATTTTGGGCACTCTCGTATTCCAGCGACATTCGATGTTGTCATTCCGAGACGGCAATTTCGGGACGAATAATAACAGTTGTTGTATTTGAATCTTAAATAACTTATGTTATAAGGTTCCGAGTCAAAATTCAAACTGGTAAATATGCGACTGCGATTCCAATTTCAGTTTGACACCCTGTCAAATTCGTTTTCCCAAGTTTTCGGCTATTACTGTTCGATTATTGTCCGACCAATGAGATGCTTCCATATTGAGAATTACAATTCGGATGGCCTATTTTCCTATGTTTGCTACATGGTAAGCAAATGATGGTGTACTCAAATAGAACTTTCGATTTCAGCACGCAAAGAGAAGAAAAAGCAAATCTTGCGGAGCGGCAATAGCTGGCAAGAACATCATTTTTGTTGCTGGCCTGGGTGGTATTGGAATGGATACCTGTCGTCAGATTGTCAAGAGGGGACCAAAGGTGTCCATAAGCTTTAGTTTCAGAAAAGAATTTTAAATACTCTTTCGTTTAGAACCTGCTGATTTTTGACAGACTTGATAAGCCAGATTATATCACAGAGTTACAAAAATTGAATCCCAAGACGAAAGTTGCGTTCTATTCGTATGATGTTACTGTGCCTTTAAGTAAGAGTAAAGAACTACTTCAGGAAGTCTTCGAAAAGTATGAGACGATTGACTTGCTTATCAATGGAGCTGGAATAATGGACGACCATCAGATAGAGAAAACTATTGCTGTTAATTTCACCGGAACAGTGAATACCACAACGGCTATTATGGATTTCTGGGACTACCGCAATGATGGTCCAGGCGGAGTTATTGCCAACATCTGCTCAGTGACTGCTTTTTATCCGAACTGCCAAGTGCCTGTTTATTGCGCCTCAAAGGCAGCTGTTTTCAGCTTTACTGTTTCGCTTGCGGTAAGTAAATAGGATGGTATTCATTCCCATGGATCGTAATTTCATTTCACTGAATAGTTACTGGCGCCCGTCACTGGAGTAACAGCCTATTCGATCAATCATAGTATTACGAGGACGACCTTGGGCCAAAATTTCAATTCTTGGCTGGATGTGGGACCTTGCATTACCGAGAAACTGTCGGACACTCCCTCCCAGTCTACTGCGCAAGCCGCTAAGAGTTTTGTCAAGGCCATTGAGGCCAACAAAAATGGTGCTATCTGGAAGTTGGAGCAAGGTAAACTAGAGGAAGTCAAATGGACGGGATTCAATTAGTAAACACATTTACAGATTACAATTTACTTAACTCTGAGTGATGCTAACATCAATGGTGTAAATTATTGCAGAACAAGATATTGCAGAAGCACTGTTAGCGATATTCGGTTATGTTACTGAATTTATTTTTATTTATTGTATTTTATTTGCCCTTAAGATTTCCATAACCCTTTTGGGCACACAAATGTCAAAAATAATAATTATGGTTGATGTATTAACTAAACATGATGTTAACTGCTTGCTATGCTGCCCAAGCAGTGCTGCATGAAGTGCAAGGTTGTAACGGTTGTAGTTTAGAAATATTTTTTATGAATTCAGAGCATGCTAATCCTTATGTCAATTTTCGTATACACCGATACCTGGCCTAGATAAGTTCCACGAAACTTGGTCGCAAATCGAAAAGCCGTATAAGAAATCAATTATAATTCTAATGCAATACAAATGCAATGGGATTGGTTCCAAATTTGTTAAATACGTAACATGGCTTGTCATTCAAAATGCATTTTATCTTTTTATTTCATTTAAATCAAAAATAAATACATGGCAAATACATACATTTGTATATAAAATAATAACAGACTTCAAAAACCAACAATAATGTACATATATACTTTTTTTAAATGGCTTTAATCCGAAGACAATTTAAATCCAGCAGATTACTGTCGTCATCATTTTTCGCTAGTAAGGATGGGCCCGGCTTAAGAAAATTGCCAACGTTGTTTGTCTTGCCTTCTTGTCTATTTCGTTTTTTCAAGTGATTTATAACAGCTGAGTTAATTCCTCGGTTATGTTTGAGTTTATGTTTATGAGGATGTTTATTCCTTGTTCGAAATAGGAACAAGCTTTCGACAAATTTTTGATGTTAGCTAATTGGATATAATAAGCTCTGACTCTTCATCGAATGCCGTCCTGCTTGCAACTGAATGAGTTTCTCATATGCAAGGGGTTCCCTATCTTGTTCAAGTAGATCAAGCACATCACATTCGTAAAAACCTTCAAAGTTACAAAGCCGATATCATCTACTAGATCCAACATGTTTTGCCTAATTTCAGGAAGGAAATTAATTTCTGTATCAGTGCTTTTTACACAATCTGGCCATATTTTCCCCCAATCTTTGAAGGACATCGCCAACAATCTACCAACTAAATTTTATAATACTGTAGCCTTAAAACCTTTATCGATTGGCGAATGTCGATTTTATCGATTTCCTAGCCCCCTGGCGGACGTAGTTGCAGAAAAAGTCTGCATACTCCACGTCGGTTAGCCCTCCGAAGGGCACACGTGTGAGGTTATATCCGCTCCTTAAAAGAAAAGTAATACGTTCTCAACGTAGTGCACGCAATTCACAACACAAAAACCATGCAGTATGCATAGTATGCGGTATGTGTCGATTGTGTGTGATTTTAAAAATAGATTTTTTATTTCATAGTGCATCTGCTAGTAAAGTCCATTGCAAGAAAAGAACAAGAAAACACACCCATACCAGCCAAAAGTGCTTTTGCGCAGAGCTAGTTGCATACCGGCTCAGCATACTGGTGCGCGAAAAAACCCTGCATTTGGAAATAGTTAATTTAAGTTAGTTATTTTTTAAAAAAAAATTTATTGTGCACTCATCCCCCAACGATTATGCCGAAGCAGACAGTAAAGTTAAAGCTCTTTTATATGTTACTTTTTGTTGTTCTGAACCTAAGCTTAATTGACATTATATACAGACACATATTACGTTGTTCCGAAAAAAACTTCCAGCATGTTTGGGAAAGAAGATGTGCCGTGTCAGTTGGGTAAAAGCTTAATTTCATTTGCCTGTTTCTTTAAATATTCCATATGCCAATAAAACCAAAACAAGAACAAAAAAAAAAGAAAAAAAAAAACAAATTACATGCATATTGGCTAAATGAAAAATATATTAAATCTACGAGTATATACCCAATTAACATAACCTACAACAACAACCAACACTCCCTTTAAGCTTGCGCATTGCGAACAACTGTTCCTAAGGCAAGCTTAGCGCACACTGACCGCATGAAATATAGTGCCTGTGAGATCGGTTCGCCCACTCTCGCTATTGTTTTTTTCTGCCTTGTCGATATATAAAATAAATAAATAGTATTACAATTCCCGTGCAAAGTGCCGCCAAGATGTATGTGCACACCCCATGCTTAAATTTCCATTAATGCTTAAATAATTAGTTTTTAATTTTAACTAACTTTGTTAGATTTACGTTAACTTCTCATTCTGAATTATAAGAAAATTTAGTTCAATTAGTTTGATGAATTTAATTAACTTTGGGGTTAAATAATTTGAATTAATTAATTATATCAATTGCAATTCCTGGTCTAAAGAACTTGTGGGATTGTTCGGGTGGGGCTACCAGGCGAGTCTCGGGTTGCGGATAGCGAACGGACTCCCCCCTCACACAATCACTATAGCCCCACACTATTACCTACCCCATCCTATCCCCACATCTCACTCTGGCCGGACTAAAGCGTTATCTGAACCGTGCCGAGAGTCAGCTTGGCTGGGGACCCGGGCGCAAAACTAGCCCAGTCTTGAACGGTGGGCTCAGGAAATCTAATTTAGCCTTACCCGGGTAACGCGGATCTCTGCCCGGGCGGACACATATTTCTCCGCAGTTTGTGGGAACATAATGAACAATTAGTAGTAGGGAAATGGGGATTCTATGACAGGAAGCAGGTTATTGCTTTTTCGATTTTTAATTGCTTCATTATAGGAGCTAATTTATTGTTTTTGGGTGGGGGAGTGACAGGTGTGTGACCTTTTTTAGGAAAATGTGTGATTTTGGATCACGTATGAGACATTTATGATCGAAGGGTATAGATTTATGGCTGACCCTTTTTTTATTGTGGGTTGGTATGAGGTGGAGGATCACTCAGCAGCACTAGTGTGTGCGTACGTGATTGTGGTTTTAAGGGGGATATTGTGTGCGAGGCGTGTAACCTGTAACCTGTGTGCCAGAATCAGGTGGAGGATCACTCAGCAGCACTAGTGTGTGCGCACGTGATTGTGGTTTTAAGGGGGATATTGTGTGCGAGGCGTGTAACCTGTAACCTGTGTGTTAGAATCAAGTGGAAGATCAGCTAGCAGCTGGCGCACTGCTGTGGATGTTCATGATTTGATTATTGAGGGTGGGTGCAATGATCAGTGGAAAGGTAATGCTCGCTTCTCTTTTGTCACTTTTTTGTCAATGCATAGAACTCATACGAGACCTCACACCTGAATGTTTTCCCACACAATAATTAAAGTATTATTGGTGTAAACTGTAGTTAAGTAGGTACTTCGCACGTACGTTTGCCACGTGCTGGTACCTTCTTCGTGTGTTTGGTTCTCCCCTCGGGCTTCATATCTGTGCACCTGCGGGCTTCATATCTAACATTTTGGATTCTGATTTCTAAAACCTTAGTAGTTTTCAAACTCTACAATCGTCAACTCGTGTGTGTTGTGCCCTCAAAGTTTAAAACAAAACCATCAAAACAACCAATTAAAATGTTCAATAATAAGAACAACAACGTGAACACCATGGAAGGATTCAACTATGTCTCCCGGAATAACTCGGCTCAAGGACAGAGCCACCCCAATTATTTCGACCACTTAACTTATGTGGCTAATACGGGCATGCCCGCCAATCCAACCCACTCCATCTGTAACAACAACAACATCATTACCAATCCCACCGCCAACTCCACCAGCACCACCAACAATCCAACCCACTCCATCTTCAACAACAACAGCATCACTCTCAATCCCATCACCACAAGCACCAGCCCCATCATCAACTCCGTCACCACCGCCACCACCAACACCAGCTCCATCATCAACTCCGTCACCACCACCAACAACATCAACTCCGTCACCAATAACACCAACTCCGTCGCTTCCAATATCATCTGTAATGGAGTACCAAATCAAGCCAGGGTCTGCACCGCATGCAATATACAAATTGCATCATCAAAGTGGAGCGCGCATCTTCGTTCCAATGCCCACAAGATGCTCGTTTTTACGCCTGTAAATAGTCAGGTGAAATTAATTTCGAGTGGATTTAAGAATCGGATCTCGACATTCTCATTTGAGAATAAACACAAAAATGTGGTCGATCCAACAGAGTTTCTGGGTGAAGCAGCTCAAGAAACTCTTCCATTAATTCATAATGTATTGCTAACTCACACAGCATGCAAAATGAATATTGAACTCTTTGCAGAGTATATTAAATTCACTGATGATGAATTGCTGATGACAATTAAATCTCATCAGTCTAATATGAGTGTCATAACAGCGTCTAGTGATCTGGGAGAGACAATTAAAGATCACTCAGCTATAATTTGTGTGAAAATGGATGAGTTCCAAGAGAAGGACAGTGGTTGGACACTCTCGCAAATCTTAAGGCTGGAGGTAAACATCAATAAATATACTCCACTCAAAGTTTCAAGCTTTATTGAAACGCCTAAAGTGTTGAGGAATAAAAAAGCATTAATTAATGTTAAAAATGCTGATGAATTTTGCTTTAAATGGGCATTAATATCAGCCCTTAAAGCACCAGCTAACAACCAGCCTGCACGATGCTCAGCATATAAAGTTGATGCGATTGAGAGCGACGTGATACAAATTGATGGAGCACTGACGCTCAATTTTTCCAATTTGGATTTCCCTCTTCCATTGGATCAGATAAAAATTTTTGAAGCTCAAAACCAAAACATTAGCATCAATGTTTTTGGTTTCGATGAGCAGTACAATGCTGTTAACGGACCATTATATGTGACGCAGATGGAGAAGAATACGCACATAAGCCTTATGTTGCTGGAGAGTGAGGAGTGCGGACATTTTGTGTGGATAAAAAATTTGTCAAGGTAATATTTAATAAATACTTTTTCCAAAAAAAAAAAACAAAATTTTTAATACAAATATATTTGTTTTTTTTATACTTCCAGACTTGTAAGACGCCAACTTACATCGCACAAGACGCAGTTGTACTTCTGCAAGACGTGCTTGAATTTTTCCCATAATGCGCGGATGCATGAAGAGCACCGTCAACAGTGTGGGAAGGTTGTGTCAACGCTCCCTGCCGAAGAAAAAGCAAGTCTTAGTTTTAAGAATTTTAGTCGTAGTTTAGACGTACCTTTTGTTGTATACGCAGATTTTGAGTGTGTTCTAACCCCCCTCAATTCGCAATTGAGTGAGAATGTAATAGCAACTTCTCAGCATATCCCCATAGCTTATTCGTACTATATAAAGTGCGCCTTTAACCCAACATTAGATAAGCTTGTTCTAGAAACTGGGGTAGATGCAGGTGTAAAATTCGTCAAGTCTCTTATCAGAGATGTAAACGATATTTATACTTGTTACCTAAGCACCATCAAGCCCATAAATATGAGTGCAGATGATGAGTTTAGGTTTAGAAATGCAGCCATTTGTCACATCTGTGAAAAAACTTTAGGCAATGATCGAGTTAGGGATCATTGTCATTTAACTGGGTTGTACAGGGGTGCAGCGCATAATGCCTGCAACATTAATTTTCAAATTGCACCTTTTGTTCCTGTATTTTTCCACAACTTTTCAAAATATGATTCTCATTTGTTCGTTAGGGAATTAAATAAAGTTGAAGGTGATATAAAAGTACTCCCCCTTAATAAGAAGTTGTACATATCACTTTCAAAATTTATTCATATTGCATCCCATGATAAAAACCTTGAAATTAGATTTTTAGATACGTTCCGTTTCGTGGCATCAAGTCTAGATGCACTTAGTAGCAATCTAGATATAGCCAGTTTCAACAACGTAAAAGCCTTTTTCCCATTAGATGATGAATTTCATCTAATACGTAGGAAGGGGGTATTTCCTTATGAGTATATTGACTCAGAGAGCAGATTAGATGAGTCAGCTCTTCCCCCAAGAGATAAATTCTTCAACAGTTTATCTAACACAGAATGTTCAGTCGAAGACTATTCCCACGCACAAAAAGTCTGGTCAGTTTTTGGATGTCAAAGTCTTAAAGATTACATGGAATTGTATCTTAAGACTGATGTTCTTTTACTGTCGGATGTCTTTCAAAATTTTCGTGCAATTTGCAAGAAAATTTATTCATTAGATCCCGCCCATTATTACACTACACCCGGTCTCTCATGGGATGCAATGTTAAAGACCACAAAAATAGAACTGGAATTATTAACTGATATAAATATGTATAGGTTTATTCAAAATGGTATTCGTGGTGGATTAGTTCAGTGCTGCAAGCGCTATTCGAAAGCCAACCATATGTATATGGAGAATTATGACAGCACTAAGCCATCAGAATTCCTGATGTATTTAGATGCCAATAATTTATATGGTTGGGCAATGTCGCAATATCTCCCATATTCCGGCTTTAGATGGATGAATGATGCAGAATTGAATGCATTTGATATTTCATCTATCAAAGATAATTCAGAGTCTGGGTACATTCTCGAGGTAGATCTTTTGTATCCAGACTCTCTTCACGATTACCATAATGATCTACCTTTTTGCCCATCAAACCAAAAGCCTACTTCGGAGGCTAAAGTTAAAAAACTTGTTGCTGACCTTAGGTCAAAAATAAAGTATCCCATCCATTATAGAAATCTTCAGCAATGTCTTAGAAATGGCTTAGTATTAACGAAAATACACAAAATTTTAGAGTTTAAGCAGTCTCCCTGGCTTAAAAAGTACATAGACTTAAATACATATCATAGAACACTAGCAAAAAATAATTTTGAAAAAGACTTTTTCAAATTATTAAATAACGCTGTCTATGGAAAAACGATGGAAAACGTAGAAAAACGTAAAGACATCAAACTAGTCACATCGTGGGAAACCACTAATCGAAATAGATTGGGTGCTCGTGCCCTCATTGCAAAGGCTAATTTCCATAGTTCAGCACAATTTGCAGAAGATATGTATGCGATTCAAATGAATCGACTCCATAATGTGTATGATAAGCCAATGTACTTAGGTTTTACAGTTCTCGAACTGTCAAAATGGCAAATGTACGATTTTCATTATGATTACATGAAGCCAAAGTATCAAGAAAAAGTTTCTTTGAATTATATGGATACAGACTCATTCATATATTCTATTGAGACTAAAGATTTCTTTAAAGACATTGCGGAAGATGTAGAAATGAGATTTGATACATCTGACTATCCGGAGGAGTTATCAAAAAAATATGGGATCAGAAGGTGTAATAAGAAAGTTTTGGGAATGATGAAAGACGAAAACAATGGCAAAAGAATGTTGGAGTTTGTTGGTCTTAGAGCCAAAATGTATTCATTGTCTCTTGAGGGGGGTGGATGCATAAAAAAATCAAAAGGCGTTAAAAAGTCTGCGTTAGATAAGTTGACTATAAATAGTTATAAGCAATGTCTATTTGAAAAGAAGACATTTTGTGATAGCATGTTGATGTTTAGATCTAAGATTCACAATTTGTATACGCACAGAATAAGAAAAACAACTTTAAGTTCTAGAGATGATAAGAGAAAAATAAAAGAAGATGGGATAAATACATATGCCTGGGGGCATTATAGAATTAGTTCATAGTAGTAGTAAGAAAAAAAAAAAAATAATAATAATAATATTAATAATAAATTAATTAATTAATAAACAAGCAATAAAAAAAAAATGTTAGTAAAAGTAAGTGAAAAAAAAAAAAAATGTAAATAAAATTAAGAAGAAAAAAAAAAAAATAATAAAAATAAATGAATATTTAAAACAAAAAATAAGTACATCTGTCTCTTTTACTTCAATTTATGCAAGCTGAAAATGTAGGGTGTTGATATGAACAAAAAAGGAAAAGTAGAAATACCAAATATATATATATAGTTGAAAATGTGTGTGTGTGTGTGTGTGTTTGTGTATCTGTTTGTGCCTGTATTTAGAAATGCAGTGTACCTGTAAAAAAAAAAAAAAAAGGAGAAGATAAACACAAGACTTTAGGGTTCAAGTGTGTGCTTGTGTACCTGCGTGTGTCTATTTAAAAATGCACTGTACCTGAATAAAAAGAAGAAGATGATAAAGACATGATTTTAGGTTGAACATATATGCATTTTATTTGAATTCATGAAGCTGAAAATAAAGTGTATATGTATGTGTGGAATAAATAATAACACAAAGAAATATGTATTTTGTAATGTTTTTTTATTTATTCATTTAAATGTGAATTAAAGATGAAATACAATTTGATTTGACTTAGTATTAAGATAATTTGTATTTATTATTATTATTATTGTTATTGTTAAATATTTTTAATAAAACTTAAAAATTCTATTGAATTTTCGAGATCACCGTCAGCATCGAAAATTTTCTTTATATCCCATTCCTCAGCAATGGGCTCCTCGAAAAGAAGCTCATCGAAGGTGGGCTCCATCCTTTGTCCCTCCTGGGTTATATCGATGAGGAAGGTTTCCGAGTCGTCGTCAACCTTTTGCTTCTTGTTGATCGAAGCGTCCTCCTCCTCCTCGATTTTCCGTTTCTCTCTGGGTGAAATTTCCAAGAGCTCAAGCCATTCCGATGGACTCAGCTGTCCCAATTGAAAATTCATTGAATTCTCCTCGTCGTCCATGAAATTGAACAGCTCCTGAATGTTCTTCGACATCTTTTTGAATGAGATACTTGTATTCGAGACGCTCTTTTATATCCGAAATTCCCTACACTGAGTACATTCGTTTCATACATAAATTAACCGAAACCTTAGTGCACAGGTCCGAAGGTTTAAAGAAATTACTGACAGGTTCATCACAAATCAATACTGTTTATGAAATTGTAACCTATAGATAGTACGCACACGTACGATTTATAGAACTTCATTAATATTTATCCAAGAGTTCTGATCATTTGACAACCCAAGCCATTTAACTAGAACTCTATCTTTTCGACGCCTTATTATCTTTTCAATCAAGTAAGTGTTTGGAAATCTTGTTTTCCTCAACTCTTCATTATAGAAACCTCCTTTCAGAACTGCACCTTGATAGTCTTCCAGTATGTATGTAGTTGGATTGGTATTTTGTATTTGATTTATTTTAAAAATTTCAGTTGTCCAGTTCGGTGTATACCCCTTTTCAAATGTATGTTTATGCTTGCTAATACGCACATAGTCTCCAACATGAAATTTACTACCATTGAAGATTTTTATATGATTGTAGGCAGTATTCAACAACTTGTTCTCATTTAACGAATTTACATCAACAGGGCTCATTTGAATTGTTCTATGATGTTTTCGATTGTACTCATTTATCAGTTGTTTATAAATTGTAATCCAACAATATGTTCCATTATAACTAAACTCTCTCCACATCATCTCCTTAAGCGTTCTATTAAAACGCTCAACAATTGACGCCTTAAGACCACTAAAAGTTGAGTAATGATTGATGTTATGTTTTCTACACAAACTCTTAAAGTCTGTATTAAAAAATTCTTTTCCATCATCGGTCTGTAAATTCTTTGGAATTCGATTCTCCTTAAGTATACCCGAGAATGCGCGTTCAACTTCTTTCGCAGATTTTGTTTTCAATGCTTGTCCCCATGCATATTTCGAAAACGTATCAATAACTGTCAATAGAAATTTATATCCTTTATTCGATGATGAGTACTGTCGCATTTCTACTAAGTCTGCTTGCCAATGATCATCGATTCCCTTCATAATAACTCTTCGGCGTTTAAAATTTTTACGGGCTGGTGCATGTAATTCCTCTATTAAATTCCTCCTACTCATGATTATCTTTTTAGTTATTTTTCTTCATATTTAGCTTTACTTTAATTTTTATTTTTATTTATTTGTATTTATTTTATAAACGAGAACAAGGCCTGCTTCCTTTTGAAAAGTGCTGTCTGCAGAACATTTTGAAACAGTTTGTATTTAGTACCAATGCTTTGACCATTTTCCGTATAGTTTTCCACCAAGTGGAAATTACTTTACTCTTTATTCCGCTCATTTGAGAAATGTCCGAACTTGTTAACGGTCCTATAGGTTATAACTCATGGCACACACAAGACACCTTATTTATCTATTTTATTGTCGAATCTTAAAGAGTCTATATTTAATTTTATATTTTGATTTTCACCGTTAAATAAACTTCTTAATGACTCTATTTGCGAATTAAAATTCGTTTGTAAAGAACTTTCTGATTTTTTCAATAGTTCTTCCACCTCAATTTTATTTTTATTAATCTCCTGAAAAATTGTAAATGATATTTCACTTATTGTTTTCTGATCCGACTGATCTTTTCCTTTTAAAAGTTTTTCAAAGCTCTCCATTGTTTCTTCTACTTTTCTTTCTAAAAAGACTTTAGTAACCGCATCATTATCTTCCAAGGGTTCACCCACATTCTTAAGACGTTTGTTTGAAAAAATAATGTTCTGATCACCATCAAGTAGAACACCAGCAATTTGTTTTTTTACACTTGATCTTTCTTTTTCATTGCTTGATGAGAAGAAGTGACCAAACTTGTCAAGAGGCATTTTGATATTACTAAATTATTGTTCATCACAGTAGTATATCCTTATTATATAAATAATTCTAGCCTCACGAAGTCTTTCAACTATCGAAAACATTTCATTATTATGATTAGTGTTACCAGCTGCCTGTGAGCCAACTAAAAGTTTAAGTCTAGCAACGATCTCATTTGGATCATCCCAATATACATAATTTGGCTTAGTTGAACTGAGTGTCATAAAACTTCCACCCTGATGCATGGATTTCTTATTTAGAGGTGTAGACATTGCACTTGGATTATCATTTTTTGAGAAAAGTTTTTTTATTATTTGAGTGTACTTTTTAGAACGATTTCCCTTAAGCGGGCCATCAGGTAGATGATTTTTTCTATGGGCATTGGTTTTTAATAAGATTTTCTGATATACATCCAAATCCGTTTCATCATAACCTTTAGGATCTTTCAAGTAAATCAAAGAGTATAATCCAGGAGTAAGATTCCACTTTTCACCAGATTCCAGCTCAATTTTCTTGTGGTAAATAGATATTTTAGAACTACCCAAAATAATTTGTCCACTTTTTTTAGTAGGTCCAAATGCTTTATCGAGCTTTTTCTGACGATCTAAATCATTTAAACTAAGATTAAAGATCTCATCAGTTATTTCTTTCGTTTGATTATAGTCTTTACTACTAATTGTATCAGGTTTATTATAACTCTCTTCGCTTGGTGCTAACGATAAATCTTCTGTTTGAAGTTCAGATATTCCTTTTTCGAGTGCATCATAATATTCAGCAATACTACTAAAGTTTTCATCACTTTTAATTTCATTCCTACTATTTACGTGTCCTTTCTCTTCTTCCTTTTTTACTTTCATCAACTGATTTGCTAATATATTCCCTGTAACAATTTTCTGAAGAGGTTGCGTTATTGGCTTAAACGTTTCCTCTAATTGATATTCATTTGCGGCTCTACCTAATTTAATGCTTTGAAATTTTCTTTTTAGTTCGTTTCTTGTTTTTGTCAATTCTTTCAGAATATGCTCATTCATTTTTAATTAAAAAACCAACAGATCTAAACCGAAACACACCTTTATAGGTGGTTTCTGGTTTTCGAGCGGTTTGATGCAGTTTATCACGTGGTTAATCACGGTTTTTTATGTGGTTTTCATACAGTTTAATGCGGTTTTCATATGGTTTCCGATGTAAACAATACACCCACTCTAATCATACTAAAGATAGTATAACTATGTATCATTTTTATATACTAAAATAAAATAAAATATAATCTGATTTTTATTCATTAATTTATTTAAAGTTGAATACAAGCTAATTTAAATCAGCAGATTTATGCTGCAGTAATAGAAATCTTAAACATAAGTGTCCACAGTTAAAAGAACCGAATCGTTGAACTTGGTTATAATTGTATTTTATATTCTCTCCCAAATATCTAATAAGCTCTAAAGGTGGCGGTAAATTTCCATAACTATCAAAATATCTGATTTGCTTATCTGCTTTGTAGTAAGCTACCCAATGCGTTCCAGCTCCAGTTGAAATGTCCAAGTTAACAATACCACATTCTCTTTTCCGTACTCGTTTTGGTAATGAATCTCTCATAAATACACCTCGGAAAAAGGGGATATGTCTGTGAGCAAAACTCAAAATGTCTATGTTTGAGAGCGGCTTATTAGGTAGCTGAATTAAAAGTTTTTTGGAAAGTCAGTTGATATACCATATCCCTTTTGATATGGTCTTAGATAGAGTCCATTGCCTAAAGCAATGGCTTCCATTTTTCTGTTATGTCGTTTATTTTCTTCCAATTCTTTCTTTGCATTTTTAGCACTATTAATACTCTTTGCAATAGATGCACCGCCAGAGGCAAGTCCACCTAATGCTCCGAGTGCTGTTATAATGGGTATAAGCGGCAAGAAGCCACCAACTTTCGGAACACTAATAACTCGAGGTATTATTACTTCATTTTTGTTTCGCCCAAAAGTCTTGTTTATTGCTTTTTTAGCGATTTTTATCGCAGATTGAATATCATAAGGCTTCTCCTTCTTCAATGCTCTGGTAGCCACTCTTACGGCATGCATGAATTTTTTCTTTTTCTCACATGGCTTTTTATATTCTCTTTGTTTGAGTCCCATGCCAAATTTTTTCTTTGCTTTCATTATGTTGGTTACAAAATAAGCTGCGGCTCTTTCCCCAAGACTACTATCAGAGGCCTTTACACGCTCCCACGCTCTTTCGGCCAAATTTGAATCAGCTATATGCCGATTTCTCAAATCTTTATGACTAGCATATGCTATGTCGTGCTCCCTACAAGCAGCATCTAATGGATTTATTCCCTTTTCGCCTCTTTCCAAACGACTTTCTAGCTTAGTTCCTGGACCACAGAACTGATAACCTGGTATATGTAGTTCAATTGGGAGGGAGTTGATTATTTTATTGATGAGACCTCTACCTCGATAGAGCTGTGATTTGCTACTAGTTGATTTATAAAAGCGCACTACCATTTTAATTGATGTTTATTCTTCAAAGACTTGCAAGAGAGTAACGATCTGCTGAGAGAAGTGTATCTGATATGAGATTAATAAAACAAAAAACGAACATAGAAGTGAGGAATATCGATTTTAAAAATGGAGAAGACAAACAAATTAGACATAGCAGATTATTACCCAATTCAATTAGAGCCCTAATTGTTGGACCTTCTAATTGTGGGAAAACAAATGTAATGATCAGTTTGATTGAAAGCCCAAATGGAGTGAAATTTGAAAATATTTATTTATATTCAAAGTCTTTACATCAACCAAAATATGAATACTTGAAAACACTCGTGAACCCAATAAAAGGGATGGGATATTTTACATTTTCAGAAAATGAAAGTGTTCTAGCACCAAGTAAAGCCAAAAAGAACTCTATAATGATTTTTGATGACGTTGCTTGTGAAAAACAAAATAATATTCGTGCATACTTCTGTATGGGACGACATAATAACATTGATGCGTTTTATTTATGTCAAACGTATACACGCATCCCTAAACATCTTATTCGTGATAATGCAAACCTAATAATAATGTTCAAGCAGGATGAACTAAATATGAAACATGTGTATCAAGATCATGTAGGCGTAGATATGAAATTTGATGAATTTAAGAATATATGTCAATTTTGTTGGAAGGAAAAATATGGTTTTGTACTTATAAGTAAAGATAATCCTCTAGAAAATGGACGCTATAGACGGGGATTCGCTGACTTTATTAGAATTTGAAATATAATATGAACAAATCTCATTATTAGTTCACTTAGCAATAATCGCTCGAAATGACAACAACTCTTACATTAACGGGCAACAGCTCAATTTTAATGGCAAACTATCATCCACCCATTGAATTGAAGGGAAATTATGAGTGTGCACTCATTGATTTCCACATGTATAACTCAATTCCAAATGTTGATCACGATAATAATTTATTTCATATTGGAGAACATGTTTTTGAGATACCTGTTGGATCATATGAGCTTAGTGATATAAGAAATATTATTATTGAGAAAATGGAGGAAAAATAACCAAATAAATTAAAACACCCTCTCATCGAAAGTAACAATAATACGCTTCAAGTGATGATTTCAACTAAGGAACACCCTATATATTTTAACAAAACGAATACTGTTGGTCAATTATTCGGGTTTAATAAAAAAGTACTAACACCGAATTCTATACGCATCTCTGACCAGCCTGTTGATATTTTAAAAGTAAATACAATTCGAATAGAATGTAATATTGTAAGCGGATCATATGTTAATGCAGAATCAAGCCATGTATTGCATGAGTTTGCTTTAAATGTCCCCCCAGGTTATAAAATGAGTGACAAGCCACACAATCTTATTTATTTTGCAGTGAACACGAGAGAGATACAGTCGTTAAAAATACGGATTGTTGATCAGGACGGAAATTTAGTTAATTTACGTAATGAGAGTGTTTCACTTCGCCTACATTTAAGAGAGCGAAAATGATTATTTACAATAAAAATGTATGCTATCCTCCGTTATCAAATACTTTGAGTTATACTGCAGAAGAAAGAAGGTCATTAAGGTCAACACTTACAACAGAGAACAAATTGTTTTTAAGGTCATTGGGTTTAAGAATTAGAGAGCAATGACTAATTTATTAACTGTTCGAGAGAAACCCTATTCGGATGAGAGTATAATCAAAAAAGAATATCATAGCTACTCTCCTTATCTACAATCATTTAAGAATAATGATGAAGTTAGAATCACAATCCAGAATCAGGACTTATATGTGCTACCGAGCGAGAGTTTTATTAATATTGAGGGCTTGATATCTTTGGCTAATAATAATGCGCCTACTGGAGGTGGTAAACTGAAAAACAATTGCATGAGTTACCTTTTTGATGAGATTCGATACGAGTTGAATGGAATTGAAATTGATCGAACTAGATTTGTTGGCACTTCAACAACCTTAAAAAACTATATTTCTTTGAATAAACCTGAAAGTCGAATGCTTGAGAATTCTGGTTGGTTTAATGGAAACGAAAAACTCGTGCCAAATGATGGATATTTTAATTTCTCTATTCCTATTAAATACCTACTTGGATTTTGTGAAGACTATAACAAAGTCTTATTAAATTGTAAACATGAACTAATACTACTCATAACTAAAAACATAGATGATGTATATCATCCTAAAATTGGAAGTATTGAGTATAAATTAAATATAACTAATATTACATGGAAAGTACCACATATTACTCTCAGTGATGAGAAGAAATTACTAATGTTAAATATAACAAAAAATGGAGGCTCACTACCACTAGCATTCCGCAGTTGGGATTGTTATCTCAATCCAACACTAGCAGAAGGCACTCATCATGTGTGGAATGTAAAACTTGCAGCCAATAGAGAACGCCCACGTTTCGCTATAATAGCCTTTATACTGGATAATAAATTGATTCAAAATCAATTGCGAAACTTGAAAGTGTACTTGAACTCTGAAACTTATCCCTATGATGATTTGAATATAAATTTTAGTCGTGAACGATTTGCAACTTTGTATGATATGTATGCAAATTTCCAAGCAAGTTACTATATGAAGCAGTCTGAACCATTGTTAACACCTAAGGAATTTAAGGAAAAAGCACCGATTGTTGTTATAGATCTAACACATCAGAATGAGTCTGTTAAAACAGGACCGATCGATATCAGAGTTTCCATCGAGTTGGAGAGTGCAAGTGTGAGAAACACTAAAGTATATTGCCTGCTTATGCATGATCGGTTAGTTGAGTATTCACCATTAACAGGATTAGTTCAGCGCATTGTTTAAATCAATTCGATGGAGAATCAAGTAGTTGTTGACATTCAAGGATTTTTTGGAAATTGCGACAATTTTATATTAAAAGAAATTGCTCTTGTTTTTAAGAATGGTTATTATCATGATATTCATTACCTTATAAGACCGCCATATGATTTTCTTAGACTAACGAAGAAGGCCCGTAAAACGGCAATATGGTTAACTAGAAATCAACACAATCTCTGTTGGAATGATGGAAATGATAGCTTTTTAGAAGTCAGAAACTATCTTCGTGAGCTTCTCAAAGATATGAGAGTAATCACAAAGGGAGATACAAAGAAAAACTTTCTTGAAAAGTTTCTAAAGACGTGTGTAATCAACATTGAAGACTTTGGATGTCCACGATTAGATGCGATGAAATTAAATGTTTTCTCCGATTGTGGGTCCCATCTAAATAAAGGAGTATGTGCCCTAAGAAACGCACGAGTTGTATTAGATTTTATTATAATCTTTAATTTAAATGTGATGTAAACCCATTGGCTAAATTGAGTAAAGCAAACTCGATATATAGAATTTTATAGATTTTATACTTTGTTTATATTTAGGAACATAATGGTACAATCAAATTTTAATTTCCATATATTTCAAAATTAGAGTTTTCTAAGATTACAAATAGTTTAAATAAATTGTTTAGAGCACATTGGTTTGTTATTTTCTTATGTATTCTACAATTTGTGAAAAAGTTTTGAAAGTGTCTTAAACTTTGATCTAGTTCTAAATCAACTATTTTTGTACTTAAATATTTACTTAAAAACTGTTTCTTTGCTCGACCTCGTACAATAACTGTAGCGAAACTATTTAATGGACTTAATATATCACCAAGGCTTAAATAAGAAATGTCGCCATCACACCAATCCAATCCATCGACATATTGTTTAGTTGTTTTTAGGGTTTTTCTTGTTATTTCATCCAGCTCTTTTATATCATAAGGAGGCTTGAAGTGAAAGAAATTCGGAAGGATTGATCCGGCTTGCATGAAGGCCAATTCCTTTACAAAAATTTGTTGCTCGTTTCCAAATATATACTGAAAGTCAAGAAGAACGCACGAGCTCCTGTCTATCTTAATCATGTTGCGTCTAATGTGTATAATGTACTGAGAAGCATGAGCAAGACTCTTCACCTTAAATAGCGTTCACAATTCAATTCCCAAGTTAGTTTGAGACAACTTTTCAATCGATATGGACACACTTCAGCTAAGAAAATCCAGAAATTCAAGAAAAATTCAAGATCACGAAATCATTTTTGGTTTCGAGTATTTTGTTAATCTACAACTAAAATTAAAGTGTGGCTTTTCAACAACGAGACGATTTACACCAATGGTTTGGATGCAGCAGCATAAACGTAATTTCATTGGATTTGGAAAAGAGGAATGGATTCAATTACTGACGTTTAAGGAATATATCCAGTTAAGGCTTGAGCAGTTTGAGTTCTTGATGCCTGATGCACTAATTGATAATCCCAAGATTGAGAGCATAAAGTGTCATTTTAAGATTAGAAAATCCGATAAGCAATGCATATTAATTTTAAATCAATACGGAAATAAAATTGAATTTGATAGTGAATCATGGAGAGCCTTCATAAGATTAGGGATATTTTTCACGTCATTTTTATGTTGGAACACACTGCTTAAAAATCAAATTTGTAATATATATAATAATTATATTATCCCAAAATGTTCAAAGATGGGGAAATATGATGTACAACTTTTAGATTTAAATGTGTCTTATGGACATGAAGCAGAAATTGATTTAACACGCCTATGCTTTGAAATTTCAAGAAAAATGGGAAAAGAAATTAAAAAAGATGTAAACCAGTATAGACAAGTATTACAAAAGAAAGTTACACAAGTATAGACACTTTATAAATAAAGTAAAATAATTCTTCAGTTGCATTTCTGCTTTTGGAGAATACACAACAGAATGGGTCTAATTTCGAATTTTGGATTTAAAACAAATGTAAGGAAAATTGATGATTTCCTCAAGGAGTTTGAGGATGTAATTTTCCCTGAACATTCTAAATTGTTGGAGGAATACCGAGTATTTTTCTTGGAATATGAAAACTATCGTCTAATTAAATCAAAATATGGAAAGCACTTGACAGTGTGCTCATGGTCTTCGGATAACGCTACAGAAGGAGTTGATACATGTGCTTGTTACTTCTTTGCATCATATAAAAGAAAACTGGATCGTCTTATATTTCAATATACTAACTTAAGAAAGAGGTTAAGCAAAATGGATAATAATAATAATATAGTTTCATAATGTACATGTATCCTAAAATTAAACTATAACAATAAGAATAAACAAATTTTCACATTTGTAAACATTCTATATATATAAATAAATAAAATATATTATGAAAATTAGAAAAAAGAAGTTATTTTATTTAAAAATTTTAAACTCTACAGACCTAGGTATGAAGCCCACAGGTGCACAAAGCAACGCAGGCTATTATTTCAAATTATTGTGAAATTAACAAAAGGAGGGTCACTCAAACAGAGTGCACTGTAAAAAGGGAGAGAACCAAACACACGAAGAAGGTACCAGCACGTGGCAAACGTACGTGCGAAGTACCTACTTAACTACAGTTTACACCAATAATACTTTAATTATTGTGTGGGAAAACATTCAGGTGTGAGGTCTCGTATGAGTTCTATGCATTGACAAAAAAGTGACAAAAGAGAAGCGAGCATTACCTTTCCACTGATCATTGCACCCACCCTCAATAATCAAATCATGAACATCCACAGCAGTGCGCCAGCTGCTAGCTGATCTTCCACTTGATTCTAACACACAGGTTACAGGTTACACGCCTCGCACACAATATCCCCCTTAAAACCACAATCACGTGCGCACACACTAGTGCTGCTGAGTGATCCTCCACCTGATTCTGGCACACAGGTTACAGGTTACACGCCTCGCACACAATATCCCCATTAAAACCACAATCACGTACGCACACACTAGTGCTGCTGAGTGATCCTCCACCTCATACCAACCCACAATAAAAAAAGGGTCAGCCATAAATCTATACCCTTCGATCATAAATGTCTCATACGTGATCCAAAATCACACATTTTCCTAAAAAAGGTCACACACCTGTCACTCCCCCACCCAAAAACAATAAATTAGCTCCTATAATGAAGCAATTAAAAATCGAAAAAGCAATAACCTGCTTCCTGTCATAGAATCCCCATTTCCCTACTACTACAATTCAGTGAATGTAAAAGTACCGCAGGATCCCAGTTGAGTATGTCGCAAGACATTTAGAGGGTCGAGCCCTAGACGGGGAAAGACCCTCTCATGTGGTAGACCACTCTCACACCGTGCTACTCCGGAACCAAATAAGAGAGTGTGGCAGGCACAGCAAGCTCCGGCTTCGAGGCGTGGGAGAGTGATGGTTGCACCATCCCGACCACCACGCCCAGCACCGAACACTGTGAGGCAAGGCGCACAGCGTCCGAAGCGGAAAGATGAGTTCCTGCCACCGAGGGGTCAACCCGGTGGGCTGGATGATCCGAACCGGCGGAACCTCAAATGTATCAAATGGTACCTAAGATACCTCCAGCTAGGACTTACCCATAACGCAGTGTTGAAGAAAGCCACAGAGTCCAGGGAAGCAGCTACAGCACCGAAGCCAGCTCCTAAGAGACGCAGCAGCACTCTCACACCACCGGTGGCCACCCCCAAGAGGGTATGCCTGGAGATCAAAAGCACTGCACGCGGCTCAGTAGCGGCGAAAATGCCAGCCCAAAACGGGCAGAAAGCTTGGACCTCCGTCCGAGCACATCACGTGCCATGAAGGCTCACCAACACCCACCGAGCCTCAAATGTCGTTAGAGGATATGACAAAAAATGTGGCCGTGTTATCTGTGGAATTCCCACGGGCTATGATCAGTCACGGAGACTTGTTGACTATGATGGCTTCCTCCGATATAGACAAAGTCATTACGTCTGGTGGGGACATTGCGGTTTCATTCGCGGGCATTAATTTCCGTGTTGGTTTCCTGGTCATTGAGTGCTCAGATGAGGCCTCAACCGATTGGCTGAGGACCACAGCGTCGCGGCTTAAATCATTGAAGAGCGTGCCCCTTCAATGCGAAGTAGGAAATAACATACCGTCGCCACGGGATAGATCAGCTATCCAAAGACATCGTTGTGGAGAAGGGGCACCAAATATCCTTCCGTTACGGGACCATCCCCGTAAGCGGTTTAAAAAGGAAGGTTTGAACTAAGCCTCAGCCCTAGCCTGCTCCATTGGGCAAGGAGATCGTCAAAGTGGACACTATAACCACATTAGACACTCTTGCAACATGCCGAGCAGCGGTGATGGGGGCAACTCCAGGCCCCAATCACCGTGTCAGCTGGAGCCTCTCCTAAGATCATCGACACGGGGCTGGCTCAGGTAAACATCCACTGAGCTAAGGCATCCTCAGCGGTCTTAGCAGGGATGTTTACCAAACAACACCTTGGACTTGCCCTGGTACAGGAGCCATGGGTAAACGATGGCATTAAAGGCCTGAACACGGCCGACTCGAAGTAATCTGGGAACAGAGAGATCCAGCACCCAGAGCTTGCATCATGAGTATCAAGAGTATTAGCATTACTATCCTTTCGGAATTCTTGACTAGAAACTGTATTACCATATTGGTGCAGACCAAGGGCAGCGCGGTCTCTACGGCTATTGAGTCTGAGGCGTGAGTGCCTAACAGATTTTATATTTAAATATAATCTAGAATTAGGCAATGTCGGATCTACACCGACATTTGTAACTAGAATCAGGGAGGAGGTGCTAGACATCACTACAAGTCGACATTAGAGCTCTACCTAGCCAACCGACTAGCTGGTATACCCGAAAATCCGCTAGAAATAGATAGGGCAACAGGTGACCTCAACAAGTGCATAACTAATGCATTTGAGGATATTTGCCCGGTAGGGAAAAAGCATATGGAAAAAGATACCCCTGGTGCAACGACAGCCTAGAAAGGTTGAGCGTCACCACACGTCGCCTCTTCAATAAGTCAAAGAGAGACGGAATATGGGAAGAATACCGTGGAAGCCTGACCTCCTGTAATAAGGAGATAAAAAAAGGCCAAACGGAAGAATTACAGAGACATCTGCGAAAGCATATTTAGCAAGCGAATGTGCCAGGCTCCATTGAGCGCTGGCGAAACGAACGCCAGATGCAAACTTTGCACCGAAGCGTAGGGCTAACTCCTTTACGAGCAGTAATATCTAGAAACTAGAACTACTTTTCCTCAAGCATGGCATCATGAGAAAACGCCCTAACGATGGCCGAGGCACAGGTTTTGAAGACATACTTAAACAGAGTTGTTCGTGCTTGTGACATTCAGTTCGAAGGGTAGCTATATTTGGTGTAGTCAGCTACATAAAGTAGTTCTAACCTCAATTCAGGCTTAAGATTCCATTTAATATTAGCCACTAACTCCCTTTCTGTCATTGGCTTACACAGCATCCAAAAATGTATCAAAACTTTCTACATTTCGCTGCTTACAAGATCTTAAAGAATCTTTTATCTCCTCATCCGAGCATTGATCTCTATATCGCTCACGCAAGGCATCGTATAGTTGAAACCAAATAGACCGATTATTTGTTCTTTGAAACCGCCAATAGGGCGATTGATCCGGTAAATAAAATCTTCAACAGAAATTTCATTAAATTCGGTAAACGGTAATAATATTTAGTTAAATATCAAACGATAGTTGATAATCGAAAAATTAACGAACCGATCAAATATTATGAGTAATTTTTTTTTTGACTTATCCGTTAATGAAATGGTGTCATCTTTAAATTATAAATATATTAATCGTGATTTTCTTTAACCAATAACCTTTTCTACTTTAATTTGAAGAATTGTTTTCGGAAAAGAGGAACGTGGCGAAATAATCCATCAACAACAGTATCATTGTCTTTTAACTAAAGTGTGGTATTTATTTAGAAATCTATCACATGGTATAGATCGAGATCGACATGAAGCTAAATTCCTAAAATTCCGAAAGGAGAAACGAATTGAAAATCATTTATGTTTTTAGCGAACGGTGGTTAACTTAAGCCTTTTTCTTTCGTATATATTAATTACTGGTCAGACTACCCGAAATTCCTAATAATTAATTAAATGTGATTGATTTGGGAAAATGAGAATTCAGAGAGGTTAGCGTTTCTGTGGGGATTTGGACGAGGCTATTCGAGCTTTGGACAATCAAATGGCTGTTGGGGTTGTCGTACGATGTTATTCGTAGCCACACATGGGGCGCCATTTAATTACTTAACGAACATATTAAAAATAGATATCGAAAAATTAGACAGAGTGCTGAAGGAACAGAGATGGCGATGTTCCTCTTCCTTTACCCTCCCAACCTGTAAAGACTAATATTCGATGCCTTTACCCTATTAAAGATGCAACCCTTATTTATATCAGCAGCCCATTAAGCTAGTTTAGATCATAATTAGTTCTTTACATACTTGATAATGATCATTTGATTACCTTTATTTTATTTACATTAATTTTCAGAGTTTTACTTAATTACTAATTTCAAATTTCACGTTGGAGAGTGTTACTTAATTACTACCAATTCTTTCAGTATCAATCAATTTCTTAAATTGTAATTTAGATCAAATAATATTTAATGAGAAGCATATGATTATGCATTTGACTATATATTTCCATATATATATATGTAATTTATATATGAATTGAGTTTAGTAAGTTATGCCGGTATTTTCATATATCATGGTATGCCATAACTGTTATATGGTCATTCTTTCTATTGCTATTTTTGTTTAACTTACCATCTCTGCATGCGGTTACGCCGTACTTTCCGCACAAAACAGTTGTGTTTGTAGTCCATCGTAGTCGACAGGCCTGAAGACGGATGACGTTGCTGTGTGAACTTCAAAACGGATTAGACAATATAACAGCTGATATTACATATACATACCATAGCAAGTTTAGCTAACTCATTATAAAACTAAATATTAATTCTTCACAAATTAATTCGAATGGAATTTGGCCTTGTAGACTTAGTTTGAGATAATCCAAGTTCATGACTTGTTCATGATGTTTCGGTCAACCGTCGTTCACATAGAATGCGTTACTCCGTTACTTTATGCCAATGATATGTTACAATTACAACAGCTGATAGTCCGGGACTTCGACGCTGATCCTTCTTTAAAGACGCTGTACCGCTGCACGTGCGCACTATGGACTCGGCGTCAATGAGTTTGTAGGCTTGCTGCCGTTATTGATCAGCTGTTTATGTATGTGTTGACATGCTGATCATTGTTACAGTCACGTCCCAAGAAACGTTGCCAGTAGGAATTGTTCTCATTTTCTGTTAATATTATGTACGCCTACAAAGTTCTGGATTAAATAGATAGTAAAATGCATAAGCTTCATTTCATAATAAAATATTAATAAGTATTAGATAGAGAGAACAAAAATAAAATCAAATAACTGGTCGAAAAAATAAAAATAAAATGATGTGTGCTAGAGTATGCTAGACTTGGCTACTGTGTATGTATTGGAGAACGTTTTCCTTTAGAACATTGCAACTTGTTTGCAATGGCAACAATTGTTTTAGTGATACTATCTAAAATCATTATACTTTGATACCGAAGGTATTGTGCAATGACCGTCATTCTGTCTGTTTGTCTGTCCGTTTGTATGAACGCAACTTTTTTCGACACCCTTAGATATAGAGTCTTGAATCTTGGAAAATATACTAGTCTGTGCACGCGTAAGACATAGTGTAAAAATTGAAGTGCTAGAAAACCGATAAAATCGACAATTGCAAACCGATAAAACCAGAAATCTCCCACAACTTTAAGGCCACAAATTTGGTTGGTAGGTTGTTGGCGATGCCCTTCAAAGATTGGCATAAAGGTTGTAAGTATATTTCTGGTAGCCGTCTCTAATAACCGATTGTACATTGATAGATCCTCACATCTCCCACAATTTTAAACATAGTGTGACCAAACTTGCTGGCAACCTCAAAGATCTGCTTATTTTTTAATTTTCAGACCACGCCGTACCCCAGGTTCTTCGGCGCTAGAAATCTGAAATGCGCATTTCTTCCACAATTTATTGGTTACTCTCCTAAGTGATCGGTAAAAAATTCGATGGGCACGCCCACTCTGCCTCCCTAAGCCGGTACACCTGTTAGTGTAAATCGATAAGACCATATATTTCATAAAAATTGAAAGCTATAATCACCAAATTATATGAAAGTATATTGCTAGTAACACTTTTCAAATTTGAGGATTTCCACATTTGTGTTGCAAGCCCCGATAGTTTCTCCTGTATTGTCGTTATTACGCATGTTCCAGTTGTTACCTGTGCCTGTGATTATTATTTTATATTATGCGAACTGCCAAGTGCCCGTTTATTGCGCCTCAAAGGCAGCTGTTTTCAGCTTTACTGTTTCGCTTGCGGTAAGTAAATAGGATGATATTCATTCCCATGGAATAGTTACTGCCTCCCGTCACTGGAGTAACAGCCTATTCGATCAATCATAGTATTACGAGGACGACCCTGGGCCAAAATTTCAATTCTTGGCTGGATGTGGGACCTTGCATTACCGAGAAACTGTTTGGACACCCCCTCACAGTCTACTGCGCAAGCCGCTAAGAGTTTTGTCAAGACCATTGAGGCCAACAAGAATGGTGCTATCTGGAAGTTAGAGCAAGGTAAACTAGAGGAAGTCAAATGGACGGGATTCAAGCACTGGGATCCCTATCCAAGTAAATAATTCGTAAGCACACACAGAAATCGAGTAAATTATTGCAGAACAAGATATTGAAGAAGCACTGTTAGAGAGATCCGCTTTTTTACTGAATTTATTTTTATTTATTGTCTATTTGCCCTTAAGATTTCCATAACCCTTTTGGGCACACAAATGTCGAAAATATTAAATATGGTTTAGGTATTCACTAAATATGGTGTTAACTGCTTGCTTGCTGCCCAAGCAGAGCTGCAAGAAGTGCAAGGTTGTAACGGTTGTAGTTTAGAAATATTTTTTATGAATTCAGAGCATGCAAATCATTATGTCAATTTGCGTATTTGCCTCTTTTGAGTACCCCGTAATTTTGTAAAATTAAAAAGATCATATTTGCTTGATTCAATTTATTTTGCGCTCAAATAAAAGCCACATATTTTGGAAAGATTTCTTGGAGTGTACAATGGTATGGGCGCTTATTTAAGCTTGTCATATTTTCGAAATATTTTGACTTTAAAGTCATATATGTAATAAATGTACACATGTATTTATAATAATGTTTTTCACTATATAAATTTTACTAAACGTTTAACGAAACGATATGCTCTGAACTATATGTACAAGTATTTGTATATTTGAGAATTGATTTTTCATTTTTTGAAAATAACTTAAATTTATCTTTTGATTTGCATATTTTTTTGGTATTTAGAATACATATATTTTGTAGTTTTTAGTATATATACATATATAGATTCCGGCATGCATAGTAGAGACTGACGCAAAAATACTGCGAGTCCAAGAAATTGTATATATCGTAGCACGCATATAATTAATAAATTGTTATTAAATATATTTTTAAAAAGTGCGCATAGAAAATTCGTATAAAATAAATAAACTTATGGATAATGAAGAGCCGAATATTGGATTAATTAAGTACGAATATATTGTACTCGTATGTAAGAGTTGAGTCTTTATTTTGGTTGCTGGCTGGATAACATTCTAAATTGAATTACACATGCATCTGTCCTGGGAGCACATACACACGATCAAATAATCAGCTGAGATCTCAGAACACAAGGCTTCGGGGGGACCATCATGTATAGAATATAATTAGTTGTATATTCGAGTTCTGGATCAAATGGATAGTAAAATGCATAAGCTTCATTTAATAATAAAATATTAATAAGTATTAGATAGAGAGAAGAAAAATAAATTCAAATAAATGGTCGTAAAAAATAAAAATAAAATCATTTGTGCTTGGGTATGTTAGACTTGCTTGGCTACTGTGTATGTTTTGGAGAGCGTTTTCCTCTAGAACATTGCTACTTGTTTGCAATGGCAGCAATTGTTTTAGTGATACTATCTATTTATTTTATTTATATAAGTGTGTTCAATTTGGAATGTACTATATATAGCGATAAATTTATTGACATATTAATATTTGGTGCTTATCGACATCATCAACGTATAAGTCGTCCTCAGAGTGCATAACTAGCATATGTACCTTTTAGACCCCTTCAAGAGGGTGCTTTAATTTTGTCACGATAATTGTATAAAGCAATTAAGAAATGAATAGTTTGTAGAATTTATAGAGCACAGACCTGCACACGGATATAACATATATCCACTCAGTTTGTCCTTATGAATGAGGTACAAATATACTAACACCGAAAAAAATGATTTATAATACTTTCTGTGTGGTGTTGAAGCAACTGAATTATTTATTTCTATATGCATATATATATTTGCATGTAAATTAAAATTGTTAAATAGAAATCGTTTTTAATTAACTTGAAGTTTATTTTCGTTAAATTATTATTATAATTTAAGTATAATACATTTTGTACAAATTTAAAATTAAATTAAATTAAAAAATTGACATATTTATATAGACGCATAAATCAAAATTGACAGACGAAACATTGGCCCTTGACATGTACACATATATGTAGAATTATTGGTATATATATATATATATATATATATATATATATATATATGCACATATGTACGATATGTATGGTAAGTATGTAAGTGTGTAGGTATCTAGAATGGGATTGATCAACAAGTTTATGGAAGGCTGCATCCAAGTAGTAAAAGCATAAGATATATATATATATATACATATATATATATATATATATAAACCGTATATACTGTAAATGCATATGCGTGTATATTTATGTATGTAAGTACTATAAAGTAGAAGTGCCCTCGTTGTTGCAAGTGCTTGTTGTTGCTTAGCTGATTGGAGGTGGTATTTGTGGGTAACTTGGTAGCTTGGTCAAATTCGGCATGCAACTTATTAAACATACACAGGTATGTGCTTGTCCTTGGATTAATGCTAAGCGACACATGCGTGCTTGCGTGCTTCTATGTATGTGTGTATTCTTTTTGTTTTTCTTTTTGTTTTTGTTTTTGCTTATCTGTACTTTATGCGTAGCGTATATAGTTAATGGTAATTTAATAACCGTCTATTTCAATAGTACTTTCAATAGTATAATTCAACAATGGTTTTGTTTCCGTTAAGTTTTTCTTTTTTTTTCGCTTTTCGCTCTTTTTTTTGTTTTTGTTTTGCGTAATCTGGTTTTAATATATTTTGTATCTTTTTAATCTATCTATCGGTCTGTGCTGACTGCCCCAATTACACTAAGTTACGTTTTTTTCAAGTGAACCACACTTTGGACCGCCGCCCAGTGCACGGTCCTCCGCCCTCTGCCACTGTCTACAGTTGCACCTGAAATGATTGCGCTTGCGCCTTGGGCGGTGAGATAAACGGATTCGTGCTGTGCCTGTTGCTGCCTATTCCCAGTCCGGGCAGATCTGGCGACATTTTCTTTGCAGCTGCCACGTTGGCCGCCCACTCGGCATCGAAGGGATCGGGGGCAGTGGCACGACCAGTCTGAGCTCGTCCCACATTGGCCAGGGAGCTGGGTCTCTTCGGTGGCATCGCCGGGGATGTGCTGCGCACCACCTGGCCGAGCCACTGTTCAGCATTGGGCAACTGCTGCTGTTCGCTGCTGGCCTCGACATCCGGCTCGGAACGTGTGGGCGACTGCAGGCTGGCCACACGTGGTGTCACCTGGGCAGTGGGGGTGCCGCTGCCACTGCCGCTGCCGCTGGCGCTGCCACTGGCGCTGTACGTGGAGATTACGTGATGTTGCTGCTTGTCGGCGGCAATGATGTTCTGATTGATGCTGCGACTGTTGTTAAAGTTCAGATCGTCGCCAGCTGTCAGAAGTGCGTCATCCGTCTGCGTTAGCAGCGACAAACCTTGGCTGAGCTCCTGACACAACTGACTAACTGTATCCGCTGCCAAAATGGCCGCCTCACCGCCAGACTTGGCCGGCGAGACTTCAGCAATCGGCGAGACGCTGCGAAGCGGCGTGTGGAGTGCATGTGGATTTGAATTGCCGGCGGCAGCGGCGAGGAAGGCCTTCTGCCTATCCGCATTGGACGGAAGATCGTTGACGCGCAGCGACATCTGGCGCTTGAACGGCGACTGGCTGCCAATGGTGCTCAAGCGGAAGGAGCTCTGCCGCTCCAGCATATTGGGTGTGGCATGCGGCCGCTCAATGGCAAACGGATTGAACGGCTTCACTGCGGCGGCTGGCGGACCGCCGCCAGGCAGCGCTGGTCCATCCACACACCGCTCGTTGCTGCCCAGAGTGGTGGCCATGGCCATGCGTTCGGTCAACGACTGCTGGCGGAAGGAGCCGGTGCGCGTAAAGGTCGAGTTCTTGGTGTCAAAGGTCATTGTGACGCCGCACTCCTTATCGCGACGCTGCTTGCGCTCCAGGCAAACGGCAAAGGCGCAACCGACAGCGTGGGACAACCGCTCGCCGGAGTCCTTGCACGCCAGGAAGCCGTGGCACATCCAGCGACGCGTCGTACCATCCCGACAAATGTAGCTGAAGCCGCGCTCGTGATTCCGATCCGGTGCACAGAAGCTCACCTTCTCGATGGTCTGATCCACAATGAGACCCTTCGTCTCATCGTCCACCACACGCAATCCGTCTCCGCTCACATGGAGTAAGCCACGCACCGGACGCCGTCTCGATTGCTGCAAAACGGGAGTTCATTAAAAATATGTTGATTAAGATTTCAAAAGAAACAAAAACCATTCAGTGGGAAATTGAAGACTGATCATTGATGATGAGATACAATGCAATGGAAAACTTCCTTTCATACTTCCTTAAATCACAAGTTCTGATATGTTTTCTGTTTTCTTCTGTTTTTATAAAATAGGCCTTTAACCCTTTCAGGACTTGTTCTCATAATAAGTCAATCGTTGCGTGTTTCGTTTCGTTATTTTTTATTTTTAGTCATATGACCTAAGATATCGTTTACTTCAGCCCACTTAAAATGTGTTATTTAATTACGTGGATTATTTGTATTCATTTTAAGAATATTATGAGGGTTAGCCAAAGTCTATATGCAAAAGTGATTTTTCAAATATAAGTATAAACATAAATAATAATAAATAGCTGTCACACTAACTCACTATCTGACTTTACTTTATGTTCTGAACGTATGTTCTCTTAAGCCATCAAGAAAATGTAATTATATCATCTCAAAGCTTTATCTCTTTAGCTTTATCTATATCTATCCCGAAATAGCTAGAGGATTAGCATAAAAGTCAACACAGCGCAACTGCAGTCTGAAATCATATTTCAAGCTCAATTCGCTAACTGAATGGTTTTTACAATTGGTTAAATGCCATTGGACTTACCCTCAGCACTTTGAGTGCCTCCTCGCAGACCTGCATGCCGCGCGACTCGAAGACCTCCACGCAGCCCAGATACTTGACCGCAAAGGAGCAGGTGGCCGAGCGCACGGCCTCCTCATCGGCCTGCCATTGGTGCGGCTTGGATGATTCGGGTACGCGATCCTTGCGACGACGAAACGAGTCTCTGAACGAGCGTCGCAATCGATCCATCTTCTTCGGCGACTTCTTGCTAAACCGGAATGAGGCGGATTTCTGTGGGTGGGGCGCAAATGTAAATGTTAAAACATTGCGATGATTGTATATGATGATGTGTGTAGGTGCCATATGGCAGCGCGACACGAGAGCGAAATGGAGAGAAACAGGAGAAACAAGTGCCGTCATCGTTGCGATCAGATCAACCCTCGTTTTGTTTGATAACCTACCCCATTCTTGACATCGCCGAATTTTCCGCGTGTGAAGCCGCGCTCCAGTGGTTCGTGCGTGTGTGACGATGAGTTTCCCATGGCTGCGGTCGGTGCGCCTCTCTCTCTCTCTCTCTCTCCCTCTCTCTGTCTTTCTCTGACGCTGTCTCTGTCCCTGTTTGGCTCACGTGCGGAACTTTAGCGTGTGTGTGGGTGTGTGTCTGTGTGTGTGTCTAGCCGGTTTTGGCTTTGGCGTGAGTAAAATGCTGCCAATAACCGTTACAGTTTTAAAACTGGCCAGCCAGAGTGTTGCCAGATGTTTGAGCGTCAGCTGGATAGATGCTTCTCTCTCTCTCTCTCTCTCTGTCACTTTGTTACTCTCACACTCTCACTCTCTTTGTAGAGTAAATATGGCAGTCTTTTGTTGATATCGATTTGTGTTTTATTTTATTTGATTGTTTCTTTTTTATTTTATTGATCTATTTATTGGCTTGTTGAATGCGCAAATTTATTTGTTCATTGAATTTGAGTTATGAAATTGTTGATTAAATTTATTGATGACTTGCTGCGCGATCTGCAATGTGTGTTCAAAGTGTGTTAAAGTGGAAAGTGGAACCACAGACTTCAGCTAATAATAAACACTATCAAGCGGCAGGTCTGACGTCTCTGATTATGCATTGCTTTCCACTTCGAATCGCAGTACTCCTCATGTGACTCACACGCTTATCGGCTGAGTAACGCCCCCAAAAAAATCTATCGAAACGTATCCATAATTGTGAATAATACTATATTTAGTATGATTTGGCTTGACTAGAAAATAACGGTAACCTTCCGGCCCGAGTGTCTATTGCTACTACTCTACTCGTAAGCTCGTGGGGGCTAAGTAACCTATGAGAGCAGTCCGAGCAACCTCCAATGAAAAAAAAAAAACAAATGGAAAAAATAACGTCGAGATCGGGAACATTAGTCGCTTATCGTAGCGTACGGTCGCCTGTCTCACGTAATTGTTTACACACATTTAATTTTATTTTTTATTTTGTTTAATATTTTTTGTATTCTTTTTTTTTTTTTTTGTGTTCTACGCTCTTATTTATTTATACTTTGTGGGGCTTTTGTTTTCTTTGCGCTGCGGAGACATACGCTGACGTTTTTGTGACTTTATCACATGTCTCATATTGCGGTAAACTTTACCGACTATGTGTGCTTTAATTTATAAGTGATAGCCCGCCCCTACGCCAAAAAACAACACGCTTTTCTGCCCACCAGCCGCCAACGGGCCGATAGCAGACACTCAACACTCGCAAATAATGCAGCACAATTTGATCGGAGATCTGTGAGAGAGACTGTATTATATGGCTTAAGTCGGGCAGACTTGGGCTTAAGAGAGTCAACACTTCAGAATTTCGGTTGAGAATATGTTAAAAGAAAACTTAGTTGCTTAGATTTGCTTATCCTTACAATGAGTACGTTAACATGACAATATCTTATCAGACATCCATGACACATTATACATATATAGACATGTATATGTATTTGCTTGCCACTGCAGTTACTTTGTTATTTATCACGTAGTCAGCGATATTACAATGCAGTTGTGTTGTCTTAACCAGTGTAGTTTTAACTCTTT
This sequence comes from Drosophila grimshawi, assembly GCF_018153295.1. Classification (NCBI taxonomy): domain Eukaryota; kingdom Metazoa; phylum Arthropoda; class Insecta; order Diptera; family Drosophilidae; genus Drosophila; species Drosophila grimshawi. Next base: position 25,631,359 of record NW_025062900.1, read on the forward strand.
GACGTCAACGTTTAGTTGACATGTGTTAATTGCACTGTTCAACACTGGCTAACGAATTTATCGGGTATTCGCGACTGCACTGAAAAGATACAGATGAACACTAAGTCCGAGTTCAACGTCATGACAACACAACAAACAACACAAACAAAAAAAGTGTCTTTCGAATGCGTTGCAACTTCACTGCCAGAGGGAATAAGAATAAGCAGCTTTCTTCTTAACTTAACTGTAAATGTTACAAAACTGGTTTGAACATTTATTAACTGATTGCCCAGCTCGACTGTCGGCTGGTTCTTTAAGCCTTGTGCTTTGTGCTGTTGGTGTAGCTTCCACAAGGGCATTCGACAATTTTGAGCTTTGGTTTTCTACACACGATTAAGAGACTCAGGTCTGCTTTCAGTTTAGAGCATTTAGATGCTGTGGATGCTGTTTGACTGCATTTTTGGTCAGAGGCAACTGTGTACTTGGGCGTGTCTCTGCGGTTTATTTGTGAAGGGTCAGCTGGCTAATCAAATTAGAGCCATAAGGCGTGAGATTCAGTTTGGTGTTGGCCACAGCTGCACAGCTGCATGACTCCGAATGTGGGTCATTCACAAAAGTAGAATACTGTTCACAGACAACTCTGAAACAGCTAAGAACCTAATTCGGTCAATAACACAAAGTAAATGTCATTACAAGTGATTAAATTGTATAAAGAGCAAAGTGCAAAGGCAAGTTAATTAATTGCCCTAACTTTGTGCTAGAACTTTTTACTTATTTTGAGAATTGAATACATTTTTCCAACTTTGGAGTTTATCAATTATTTTAAGTCTTGCATACATTTTTCAAGAAAAATATTTTAATCTACGAAAACAGTAAATGTGTTAAAAAAAAAAAAAAAAAAACTAAAGTTATATAAAAATAAATTTTAGCGGAAAACGTACTTCTTTATATAGAGCTTATGTTTTTTGTTCATATTTAGTGAGCAGTTTTCGTATGAAGTTAGTCGGTATAACTGGGAAACTCCATTACAAATACCTCACATACAAATGCTCTCGTATGACTCATTGGATGGGAAACAGCATCAGACACACGTTTCAGTTATGCACAAATTATCAGTGAGTCCGCAGAATATGAAAAGCCTATTAAGTCACGCACTAAATTCAAACATGATTTCATAAGTGACAACAATGGGCTAACAGCGGCGAAGCACAGGTCGTCATACCAAACGGAAAGGGTTCATTCAACCAGTAAGCCAGACACGAAACAGGTTCCACTCGAACAAGAGGAAAATCAAAATTGTGCGAGCACTAAATACAAATCAGATGGGAGTCCGGATACATGTACACACATACACACACATGCATACATACATACACAGACACATACATGCATACAAATGTACAGAGTGACAGCGTAGGTTGATAAAGCGTTATAGAATCAATATTTACTTAATAAATTTATATATTTTCTTCATATTTACCGTGTAGGTTAATTAAGATAGCCAACAGATCGTTGTACTATATCTATATATATATATATATATATATATAAATCCTGATTAAAGCAAACAATGCACGTCGAGTTGAGCTAACAAATAAATCAAATCAATCACCTGAAATTCAAACAAATCGAATTTCTTTGAAATTAAATCAAATAGTTGGTACTATCTGCAAAGGTCATAATTGAAAGTATATGGTTCATACTATGTCAACTACTGTCTATATAGTATTAACTTGATATTCTTGATATTATAGAGTTTGCTTAAGTTATCAACACAAACACAATCATATATGTAGATGTGTACAATAAATCATATGGCGCTGATCTTTAACGCATGACATTCAATGACATAATGAACAATTGTAAATTAGCGTGCCACAGAAAATGGCAATTTGTGCTTTTTAGACAGCATTAAACAATTAACCCACGCGAGCAGTCATTGACACTAAACTTGATGGGCATATATATATATATATATATAAAACTTTATCTGTGGTATCTATGTATTACATTAATTAATGTTGCACAACGACAATAAAGCTGGCGCCCACCAGCTGCTGCCCGATGTTGGGGTTGGTGTTGGTGTAATTAATTTGGTGCCCCCAAAAGGCCAACGACACTTGTTGCACATTTACCAGATCCGTGTCTGTCGAACTCTAATTGCTTGACCAGCACCACCAAATATGCCCAATGATGACAACCACCGGCTGCGTTTGCTTACACCAAGGAACAGTTCTAGGCACATCCACCTGGCCAAAGGCGATAACTTTGCCTCACGTGCTAGAAAAGATTTCTGTTATTGCTATCATTGAGCACGTTTCCTGTCTGCCTGCCATAATTCATAATTTAAGGCATATACAAATTGTAGGCAGCAGTTCATTTGATATGCATAAGCAGGGATCAATTCTGTGCGGTACGTGGGCTTAGTGCCACTTGATAAAGTCGCTCGGCGAGTTTTGGATTATACTAAAGACAACACGTTCGAGGTGCGCTCGGCTTACAACTTGATCTTGGGCTTATTGGCATTAGGTTACAGGATAATCATTTTGAAAGGGAAAGGTAACGAATACACTTAGAAAAAAATATGGCCAACCATTTTGAAAAAGCGCTTTCAAAGACAAAAACCAAAAGTGAGGATTCAGAATTGAGTGTAATTCAAAGAACAATCTTGCGTCCATCCCATGGAAATGCGTACTTCGCAGAAAATGAATCTGGTTCCCTTGCCATCCCATTGTAATATGCAATTTTAATCTGTAGTTCTGTGAAGATATTTTACCTAGCTAGACAATGGGTGCTTGCATTCCTGTATGCATTTCAGCCAGAGAGAGGCAGAGAGAAAGTTCACACGCTTTGGACTGGCCAAGGCAGAGCGGAAAAAGGATACACATTTTATGGCTTCCTTTCTGTTCTGTTCTGTTCTGTTCGTTCAAGCCAGCTCTTCGCCGAGTACTTAATATGCAATTATAATTATGCCGCCCTGCGTTTTCTTCGTGTTGTTGTTGTTTTTGCCTAACGAGGGGTATTCGAAGTTGATCAACCACCAAAGCTGCTCGTCGTCCTTTCGATGAAACCAGGCGACGTTTTTTATGTACAAAGAGCAGGGGGTTGCTGTTGGCGGAGTGTTGGAATTTATAATTTGTATATGCCCATTCTGCTTGCTAGTGTTGGTGGTCGTGGGAATTTTTGATCAAACATGAATGCCAAAGGACTGTGGCACATACATAATCAGTATAAATGTTCAAACACAAGACACAGCTTAACGCATGTTTAGCCAAGCAATTAGGAGAGAGTGCCCCAAGTAATAATGATATCAATTAGGTTGCATAATGTACATTAGACGTTGTATTAAGAAAATGGGCAGCCACAATTGATGCAATTTGTACAGATCTCGTGTGTCGCATGAGAAAATGATGACTGATTGCACAAGCAATAACACTAAAAGAAAAATTTGACAATTCGGTTAAAGGAACTGCTCCTAAAATCTAAGCAGCAAGCGACACGAAGCAGTGCGCTAGAAATTCGCATAATAGCAATAATAATAATAGCAAAAATAATAATAACAATAAACCGAAATAATAAACCCAGGAAAGTTTAAGACAACAATAATGAGACGAAGTGTAGAACAATATTCTCACAGCTTGTATTTTTGTGCGAATGACGCATTTGACTGTCTTTCGGCGTGTAAGAAAAGGGTAAGTTGCCAAATAATTGCACAGCATCAGCAGAAGTCGCGGAGGAAATACTTTAGCAGCTTCTTGGGTTCCGTGGGATCTGAGCATAGAGGTTTTTAAGGTTCTAGTTTTATGCGCCGTACGCATAGATAAATTCACACGCCGCTAATAGAAACGCACCCTTAACTACTCAGTAGGTAGTTGGCTGTGGCTCTGGCTGTGGCAGGGGCACGGGCACGGGCAGGGGCATGGGGAGTGCGTATAGGGCACACATTCCTATGCACCCAGTGCGTTGCATTGCCAGCTGCCCCTCAGGGTTAGAGCTGCAGCATGGCAGCATTGCAGCATTGTTTTCCACAGTTGAAGTGCGTCATTATTAGCTGTCAATTGGGCGTTGATTCGACCAGCATGAAGTTTACCTGAGCGGAGCTCTGTGATGGGAAACTGCAGACTGCATCGATGATGGGAAATGCGAGGTGTGAGAATTATAACTCTGCATCTTGGGTTGACCATTTGAAACCCATGAGATCAATTGTTAAATATGTACCTGGGAGCTTATACAGGTATGCATATAAACAAATTGTTACACAAAGATAATGTGAAAAAAAATGTTATTTTATCATTCGGCTTTCGAGCTATGATCAATTGAACGAAAGTTGTCCTATTTAAATGGCGAGGAGTGTATGTGCAAGATAAAAAAATAGATGATCTTTTTGTGTATACACATCTTAAGAAATCATTTAAAATCTCTTTAGTGTTGATGACCAAGTTTGTTGCCACAGACCAGTTATTATGGGGCTGATAGTAACATAAGCCCTGTTGAAGCATATTGATTGCCTGTGACTCCGACAACAACATCCGCAATGCGCCTCCTTCGAAACCTGGCCACATCCTTTAACAAAACAAACAAACAAAAAACGAACCACTTGAGAAAGCCTCTGAAAAGCAAGCGGAAATAAGAAAGAAGTCGCAGAAACAAAAGGGCCACATGTAAAAAACATTTAAAAAAAAGAAAAAACAAACATATAAGCACACATTTCGATAATTTCTGAAGTACGAGCAAGTATAGAATGCTGCCTACACACACACACACACACACACACTCTCACACACACACTTAGAAACCAAGAGGCATATGCCAAAAAAGGAAACAGGAGGAATGAAAAGAAAACAAAACATTCGGCAGCCATTGGAATCAGTCGCATCTGCCCAGCGCTCCAGATCCCGAGGCACGCTCCGATATTAACAATGCCGACATATGTGTGCTGCACGTGGAACCTCCTCTGCTCCTACGTAGTAGCAGTAGCTGTAGTGCTGTGTACCAGCCACATAGCCAGACACATGTCGTCTGTGGTCTCTTGTGCGCCATCAGGTAGGGAAGAGAACACTTTGGCTCGCTTTGGTTTGTTTGACTGTGCTGACTCCCTATTTCTAAGGGAAATACACTGACAAACAAGCAGAGAAATCCCTACTTAAATGCTTACCTAAGGCTAGGCCTAACAAAGAAAATAAATGAATTATAATTAGTGTTAATAATTACATAAAATGTTGCTATATAAAATATGTTTTTCTGCTTAAATATATTAAATATATATATATTAAATTTCAAGAGTTGTATGCGTCTCTTAAAACAAATCAAGCTCAAAAATAAATACTATATCCTAGCCGTTTCTCTCAGTGTGGCAGAATCGATTGTATGTGCATCTGCTGAGAAAACAACATCTGCTCTATGCAACAGAAGATACTCTGGTAAAATGCAATCAAGTTGGTAAGAAGAAACCTGACTATATTCATGAAGAACAGCAAGCTTGTGTGTGTGGTGTGTAGTGTGTGGAATACCTGTGTTTTGCATTCCTCATGCAAATTACATAATGACTCAGCTGCACACACACAGCTACATACAGCTACACACAGCTGTTTGTTTAAAATAACACACAGATACACACAGAGCGCTCTTAACTGCTTTGGAAACCTGTTTTCACACAACTCGTTCCGAGTATCAATCTCCGTTTAAAGATTACCAGCAACTAAGAACCATGTAAGAATCATAATTTATGCAGTTGACTAAAGCCGAACAGGCAATCAATAAAACTCAAAACAACAAAATCCAGCAAGATTTGAAATTCATAACTCATATCCGATATAGCATTCCAAGTCGGGGTGTTGCATAACTAGTATATATGTAGACGTATGTATATGTAAACCACACAATACTCATTCGTATGCGTTGGATACAGCATTGAGAATTCACTTGAATCGTGAATAATCGTATGCAAAAGAATTTAAGAGTTTCTCAACGCACAAATTCCTTAATGGGAGGTGAGCAATTTCACGATAAAATCAATCAATAATTTACATAGCTTTCTCTTGTGAGCCGAGAAACTATGACTTCAAAACAAATATTCTAGACGCCTTACTCTTTCTGGCTTTAATTTGAGTTTAGCCTTTGGCTTATAGCTATCAAAGTATGGAATTGAATATCATTTGGCTCTGGATTAAAAATGATCATGACAAATTCAACGAGACGCAATAAAAACTCTCAAGTTAATTTTTTGTATGGGCCAAATTTTAGCCTGCGGCCTAAAGCAACTCGTTGAGATCGTCGAAAACTAAGAAACCACAATGATCTTTGTATGTGTGTGATATGATAGGTGTGTATAATATGTATAAAATAATCAGCGTTTTACTTAAATATTATCATTTTGCGCTGACATGGACAAACAAAAGTGCTGTGAGCAGCAATCTGTTATCTGACATATCAGGCAGATATATATTTTTTCGTATTTTCGCTGTTCCGTGTTTTGATAAGCGACAAAAACAACTAGTGAAATTCTTTTGACGTTTTATAATCCACGTGCAGCCTGCCCCAAAGATGTCAACTGCGATTAGTATTAGATAAAAGTATGTGCTCTATGCTAATTATCGCACAGATTATGGACCATACATTTCCATTTCCGAGAGTTTCCAGTGTGGATTCGATTCAAAAAACCAACGAGGCTTGACAGTCACTTTTTGTGCCCCATTCTCTGCTCTGATTGTCATTGTTTAACGGGGCGCTCTGGGAGGGCGTAGCTTGGCGGGGTTTGAGTTCCAAATCAATTTAATTGTGCGCGAGAGTGTGACAAAAGTTTTTGTCGCTCTCAATTCGATTGCTTTGCCAGCGCGCTAACAATTTGTTTATGTGGTGCAAACAAATTCTCCTGCCACCAGCGCCTGTTGCCACTCAATCAGTCTGTTGGGCCCGGCGCCTAAATATATGCCAAATAAAATGTACACAAGCGCACCCAAAACAGTCTATGAGAGAGTGGGGAGGGGAGGGGACGAAAGTCAGGCAATCGATAATGCGGCATGGTACGTAAACAAAAACGGAAAACTATTCCCGGAAAGAAGCCTGCAATGTGTGCGGGGTCGACAACTGGCCACTGGCCATAGATAAAACCTGCACTGCACACAAAAAAAAAAAGTTTAATTAAGTTTATTATACAACAATTTTCTATATTAAAATTGTAATATTCAATACAAATATAATCTAGAGCTATGCAATATATTTGAATTCAATATTTTGTAATGTGATTAAGTTCTGATTAAATTAACTCGAACATACGAAAATGTTCTTTCGCAAATTAACGTAGCATTTTTAAACAAATTTTATTTAGAAATGTATACAGTCTAGACAAAAATGATTAAATTAGGTTTAATATAAGACAATTCCTAAAAAGGTGTAAAGATCTTGACCCGAGCATGGAAATCAATTACTTAATACAAATATAGATAGATCGCAGTCTACACAAAAATGATTAAATTAAATTGAATATAGGACATTTTACAGTCTTAAAATTGAAATAAAAAATAATAATAATAATAATTGGATTCATTATTTTCTAATGTGTTAATTTTTAAGTTCGGATTTCTCGTTTTAATTTCAGTGTACAAATTATGACGGCAGATATAGATGACAGTCTAGACATGGCAAGACTCCAGCTTTTACCTTATCAACTCTTTAATTTCAATCAATTTATGTAACTCGATTGTAACAATAAAGTTCGAATTTTAATAAACTCTTTTGGAGACTTGCAAACTGAACAAAACTACAAAAGCACAAAGCGCAATAAATATGAAGCAAAAGTTTTCTTGAACTAATGTCTGGTTAGTTTGAACACTCTAACTTAAATCACAAGCAAAATTTAAATGTTGTGTTGGTAGTAATAAATAAGTTCAATTACGAGGTACCTTGGATAGATAGTAAAAACTTCAAAAAATATAGATAAACAATTGCAAATAACAATATATTGGTCATTTGTCATTGTCAGTTGCATTAAAGCGCTTCACAAAAGGCAAAAAGATATTTACAATCAAATTTATGAACTGCTGCAGTATAAGATGTATAGTCAGATGTAGCAAAGTACTAAGATAAACTTTGCTAGTTGTTGTTGGCTACAATTTTTAATTGTAATTGATAGCAACTTTCCATAATTTTGCATTGCTTTCATTGCCGGCACTCTCAAGGTTCATTAGCTCAAAATGCCATTACATTGCTAGTAAAAACTTTATTAAAAGCGCTTACTAATCACAGCAACATTAAGGAATCAACGTAAGCAATTAGTCAAGTTTAATTTCCTGCCATAACCGAAGGAGAACCTAAGAAGCATAGCTAAATGGTGATAAAGATAAAGTGCAATCCCCTCCCCACCCCGCACACACACACACAAATAATGTATGCAGCCACCAGTCCAACCCCAATCGACCTGAGGCATCAGCATATCAGCCAAGTTAATGAGTTGGCCAAGTCAAGCAATTGCCATGGGGAGAATGAAAGCAAAATGCTTGAGAGCCACATCGACTACGAGATGCCCTGTCTGCAATGTACGGTCGTAGGGAGAGTGAATCATATTGCCCAAGGATGCAATTCTAACTCATAAAGTAATAATGTAATAAGCTGCTGAGGCAGGCTGAATTTACAAAACATGGCCCAGGCGATGACGATGACGATGACGATGACGATGCGAAGTCGAAGACGAAGCCAAACTTGTTCCTTGCAACAGCAACAGTATCTGCCGCATCATCATCATCACCATTATCATTTGTTAGCAGCAGTTAATCAACTGGGCTGCGCTGCATAAAAATAGAAAGGAAATTCCATAAAATTAAAGTTTTATGTATGCTCTTAAGCAGCAGCAGCAACAAATGCAACTGCAACTATAACAACACAGCAGCCACGTCCAAGTCCAAGACCACGTCCAAGTCAAAGACAAAGCCGGGTTTAGTTTAGTTTGCTTGGCTGTTTGTTGAACTTGCGAGCTGCCGAGCCACGTTAAGCGAAAGCCAACAGCAGCTGGAGACGCCACAGCTCCAGGAGCTGGTGCCAAAGAATGCAGTTTGCCACAATCGAAAGGCGAGAAAAGTAGCCAACAACAAGAAAACTGGTTTCCTTCCAACAACAAACAGTTGGGTTTTTATTTTGTTTTTTTTTTGTGCTGCCAACATTCATTTTATTCTTACTTTTTGCTGTGGCTTGTTACCAGTTTTGTATTGTTTTTATTTTTCTCAGTATTTTAAGCCCAAACATTTGCGGCGACTCCATCTCAAGCAACTTGGGGGCGTACCCTATGAGAAGTTTTGTCTAACCCGCCGAGATTTATGTTGATCCAATCTTGGCCAAGAAGTTAATAAGCATACTTTGCGGCTGGCAACCGCAGCCCAAGTTCGATAAGAGAAACATATGTAATTAACTCTGTTGTGAATAAGTTGTAGATAGTATTTACATATAAAGTAGCTTCTCAATATTTTCTATTTATGAGCTTAAATAAATTAAGCATAGTTCGCAAATTGCTTATAAGCAGCAAAATATTAGCTCATGCCCAAAAACAAAGAGGCTTTCGTACCAATCAAATCAAACGACACTAAAATACAGCTCATGATAGGGTTACACTTTGCATAAGATACATTTGCATATAGAGAAAACTTTGAAATTTTGTGGGTGAGAGTGGGTGAGAACAGAAACTAAAAACTATTTCATTGTGTTGCAGACACTCTCTCCCTTAATTGCTTTCGCTAATTGAGTAGGCTTATAATTAATAGTAGTAGTAGTAGTAGTTAGTTCTCAGGCACACACAGGTGCAAATAAAGATTTAGATACAGATACACAGATGTGCAGATACACAGATACTGTGTCATTAGTCATTTGAGGGTTCAATGGAGACTATTCCACGCCAAATCGGAGCAGCTATCCATAATATGCTCGATTGAGAGTGTGGCGCCACAGCTAACCAACTCTTCAGAATATTATCGCATAATATATTTAATTTGAGAAGAATAAAATAAAAAATCAATGGATATCAATTGAGATTGTGAAATGATTTGTTTACATTGAAGGCAGCCAGAACAACAAGCAAGTAAAAACAAAACAATAGGCAACATTTAGTCAGACAGAGTCATCAATGAATCATGTTTGTATATATGTATGTATGTGAATGATAGCAGTAGACAGATTATTTGCCATATATATAAGTGTATGTGTGAGCGCCAAGCCCGCTAATTGCAAACGTTTTTTTTTGTTGCTGTTGCTGTTGCCGTTTTCAAGTACACTGAATTGGGCCTTGTTAATTTGTGACTCAAACTCTGACAATTACTTTTAAGGTAGTGCCTAATAGATTTAAGTGTGGCTAGTAGTTATACGAACTGGTGTTATTCAATACTCGCCATAACATTTAAGAACTAAACCATGTCATTTTATCAGTTTAATCAGCAAGCTGTGTGGCTAAAGAGAATGAAGCCATATCTATGTAAACACACATATGTACACATGTATATATGTTCGTAAGTGTAAGATTCTTATCTACCTTGTTTATTTACTTCCTGTTCCATTTGCAAGCAGCGAGCCAAAAGAATCTCAGTAACTCTAGCCCCTTTACAATTATTTGACTGCATTGCATTTCAGAAACGCCAAAACTCTGCCAGCTAAAAATTCGTAATAATTTAGCAATGCTGAAAAAACAATTCGTATGCAACGAAATTCAGGAATAAAAATAATGTCGAATACGAAAGTTGAGTCGATCTCAAAACTTGTATTCAACAACGACAACGACAACAGCAACAACAACAGCAACAACAAATGTGTTTTTAAAATCCAAGAATTGTATGCAAATTATTCTCATTGGATGCAAAAACTCGTTTTCGCATTGGAGCGCAGAATCCATTGGTGACTCCATCTCCATCTCCGTCTTCGTCTCAGTAGTATCCATTCAATTCCATCGATAATAATACCGATTACATACACATACAAATAATATATATGTATTGTTGTTTACGTAGCTGATTTTATTGTGGCTGTTGTTGTTGTTGTTGTTGTATGACATTTTGGCAAGACATACCATTTAAATAATATTTTTGTTCGGTTTCTATCCAAATGCAGTTAATCCAGCAGTAAATATACGTTTTCAGGTTATTACTTTGGCACGGTCAAATATTTGTTGTGTTTAGGCCATCAAACCGGTTTTGAGCCTTATATAACTTATTCCGATTTTTTTTGCTAACGTGTTTCATATGTGTATTTGTATTTATTTCATCTAATTATCGTAGTAAGCAAACTCAACAACACTATTGAGAAACGGCGCAACACAACACTGCTGATCAAACCAGTAACAGAAAACGTGTAAAAACGCAACCCCCCCTTGAGTTTGGTATAGAACGTTACGCGGACATTGGACCACAAAACTCTGCAGACTGACAAACTGACGAACTGACGGTCAGCGGGCGACGCGTTTTTCGGAGAGGTTTGTTCGATACGACGGCTCAAATTGCTCTACTGTACTGCCGCACCAGCGACTACCTCGTAACTCAATTGAGTCAAGCGCGCCTCTGAAGAGAGCGAGACTGAGTTACGGAGAGAGAGAGAGAGAGCGAGACCGAAGAGAGATACACTGAAAGAGCTTGTTGTTGTCGTTGTTGTTGACAGCTGTTGGCTCTGCATTTGAGTGTTGTGTGCCTTACGCTCTTTGTTGATTGAGTGTGTGTGTGTGTATGTGTGTGTGTGCGTGGATTTACTCGGTGCCATTGTGTTTTATTTACTACCAACAACGTCAGTTACCTCGAGCGGAGAACGACACCGATAAAATTGCGACGCGTTTTATGCAGCTTGTAGATTTTGTGGAGTCGGCTAACGACAGACAGATTTCGGCCAGGTATACATCTCCAAATGCGCTACTTATGACAGTGATCACATCTGAACTCAGAAAATATCCCTGGCAATTTTCTTTTACATGACAAATCGTAACATATTTATAAAATAAAATTCATTATTCTTATGATTTATATATTTATTGTCTCAACCTATATACTGAGCTGTCATATACATATGTGCCCATATGCCTCGATTTATTAAAAGTAGCGCATCTAAAACCAGTTGTTCGGTCTGCAGCTGCCAGTTTTACATACAAGCCCAAGCATATACACACGCACACATATACAGTAATACCTTTGGGTCTGAAAGTGATTGCCAAGAGCCGAAGAGAACCTTAAAGGTTCAAGAGTAATTCTAAAGAGAAACACTAGGTGGATCAACTGTTGTTTTATGATCGTAGTTAATCAATATTGTTATACAATGCAATGACAATAGATGTTAACTGATTAACTAAACTGAGTTATCGACAATTGAACTTATCAATGCGCATTGTTTCAATGCCCAACCCAAATTCCACTAAAATAATGTCAAATGATCGATCGAGCTGCCATCGAACGAACAAAACAATAAGACAAGGTCGTTGCAGCCTAAAGAGACGTCCCTGGAATTAAAGAGACAAAGAGACGAGTACTACTAAGGGATAAGAGCAATTGTTGCCATGCGATGGAAAGGTCGAAAAAAGAGAGGGAGCGAGAGAGAGAGAGAGAGCGAGAGAGGGCAAACAAAGAGCAAATCATAATGCTCAACATTGGAACGTGCGAAAAATTGCAATGCATCGTTTTGAAGACATGGCAAATGTATATATGTATGTATATAGGTATGTATGTATGCATATATGTACAATGTATGTTTGTATTTATGCAATGATGGATCAGGTAACAGGTAAAATAGGTGTCTCATCCGAGCATCGATGGGTGATTGGCAAACGCGAAACTAACAAGCAACAAAATCTTAATGGTAACAAGAATATGGCCAACGACAACTTTCTTCGTTAACCACAAATTGCAACCACTAAAAACAAAAAGAAAAAAAACAAATCACAGTCAAGTTAAATTCTGCAATGCCAGCAAAAAGTGCTGAGCGGGTCAAAAAGCGAAATATCAATTGCAGTCGTTGTGTGTTTGCACACATACATAGATACACACATACACAAATGCATAGAGACACAACACCTACACACCCACACTCAACCACACAGCCATACAATGGATAAATAGACAAAAGATAAGCTCCTCTAACAATAGCTGAAAATGGCGAATGGTGAATGGTGAATGGGGATTGGGGATTGGCAAATGGACACAAGCTGAGAAATCAATGTCGACGGCTGGACAAAGGCCACATGTTGAACTAATCAGAGATTTAATCAAACTACGCAAATGCAGCAAAGAAACCCATACAAAAACGATCAAAATGTGGGGATTGGAAGAAAACCATGGGGAAACACACTAAAAAAATATTGTATTTATACAGTTATTTATCGATCGAACAAGTGTCTTTACAAAGTTCGTTTGCTTTACTATCAGGCTTTATACCATCTCTAGGAATAGAGCCTTTTGTTATTAATTATTATGCGATTTAATCCAGCGCTGCAGCATGTTGCTTATATGTATTATGTATTTGTTGTTGTATTTAGTTATTGTGGTTGTTTTTATAAGCCTTAATATTTTTTTTTTTATTTTCAATGGGCACTTGTTTCTCTTTGTTTAATGTAGCTATGGAAAAAAGTTAATAGCTTACCTTAAATATGGAAAAATTGAGCGTTGATATCTGAAAAGAAAGAGAGAAAAAATACATTTTAGTTGAGCACTTAAAGTCAGTTAAAAAATTTAAATTTACATTTCGTGCTGGCAACGCTGCGAGAGAAATGCGCTCTTAGTTCGAATTAAAGAGCTTGCAGTTGAGAATAGCAATGACATTGTGGACACTTAAGAAGCGCGACAATTACAAAAGGTTCTCACAGTCATTAGGGTCGTGAGCCATCGCAAGACTCGTGCTCACGTATTGTGTGTGTGTGTGTGTGTGTGTACATGTAATACAAATGTGTTTCAAGATTAATGAACAAACATGCAGCTGGGCGCATGGTGCTCAAGTGCTGCTTGAGACGCCAGCAGTCTGGGCAGAAAAGCTTGAGTGGTTTCGAGCAAAAAGCTCACTCATCACTCATCTGTCTAGGCTTATTCGTCACAGTTTCGCATACCCTTTGTCATGGGGGAAACTTTCGGTCAGAGGCAAGTTCTTTCCTTGTAGAAGACAACGACAGACTACGGTAAATTATAATCAAGGGTATTTAAGCTTCGGCCTGACGGGTTTATCTATTCATTCTTTCTGTGCTGTTATACTTTAAGCTTGAGCTCAAACGCGGTTGAATGAACTTCAATGATGAAGCGATGTGCGAAATTGAAATATCCTATATAAAACATGTTCAGCTTAGCCATATTTATAAGCAATTAGTTATTTATTTGCCTATTTTGCCGCCCACCGGATTACTGTGTAGTATCATCTATGTAGTTCTCGTCACTTTTTTACAGGGGTTAGTTTACATTTCACACCCATTTGCCTGACAAGCAATCTGCTAAGGGTTGCACAAACCCCTCAATATCGAATAGCGAATAAAAAACGCGGATACCGAGTGAAATTTTTCAAGTGCCTGCACCAGGCGCAAATGCAATTAAAAACCATTTAGCAGCTTAAAGGCAATAAGCCACAGATTGCCACAAAAAAATATGAGGCGTATTTTCATAGCGGGCACCGGCATTATCTGATATTTAATTGAGGGCGGCGGTGAGGCGTGTGAACGAACATGCAGCGTGTGATTTAACTCGATTATATCCTGCAAATGGGGAAAATCATAAACTAAGCGATAGATGAATACCCACTTGAAGCAGTATTGAGCCAAAAACGCTAATGGATTAGCCATTTCACTATTGATTGCCTGCGGCCTGAGGGAACAAACTTTAGACATAATCGAAAATATTAAAAAACTAAAATTTTTAAATATAAATTATTTTTAGATGCATTAATAAGTATTCAACTGTTTTAAAATTTCTTGTGAAAATATATTAAAATTTTATATAAGAACTGAACAAAGCTTAGGCCTAATAGAAAAAATTAGAAAACTAAACTTTTTAAATAGAAATTATTTTTATATGCAATAGTTAACTATTCGACTGATTTAACAACTTTGTGAAAATATATTAAAATAATTAAATATGTTCAGTTTTGTATACATGCACGCACGCCAGTAGAAGGAATTGAGATTTTTCCATGAATTCTGATAGTATTTATTGCATACTTTTAGGCTGCCTTTTGGGTGACAAATTTCTGGTAGAGCTGCTGACGGAAAACACGTCTAAAACATAAACACTTCTTCGTGCAGTATTTTTTCCGCGAATCAAGAACCGTAGAGTTCATGAAGACAGTTTATAAGCAAATAGCTCTTACGTGTCTCCGTCTCCGTCTCGATCTCTCTCTCTCTCTCTCTCTCTCTCTCTCTCTCTCTCTCTCTGTCTCTCCTCGTTGCCATTCGCAAAGTGGCTGTGAAATGTTACTGCACAATTTGTTTGTACAGCATCAATTTTGAAGCGGCTCTCAATGTCAACTGTCAGAGCCAAAGAGTAAAATGCGTAATGCAATTTCATTTTGCAGCCTCATTTCTTCATCAGTGCTGTTCCCGCTTGCAGTCTGCAGCACACAGCTGAATTGACTTGCCTGCATCTAAGTTCTGCAGCTGTGTCTGATGCGAGGGCTTCTGTGGGCAACTGGGCAACGGCCGATTGCAGATGCGGAGTCATGTCGGAGTCGCAATTCAAAATGATGCTACTGCCATCGCCCATCGCCTGTTGCCCTTCGCCTGCCTTCTGCTTCTGTTCAGCAATGTGGAACGTGGAACGTGCTCGGTGGCGTTGAGTGGGCTGCTGCTAAAATTGCATTAATGCTATTCCACCAACTGATGTTGGGTGTGCGATAAATGTGCCAAGCAAATGTCAAATGCGCTTCCCCCATCTGTGTATGGGGCTGACTATGATCTTCTCATAATGCGTAATGTAAATATATATTTAAGTTTCGAATACGATTCTTTCAGATCCCCTGAAACCATTTGAGCAAATTATCAACTTTGAACAAAGATATCATATGGTTCGATTCGGTTGTTAAATTTATAATGAAAGGAGCAGACGACGTCAGCAAGGCGATGTTATTTTCCATTCTTTCTTATTATACCCTGAACCTATTTAAAATAGTTTCATAAGGCATATTAATTCTTAATCAGCATCAACAGCCGAGTCGATCTAGCCATGTATAGACAAACTTTTGGCTTCAATATTTGGGACAACTGATATTATGTATCGGAAGTTGGGTTCTAAAAAATGTTAAAAATGAGTGAGTTTCAATTGGTAAATTTACGGTTCGGAATCCGATTTTAATTCCGGTTGGACACCCTGGCTTAAATGCTTTTCGAATGCGTTTTGAGACTTTTTTAATTCCATTTCAATTGATTGCTTAAAAAATTAATTAGCTTATCACACGTTCTTCTTACACGCGATAAATGTACACTTTGCAATCGCAATTTAGTTACGAAATCCACACATACACACACATACACACATACGCAGTTACACAGTTACAGTTGGAAAGCCCACGTGAATCAATAAGCTGGAGGCGCCACAGACCTCACAGGTGAGCGCTGTTGGCTGAGACCCGAGGCGTGGCCTTTTGGCGAGTAGTATATGCGGCAAGATTAATGATGGTTATAAAAGTGCCTAAACTTGTTGGCCTAGCCAGCAAAACACCCACACACACACACTTGCAGCTTTAATTGCAACATACTCCAAAAACTCATAAACCAAAAGGCAACTCCCAACTTGCAACTAGCCCCCTCTCCACTTCTGCGGTCTTCGTCTCTTCGTCTCTCTCGACAGTCTCAACGGCCACGCCAAAGTCATTTCCTTTGCCAACGCACAGATCGCACTGGATGTGGTTGCTGTTGCTATTGTTGTTGTTGCTATTGTTGTTGTTGTTGTTGTTGCAGTTGATTTTCAATCGCACTTGAGGTGCTTCTCCAGCACACCTTGAAACAACAACTACAAACAGTAATAAAAGCCGGATGTCCATTGAATTGTGTGCGAAATGTTCTTGCCAAAGTTGATATTTTTATTGGCCATAGGAGTGTCCATGTGTGTGTGTGTGTGTGTGTGTGTGTGTGTGTGTGTGTGTGTGTGCGTATGTGTGCGTATAAGCTGCTAAAGTTACTTCCGTCTGCGACCATAAAACTGTGCAACAATATTATAAATGACAGGAGCTGAGCCCTCAAGGAAATGAAATTGGCTAGCAATTTTTCGGTCGGTGATTGGACTGAGATAAATGTGAAAAACTTTTCAAACAAGATTTATGAAAATGAATTCGCATTCGCAACACTGCTGATGGCAGGCTTCTAAGAAGTTGAAAAGACTTCTCTTCCCCAAACTGGCAAGACTGTTGAGGTGCACATTTTCGTCGACTCGAGCAAGGCCAGAGAAGCCATTGAATGCTGTGGGGATAATCTCTTCGTCATACTAACTAATCATGTTGAGAAAAGCCCAAATAATTGACGAGCTACTTGCTGCTCTTACGGCTTATAGTAATTATAATATATACTATAGCTAGTATTAATAAATAAATAAGGAAATAATCAAATTAAAATTTAGAATCAGAGAGAAAATAAAATAAAGGATATAATAAATACATCTGGGATTATTAAAATGATAAATGGTAAGCATAAGTAGCTTAGCAATAAGGAAAGTAAAAACCGTTAAGAAGAAGAAAAAAGGGAGAGAAAGAATGAGATATACAAAATTAATAAAAGATACGGAAATCCCTACACATTAAGCATTCTCACAGGTTTCCCTTGGATATATATTTAGTCACAGAAAGAGAGAAATCCAAGGATAATATTGAAAAAAGGCATTGTTAGATTAACACATGACACGAACAGGATGTGCGAAGCTAATCAGGTGTGTATAAGGGCAACAGGAAGGGGCAAATTCCTTAGTCTACTAGGAATACAACATTTAAGATGAATAAATTGTTGTAAAAGCAATGTCCTGCTTACTTAGAATAGGTTAGTTGAGGAAGACGCTTCTGTGCCGCCAGTGTTAAACGTTATTTATATAAATGAATTGGTATTTCTTGTTGCCTGTTGGTTTTTCATTTTCTTAACAGTGCCCACCCTGAACGGAGTTTAACATATTTTTGCACGCCCACGCCATGAAATCCTTGAAATTCCCACGGGAAATATGCGAGTGACACGCGCGCCGATTGCAAAGCTTGCTCCACCAAACGACGAAAACGAGAAAGCTGCTCTTGGCATTTACACTTGCAACGGGCAACGGGCAACGGGCAACGGGCAACGTGCAACGTGCAACACATAAACAGGAGCGCCTGCCGCAGCGTCGCTTAAGGATAATGCGCCACACGGCCACAATGCGAACAAAACCCTTGCCTTTGTCTTGGGGTTGTTAGCCCCGTCGTTCTGGGCTCGTGCACGGAAATCATGCAAAAACGTGCCGAGCACGAGCCAAGCGAAAGAAACTCAGGCTATCCTTCGAACCATTTCTCTTGATGATTTTGCGTCTGTTTGTGACTGCTGTTCTCCCCCGTTCCCCGTTCCCGTTCGCGTTCCCGTTCCCGTACACATTCCTGTTCCAGTTTGGCCTAATTGCTGCCTTCGTGGACTGGGTGACCTTCGTTCGTTCGTCTGCTGCGCCACCCCCTTGCTGGGAGTTTGTTCCTAACTTACATATTAATAGCTCATGAGGTAAACGGCGACAACACCAACAACAACAACCACCACAAGTCACAAATTCGCTAAATTATGGGGTTGCACGTTGGTCAACGCAACCGATAACAAATCGGCTCAAAGCTAAAGCCAACACACACACACACATTTCTACTTATTGTTTCTGCAAAGTTCAGAGCCCTGGCAAAAGTTAACAATCTACCAATACAAATGTGAGCCGCCTGCTCAAGTATCCTTCTTGTTCTCGGTGGTCGTGTTCGTGTCTTCCTGTCTGGCAGTCACCTTAACGCTTCGCTGCCCTCGAGTTGCCTCTTGTAAAAGGATAACAGGCAGCGCTGGCAGGCTGTGCTAAGAATACGAGAAGCGTTTGCCACTCTACTGAATTAGTCATTACTCGCATTAGTCGCAGCGCCAGAAGGAATCTATAAAAGTGTCTGACCGTTCAGCGTGGGAACAAATGCCTGCAAGATGTATTTCTCTGGGCTCTTGCTTTTTTTGTTGTCCTGCTTTAATTAGCTCAGTTACTACACTCAGACAAAAAATGTACCAAAAAATCGCAATTGAGAAAGTAAAAGAAATTGTTCTTTAAAAAAGATTTGCACTTCTACTTCTTTATACTTCCTATTGTTTTTGCCAAGTCTGAGAATTTTAGGGTATTCAGGAAACATCAGATATGCTTGTGTGCATATGGAAAACATGCAAACAGAAAAAGGTGGAAATTCAATCATTAAGAAATTGTGTGCAACTCGTTGGAAAAGCTAATTACATTAAATGAATACTTGTGAAAGAGCTTACAACGGTGACTATAGTAAAATAAAAAGCAGTGAACTTTTCACGCATTACTAAAACTTATACACACTTTACGAGTGTCAACAACGACATCGGATGACATCCACATCCACATCCAGATCCACATCCAGAATACGGTGGAAGAAGTTGTGGGAACAGTGCAGGGCAATGTGAAGGTTGGCGGATGATGATGTGAGGAGATGGCTGTTGTGCTTGGCTGCTCATTCATGACCATAGAGCACAGCGCTCAGTGGTTGCTAGTGAATGTATCTCAAAGATACACACACACACACACACTCAGAATGCAATGCAACTTAAAGTCACTGTGTGTCGTTGATGCTTCAGTGATTGCTGAACTGACTTGCAGCTTGTATTTTTTTCTTTTACCTTTCTTTGCCCGGCAAAAGTTCACTGTGCTGTCCTGCTTAACTCATTAGACTGTGATTTTTTTTTTTGAGTGCAACTGCTAATGGTTAATTTGGTCATGCTTGATGCCGCCTAATTAAGGTAAGTGCCGAGCTTGATATTGCATGCAAGTTTTAAGTAAACAAAATACTGAATGAATTACTTAAAGCCAGACAAAATCAAGATAGATAACGAACAGCCATTTTTAGTAGCAAATGTTCTGTTTGCAAATCTGTTCCCATTGTCTGATGCTCTGCATTACGACTTTTAATCTCGTAATTTGTAGGCCAACTTGCAGCACTTAGGGCGCTTCTGGATATATATCTGCATCTGGCTCTCATTGTTACCATTACATAAATGATTGTAGCTCGTGACAACAGCCTCTGATGCCATACAGTGTTGTCGATATGTATGTGGAAAACACACTTGTGGATAACTCGTATACACATACACTGTATACACAGCATTTGGAATGGCTTTCAAGTGTTTAAGTGCGGGCCTGGATACAGTTTGATTTATGTATGTGCGATATTAAATCAAAGGCCAACCAAAATGTGCCAGTTTTTCAATAATAATCTCCCCCACATTAAATGTGGCTTATTCTTATCGAAACATTTGACATTTACCGAGTGGGCATTATAAATTAAATTGGAGAGACCGCTAACTAAGCTTATCAAAGTATACAACGTGGAGTATAATTGTGAAAATATGAAAGTTCTATTAGACTAGATCCATTAGATCCATTTTACTTCAGTTGAAACAAAATCGACAAATCTACTCACAATTAGTCATCAGTGTGCCATATTGCGCCAGACGGCGACAACAGTTTGCCATCTTTAAATTATTTTTGACACACAATTTATTGTGGCTGGCATGCAAAACGTTTAAGCTGAGCCCAGAGCCCAGAACACAGAACCCAGAGCCAAGAGCATAGAAACACCCGAGCAGACAGACCAGATCCCCCATAAGCTATTTATAGTTTAAATGAATAATAATTTTCGACACAAACTGAGAAGCGCTTTGCAGAAACAATTGCTGATATGATATAAATACTCTTTATCTGGTGAAACACATTTTTATTTCACTTCTTGGTTCATATCAGTTTCGTATTTATCATCAATTTTATCGGTTTGGTTAGTCTGTAAGTGAACTTCGTATTAATATTGAATATTTTATACATGCGTATTTTAAATTTATTAAGTGATCCGATTTACATACCCCTTAACTGAACAATCTTATTATTTTATATATTTAGTTTGGCATTTGTATGTATCTTTTACTAGTTTTTTAAGATAAGTTTCTTATTTGCATCGCTTTGTCTACTGTGTAAGGGTATTTAGTATTTGCCATAAGGCAGAAATGTCTTATTTTGCGCCATTTTTATGTTAAATTTATTAAATATCTGCCTCTGGATTGATTCTGTTGTGCGAGCTTTTAGCATGAGCCAAATTTGGTCGCGAGCTCCATCTGTCACTTTTTTATTGCTCGCCAGTTTCGCTTTAATTAGCAGATTTTCATTGTTTTTTATTTAGCTTGATACGCTTCTTGGCGGTTCAATTAGCATTTGTGTGTAAATCATTTCCCATACATTATTTATCGTATATCGACACTAAGGTCATTGCAACTAACTGGGCGAGTTTTGAGACTCAACACTCAGCACTCAACACACAACACAACAGCTGGCAAGCTTGACAAAACACGAAAGGGATTCCGATATATGTATGTATAAATGTATGTGCTTATTATGACATAATAGCTTGGCTTGCATCTCGTTATTGATATGCTAGATTCATTCATTGTTTGCTGGCATTCCTTATTATGCAATTTATTGATCATAGTTAGTATACATAGATTAAATTCCTCTTTCTCGGTGCTTGTGTTTAACTCTGTTCATAGGTTCATGACTAATTTTCATGATAAACTCAGTCAGCTCATCAAGCAGCTGTAATTTGCATGCTTAAAAAGTTTAAAGAAAGTCACGAGTCAAGGTCGACCAGTAGATACTCCATTTCGATATTTAAAGTATATCTAAATATATGTAATATATGCAATCACTTAAATTCAATTCAGGTATGTCTTCAATTATGTGAAAGCAACTGCTATAAGATATTGTCTATCCGCTTAGACGCAGCATCATTCACTCCATAAGCGCAGTGGGAAAGGTCAGCAACAAGATGGAAACCCCAAGCGAAATCGAGCAATTATTCAGGGGGATGCAGTTGGTAAAAAGAACGTGCGATAATCTCGACCATATGCTACACACACACAAACACACACACACACACACATCGACACACACACACACACACATCGACACACACACACACACACACTTGCAGACTTGCACACTGCTCGTTGCCTTGGCAATGTGACAAAAAGCAATTGCGGAGAAACGCCTGTCAAAAGGTAAGCGCAGCCGGAGCAATATTCGGAAAGTTTTTCATCACAAACACATGCATAAGTAAATGCATACACACATGCACACACACACACATACATACAGAGAGAAGTATGTGGTAGATATAAGTATGTGTGTATACGAAATTGGCAATAATAAAAGCGCCAACGCTATGCTCCACAAGGAAAATCAATAATACGGCGTTTTTTGGCTGTTGCTGTTACAGTTGTTGTTGTTCTTGTTGTTATTGTCAAATTGTGTCATGGGTGGGAGGAGCATGAAAAATGGAGCAAAGCGTTTGGCCATAAATAATTGCCTGCTTAAGTGGCAAACTCACCTGTTTTAAGCTTGAGCTAACTTCTTCTCGTTGTTTCTGTTTGTTGTATTTTTTGTAGCAAGTTTAAGTTCACGCTTGCAAAAAAGTTATTAAGCCTCGAAGCACAAAAAAGCTTTAAAGACTTTTACACATGCTTGTACATATATCTCTATGTACTTATGTATATATATATTTATTTATATGTATGTGTATGTATATGTGTATGTGTATATATAGCTGTTGGCAGGCGTACAAATACAGTTGCCGCAACAACTCCAACTTTGCGGCGATTACACAACGAGCCAAACGAAAAAAACTTCGAAACGAAGTTGAGCCCCAAAGAGAGCAAACGTTGGTTTCTTTTTGTTTTTTTTTATAATCACTAATAATTTGCTTTGTGCTGCTGCCCGCATTCACACATTTCATTTAATAATTTTAGTTCTGAGGCGCTTGACGGAGTTTTAGACTTTTGCCAAATATGACACACTCAACACTGAACCGAGCACAACAAACACAACGCTGGCGTCGGCCGTCGGCACACGACAAACGGCTAACGACGACAACTGCGATACGCGAGCGCGCACCAACAACTGAGCAGAAAACAGAAAACACACAGAAACAGAAACCGAAACCGAAACGACAAATGAAAACTTACCCGATGTCGCCGCAAATGACTTTGGCTTGATTTGTTGAGCGAGAGGCGCTCAGCTGAGCGTCGCTTTTATGAAGAGAGCTTTTACCAGCGCAGCTTCTTTACCATTTGTAACGGTACAATGCGTTGAGGTGTGAATGTCTAACGCCAGCGTAACTCTCTCTCTCTCTCTCTGTATGTTGGTTGCTCTGTTGCTCTGTTGCTCTGTGACGTTGCTGCCAACCTTACAAGGAATGTTTGCCTAAGGCGCCAATTTTGAATTTATACTGTCTTCTTGAATTTTGTTGCATTTGCAGACATATCGATACTCAATTATCGTATGCCACAACCAAAAGTGAGATTTAAAGGGCCACATTGCTGAAAAGCGGGAACAAGTTGGCAGGGTCAGCAACGTGTGAGGACATTCTCCGCAAGGTGGCGCGTTTAAGCTTAGGGACGAGAACACATGTGGAAAAGAAAAAAAAACGCAGTGAGGCAGGTCGTGGTCCATAGCGCTTAAATTTGTGTGCCGTGCGGATCGAATGGTGAAGTACATTTAGGAGTGCCTTGACCCTCCATATTCGCTAGACCTTGTGAAGCCAAATTCGGCGTAAGTGTGTCTGTTTGAATAAATGTTGTGCTGCGCTAATTTTGTGGGTTATGTTTAGGTGGCCGACGGCAGGTCACGCCGCAATTGTGCAATTTATGTCATATGCTCCGAAGTCGATGCAACAAGGACCTGGCCGTCGCGCAAAGATTGCTGGATACGCCCTCGAAGCTACTGCGAGGAAAAACTGGGCGAATACACCATCCCCTGATATTGGCAGCGCGCAAGCGCACCGACGGTATTTCTTCAGCCGGTGAGTGCGTTCCGATGTGGAATAAGTGCCATCGGGATAAGCCTTTAGTAACCAGCCGCGTAGCTCGAGCGCAGTACGCGCAATCGACCCAGAGTCCAAATTAAATTACAAATTGTAAAAAGAAAGAAAGACAAAAAAAAAAGAAACACATGTCAAGAAAAAAAGGGTGCGAGTCGACTGCGCGCATGTGAGCAGTGCTCTAGCACACCCACCCCTACTCCAGTATATTTATGTAAATGTGAATGTTAGATTAAGCAAATTTGTTGAATGTTGTGTTAAGTTATTCGTTATTTACGTTACTGTATTTATTTATTCATGCATCTAATAATTATTTAAATTTCTAAGTTGACCGTGTTCGTCAACAAAATCCGGCGTCCGGATTTTTGCCAAATTGCAGAATCCATTTCTTTTTGCACGAGCCCCCCATACACCGAATACTTATAATTTTGTTACAAAATATTTTGATTTTAATACTTATGTATCTTTAATGGTGATAATGTCACCCAAACGAACGGGACCTCGAAATACAAAAAACACATTAAGCACAAGGCACAAGTAATTGAAAATGTTGATTTACCTTTAACAGCTCGCAGCATTTGAATGCGCGGATATTTTAACAATTGCACACGGACCTCAGTTAAAACGCCCCGTGCGCCAATGCGACCAAAAACTTTTATGACTCTTGCCGGAGCTGTTTGCAGATCCATTATTTGAAATATTTTAATAAATCAACTAAATCAAATATGATTATTAGCTCGAAGCTCTTCCTACAAATGTTTTTTCTCTTGTTTCACTCTCGTTATTTCTTCACGCTTTCTCTTTATCGATGTACTACTAATTATTCCTTGCATAAATCATAGACTCCATCATGTAGTAAATTCAATATCCTCTTTTTCTAAAATTATGAACTTAACTTCCTGTCTCGTGAATAACATTTTCGAGGAACTTAACTAATTCATTCCATTTTTTTTGGTCTGATGATTTTTTATTTTTGAGTTTTGCCCAATCTATGGAACAAATTTTGGACCATTTTGCATTTAAATACCCACGAAATGTAATAAATATATCTTATTTTTAAAATACACATTTGATTTTAAATTTTTCTTTTTTAATTTAGTTTGTTTCACCGAAGTAAGAAAATCTTTTTGAAAAAATAAATACAACACGAGACGACAAAATCTCGCTAGAATTTCTCTGCCACTTTTGATTACTCCAAAGTCGCGGATTGTTAGGAGCCTAAGGCTCTCTACAATTATGCGGCTTGAGAGTGATCGGAGTGACCTTCCAACAAATGCATTCAGGACCAGAGTTGAGGGATTTGGAGGCTTACGTGCAGTGAACGTTGTTCCAAAAATATATTGTGTTTTGTCCGGCAGCGTTTTTGTCATTATGGCTGTGGCTGTGGTGTCATCGCCGCTTTTTATTAGGAGGTGAATTGAATTGAAACTGTGATAAAAATATATGATATATAATAGGCTTTTTGGGTAGGAGAATTTTGGTGTCATTGGCAATATATTAATTTAGTATTTTTGTATTATGCTTGCTACTTCTGTTCTCGAAAATTGTCTGTCTTTTCGCTCGGAGCTGTCTACAGGGATACCTTGATGTTCGATTGGTGGAACGGATTAGAGACGCGGGTGAACGTTCTCGAGTGCTGGTCATCCACAAGAGGGATGACCTGAGCAATCGACAACCCAACCCAGGAGCCGGCATTTGCTTCGGATATAGCGTAAATATGTCAGATCGCATTCCAGCACTATTGGGATTCCCACCCCTCATTAGATTGAAAAGTGATTGTTTGTAAGATTTTGATTTGCTTGAATTATTTATATATATATTTTTGTTGTTTTTATACACGGAACCCATTCAAAAAAAATATAAAAAGGGTATAATGGTTTTGTGCAAATGTGTGTAACAGGCAGAAGGAAGCATCTCCGACCCCATAAGGTATATATATTCTTGAGCAGGGTCAACAGCTGAGTTGATATTGCCGAGTCAACTCATGCAGAGATTGGCGACAGCATGTTACCGATATCGAATTTGACGATATCGCGCTAATAGATTTGATTGCCGCCTGGCTGTCTATATATATGTTGACATCGCCGGTTCTGACTTTGACTTACAAAGGGTGGTATATTCAACATATGACTTAACACCGCAGAAAGGGTGGCCGCCGAAAGTCTAGTTTTTTGTGTTTTGAATTTTTACGTTTGCCTCTGTCCGTTAAAACAGCTGTTTTGTTAGTGATGTGTAGATTTGTGAAGTGTTGGGTTATTGTACGGTCGGCGGGCATGAGTAGACCCACCACTAACGGAGCACTGACTGGCCGGAGCAGCCCCATCTTCCCACTTCCTCTTAATCGATATGCTGCTAATTTTCCTTCGCTTAAGCCAGAGACTCCATCAGGTAGTAAATTCAGAGTCTTCTGTTTCTATAATTAAGAACTCAGTTTTACACTTCATGTCTCGTGAATAACATTTTCGAGGGACTTAACTAATTCATTAATCCCTTTCCTTAATCCATGCAACAAATATTGGACCATTTTGCATTTAAATACCGCGGAATCTTAGAAATATTTTTTTTTAAATATAAATTTTATTTTCAATATATCTTCATCAATAATTTAAGTTGGATATTTGTGTCTACAGACTTAAGTTGACATTAAATAAAGAAATAAATAAATGCATTTTTAAATTTACTCTTACCGAAAATTCGTTTAGCCAAACTCTAAGAAATTCGGCTTTGTTTGCTGCTTGAAAAGTAATTGTCAACTTTATTTGGAGTACATAATTTTTTACCATTTTTCAATTGAAATGTGTAGAAAAGAAATTCGATTTATTGGTTGTTTTGCAATCTGTGATTTTAGCCGTGCACACTCTCGAATTTGCCACGCAACGCGGCATCCCGCATAATTGTGGCAAGTTCCCGATCCTTTTGGGCGCGCATCTCATCAATCAGGGACTCCCTGAAGCCAGCATCCTTGGCCGGATCCTGTGGCAATTGTTGTTTCTGTTTCTCCAACAGCAGCTGTGGCACCTCCACACTCAGTGTGGCACCAATGCGCTCCACACTGAAACAGGAACCGCCCGCCTCCCCAGTGCCAATCTGAGTCCAGCTGTCCGTGCCAAACCAAATCGACAGTGCCTCATTGTAATCGGTGACATGGCCGCGAAACGGATTCGTTGGACTGCCAAAGCCCAGATGGCTGATGGTGTCCCGCAGCACCTTGGCCAGCTTGGGCAGTTTGTGCGAATAGAAGAGCAGGGCGCCGCCGATCAGGTGCGCCATGGAGCGCAAGCAGCGGCAGATGTGCTTCTTCAGTGCCGGCTCCAAGTCCATGAATATGTCATATTTGCCACCCACAATAACAACGGGAAATGGCAACAGTTCCAGGCTATTCAACTGATCCTGCGGCACATGCTTCACCCGTTCCAGAGCGCGTCGCTGCAACTGCTCCCGCAGCTGAGGCGTTGCCAGCTGCAGCAGGCGCTGGGCAGTGTCCCTCAGTCCTCGGTAGGCGCACTCGAGATCCGCCCAGACTCGCTGCGGCTGCGACAGATCGATCATGATGAAGGCGGCCAACTGCTGCAGGCCGTGCGTTCGCATCGGCACCTCGAGCAGCTGCTCGGCATTGTCCAGCGATCCCAGCTCCCACACGTTCAGCACCTGCGCCGATCTGCCGCTGCCCATGCGACGACCATAACTGTATTCCAAGGCCAGAGTTGGACGCGTCGTCTGCTCATCCCGGTCGAAGAACTTGTTAATCGCCACCGATTTGCCCTGGATACAAGTGTACAAGTGTTTATATACTCGATTATTTATAGCTCATTGATTTTTAGTTATTCACTTGCCACACACTTGCTGCCCAGCACGAATAGAGTCCGCTCCTTGGGCGCCGTTGTTGCCTCCACTTGACGCAATCTTTGCTGCTCCTCGGACAGACGGCCGGCAATCTCTTGGATGCTGCTTGGATGCGTGGCACTTAAGCTGTTCTCATTGCTCTTCTCAAACATTTTGTGCAGTTTCTTTTGCAAGTCGAGCATAAATTGCGGCAAACGCATCACATTGCCACAAACCCGAATTAACGATTTGTTTGCATTTTTCAAAAATCGCCCTGACAACCGACGAATGCAAGTCAGGCCGACTGTCTGGCAACGCCACAACTGATTCGATTATCTTTTACATGGTATTTTCCGTTTAAGTTGCCGCACTGAGAAAACAGCTGCGTTTCCATCGTAGAAAATGTTTCAATGAAAAACATAATGGTAATTCTGCACTGCTTGCTTGCATATGGACATCCTTTGTTCTATATTTTCTATTTTCCACTTGACGCTGAAGATGGCGCTTCTCCCTTGACAGTCATGCGGTGTTTTCCATATTTGGTTTAAGTGGCGATATTTTCTGCACTGCTTGTTTAACACTGCATTTTGCTGAGAGTGATTCTATATTCCATGTTATTGCCTGAAAAGCAGTTAATGTGTGGGTTTCTATGTTTTGTAAGTGCTTCGATATTCTATGCACTGCTTCTTTAAAAAGTGAAGCTGTGCAATCCATGCAAGAGGTAACAGTACTGCTTTTATTAATAATTCGATGTTCTATGTTTGCGATAAGCTGTTGCCATAAAACTGCTTCGATTGTTCGTTTCCGCTACCGAACACTAGGTGGTGTGTTCCCTCATGATAAATTTCATTTTGAGCAGCGTTTTTTGGACTATTTCTATTTGAATTTGCAAAGCTGAATTTGAATAAAATTTCTAACGTATGTAATCTTATAACCGACGATGTCATATCACTTGACAAGTAGAACAACAAACCAGCTCTCCAAAATAATTAGTTTTGTGTCCATTCGGATTGCTATCTTTGATTTTGGAGTTGGAGTTGTCTCCCTTTGAGCAACATTGCTTCATCCTTGCATGAGACCTACTCGCTTTGCTTTTAGTGCTGCAGCAGCAGCAGCATCAGCATCAGCAGCAGCATAACCGACCACCAAGTCATCAAACATAATTACTTGCCCAAAAGGCATGCGCCAATTGACATTTCGGTAGCAATTGCCCATCATCCCCCCTCCCTCTTCCCTGGTCCTTCCTCGCTCCTCGATTCTATCCAAGCTCATTAGCCACCACTGCCAAGTTTTAAAGTTTAAGGTGAACTTTCTCCAGCTCCATCTTCAGCTGCCATCATAGCCGCAGGACCTTAAATCATAATCAAATTTGTTGGGTTGTCCTTTTGCGCCAGTCCTGCGGCCCTTCGAGTCGAGACCACCTTGCACCTTGGCCGCCAGTCCAATTGGAACTGGACGCAACTCTTTATTTGTGGCACCTTCCAAAATGAGAAGATTTTCACATTAAAATTATAATAATTAATAATTGTTTGTATAAAATATAAATTTGATTATAATTCCAATACAAACACAGATGTTTCTTATTAATCCGTATTTTTATATGGATACAAGGTATCTCTAAAATCCGTCACTCCCCTGCAATTGTCCGGCAAGTAATCATTTTTATTTTGTGCTCTGAACCCACTTAAAATGAGTAAGAAGGGTATAATGGTGATGTGCCAAAGTATGCATCAGGCAGAAGAAAGCACCTGCATCCCCACAAAGCATATTTATTCCTGTTCAGGATCAACAGTCGAAACTGAAATCTGAAATCAAATATACAACTTAACAGGGTAACAGGGTATGCGGGAGTCGAGCTCACTCGCCTACAACATCCTTTTTGGTTGTAGCTGTATTTTTGCGCCCCAATGTTGTTGCAACGTGGCTTAAAGAACTTGGCCCCAAGGCAGCCCTTTGATGCGCCGTTGTGTCTGCCTGTAAATAGTACTTTGTACATTGTACATTGTACATTGTACATTGCATATTGTGTATTGTGCATTGTGTATTGGTCTTTAAGCCACCCTGCCACTTATTTATGGTGATCTGTCTAGCAAATAACTCATTTCTATGATAACTCGACTGCGCTCCTCAATTTGCTCCCGAGCACTTTGTGCTCGGCTTAATTTGTTTCTCGATTCGGATAAGGTCAACGGGCAGCTGACTGAATAATTTAATAAAGTTGAGACCTTTCACATTTATGTTCCCCAATTGAGAGCCTCAATAAATAAAAGTGAAATCACGTCAAATATTTCATAAGAATCACATTACACTATTTGTTTAAATGCAGTTAATCAAATAATCATCATAAACAAGCTAAGCACAAATATTTAACATCAATTTAAACATAAAAATGCAACATTTAAAATACATATTTAATAACGACTTGAGTAGTTGGTTAATGATGTTCTGGCCACACACACACACACACTCACACACAGAGCATATGCAGAAAGTAAATACAATGCATGGCAATAATCACACACACAGAGCATCAGAACGGACAGAGCCATAGATCCGGAGTTTGCAATCAAAATGAACGGAATCCGAGCATCGAATCAGTTGCAAAATGCAATTAAGATTCGCCGTCGAGTCTCGAATTGCTTTAGGAACTGATTTGTTATCGGTTAAACACAAAGCAAATCCCTATGACATCAGTATAAATAATATTGTCTGTGTGTGTGTGTGAGTGTGTGCGTGGGTGTGTGTGTGGGTGGCTTGGTGTGTGTTGTGTACTTTGCCTAACTGGTGCATATCTGCCAACTTGCATCTGAGTGAAATACAGTTGTCTGCGAGTTGCAATTGATTTAGAATTTATTGTTTGCGTTGAAGTGGAAGTGTGCAGGGAATGCATGCATCTCCTTTCCCTTTTCGTGTACTCCTACGTATCCTAAGAAAGAAAATCGGACTGAAAACTAACATTTTATTCTCTTTCGATTCGAAAATAAATTATAAATTAAAATTAACAAGCCTTGTTTTACATCTCTCAGAAACTCATTATTATCTGCCTTAAATTAAAAGTTATGTATGTTTTTTTAAACTATCTAAAATATTTGTATTTGTGAAAACTTTTGTGGCTGTCAAAATTAAAACACCTTTCTCCCTTCTCTCTAGAATGCGTTTATTTTTTTATCTTCATTCACAACGAGTCTCTCTTCTTCTTCAATTTGGTGATCACACCCTTGATATCGATCGACATCGATATCAATGTTAATTACATAGTTGCACATTACACAGATGTTACAGTTACAGTTGCAGATGTTATGTTACAGTCTTAGAACTAAAGCTTAACATATTTGTTCCAAATTTTAATAAAAGTGTTCAAATTAACTAATTTCGTTCAATAAAATTGACATTAAGTTTTAGAATGCCTTTGAAATTCGCAGCACATGTGAATTTCTTGTTCCCTGGGAGTGCATCATCGATTGCTGAAAAGTTTAGGCTGGCGCATCAGCACGGATTTCGAGCAGTGGAAAGCTCGTGTGCCGGGAAGGACCCATGCAAAATGAAGAGGATTCAGGATACTGGCGCAGTTATCAGCCTAGCCAATATTGAAGTTAATGAGTCTTCAGATGAGCTTAAGTAAAATACATTTTCCTTCAAGCATCAGTTGAAGAAAAACAATACGGTTTGTCAGTGTTGTGAAGTGTAAGAACAGAGATTTGATGTCTGATTTAGTTGGATGCGGTTCGCAAGCTAAATGCGATCATTTCAAATCAAATGATGCAAATTTAAAACAAGCTTAAAATGCTATGACACGATTGGAATAATGAGGCCCATAAGCAAGTACAGTGTTCTATGCTATTTGATGAACCGTATGCACTTGCATCAGAGATGTTAAGGGAAATCAATTATGATAATATGAAGTTATTGATGGATATCTGTACATACATACATGTATATCATCTACATGTGACAAGAAATCTGTGACGACCAGATTCTGCTGGAGAATTATATAATGAGTGCAAAGATTGGATTGGCAGTGAATACAAGCCCAAAAAGGAACGACTGCGGAAGATACAAAGTGGATAGCAGATTAGGGCTTTGAGCCGTGAATGAAACGAAGTCATTCAAATGCAACAAACGCAACAACTATGCAAACCGTATTAACCGAAATCGAAAACTTTTGCTGAAAACTGAAAGTTGAGCCTTAAACTTTGATCATACCACTTAATGTTTGACTTTTGGCCATTTACTTAACGCATTTCAATTATGAAAGTTTTGCATGCACTTTGTGTGTTTGTGCAGCATTTGGTTCAAAGTTTCAGCGTGACATGTTCCGCCCTGGTAGAAAATCGCACCGCCTGACGTCATTTGTCATTTGTCGGCTAAGAAAACAAAGCTGACAGCAAAGTTGGCATGTGGAAAAAAAATAGAAAAGAAAAGCAAGTTTACAGAAAAATTGCTGACAGTGCAAGTTAAAGTTTATCTCTCGTGCTCTGGTTGCACTCTGCCATTTCGTGTTCCGCTTCCTGTTGCTGTTCCTGTTGCTGGATAAACACTTGAGGCCACTGTTTATGTTGGACTTTTCCTTGTACAGTCGCAATCATGATTGACAAGTGCTGCCAGGACCACGACTCAACTTGATGGCTATTTAAGGCGCTTAAAAGTTGAAGTCCTGCAGTTCAACTATGTTTTCTACTCATATTTGATTTATTTCACATTACAAATAAATATGACTTTGATTAAACACAAAAACATGCACCGTTTAATTGACTACAAATTTAAAACTATATTCAACTAAATGTAATTGTACTAAAATAATTACCAATAGTTTATTTCATTTCATTTGATGTAACTTATTTCCGGCAGCCGTCGTTGCGTTGCGGACTTGCCCCAATCTGGAATTTCGCACTCAAAAGTCAGACACACACGGACAGACACACCACGAACACGGAGAACAAGCTCCTCACCTCAAAATTCGTAGTCGATGGATGATTGATGGTTTCACGAAGTTTGCCAAAAAATGCGAAGCTCGTCAAAACCAGATTCTTGTTAGTCTCCTCTGGTAACTGTTTGTTGCAATTCGCAATTTGCTGTTGTTGTTTTGTGGCATGCA
Organism: Drosophila grimshawi; assembly: GCF_018153295.1. NCBI lineage: Eukaryota > Metazoa > Arthropoda > Insecta > Diptera > Drosophilidae > Drosophila > Drosophila grimshawi. Next base: position 25,664,294 of record NW_025062900.1, read on the forward strand.
ACACACACAAAAAAGGGAGAGCTAAGAAAATGTCAACTCGTCGCCTACTTCATGTACGCGTTGCAAAAACTTGATGGGCTGTCAGGGTCGGGAACAGCAATTGGATTTTAGCGCCAGCTGCACAAGGAAAATGCATTTTCTATTTCTACCTCTGACTTGTGAAATTATCGAAATTGTATTATGGAAATTTTATGCATACATTTTTTGTTGTTTATTTTTTTGTTTTTTTTTATTTCTTGAAGTCAGCGCCTGCTTTGATTTTGTTGTTGAGAAATAGTTTTTCAATTTTGCTTCGCATGCAGGCAGCCAAAAAGAACAACAACATCAACATCACCAACAACAAGGCCCAGAAAAAACTTGACTTTTGGCCTGGCTACGGGCAAAGTTTTTGGCAGTAGAGCAGCCAAGAGGCCAGGGCTGTGTCGCCTCCGTTTTCCAACTAGCCACCAAGTACAAGTTATGTGCATATTTCAATATGCAGATTGATTTGTATTTGAATTTCTATTTTGTATTTTTCTATTCATTTTTTGGGCGCTGCAAAACACAAATCGATCGAAATTGGAGGACAACGTCAAACAGAGGGAGAGAGAGAGATAGAGATAGAGAGAGAGTCATGGGAAGGACGACAATTTTGTCGCGTATACAACTGCCAATATTCATAAAAGCAGACTTATTAACGCTGCCCATCTGCTCAGCTGCAGTTCTTAATTAAAAACTTTCGCAGCTCGCGTTGCGCAGCGCCCAGCGGAGCAATAGATAACACACCAAATAGGGCAGGCTCCGCGCCGCGCCATGCAGCCATCCATCTAACGGTTTACCAGCACACACACACACCGATCAACATGTTGCGGCCATAATGCTCCCTGGTAACTCTACGGCACGTAATTGCAATTGCAGAGCGCCATTGCCCGTTTCCCCTTTCTGAGGCCTTAACAGGCCTTGGTAGTCCTTGCTAGTTCTTGGTGTGGTGACCCCAACCAACGTGACGCTCATAAAATTTACAAGTGCAAGTAGTGTTTGCAATTGGCATGATGGGGCCTACAAATTCATAGACTATGAGTTCAGTTACTATATATTTAAGGCTATGCACATTAAAGTCCTTTAATTTAAGTTCTTTGTAATTGGCAGTTGAGGTGAACCTACACCATATTGAGGCATATATGTGGTAAACTTGTTTTACCAAAACTTCAGATATTTTCCTAGTATTGTCTGTCTCACTCTTTGTCTCTGTTCCTTAACGCTTTTACTTTTCTTATGACTAAGCTACGAACGCCATTAAATGCACCAACATTTATTATTTTATTTTTTTTATTATTTTTCGTTCATATCTCTATTTTAATTGTATATACAAATTTTTAAGATTGTATTTAATTAATATTAAATTTTTCTTTATTCAAACATTTCTTAAAACCTATGAACTGTTTTTTGTCAACATTAAATAAATAATAAATAGCACAACTCTAAAAACCGCTACTAATAATTACCACTTCGAAACTGTTATATAATATAAAAGATAACTCGATTATCTATGTTAAAAACTCAGACTTCAAAATGGATTTTAAACATTGTGCCTGAAGCGATTTTAGAACTTAAAAAATTATTGAGCAAAGCTAAATATTGTTCATTTTTGTGAAAGCCATGCTAAATATATAATTTCTAAAATAGAGAAATGAAAAAATAAATATATTAAAATATATTTGCAAGTCGTATGGGTTTTAATATTTGAAAAACTGCACCACATTTTCATAGTAAGAGTAAAGCAACGTTCATTTAAGGTTCACGTCTGTGCTTTCTATGCCGTCGCAGGTTGCACGTAAAATACAGTAGATGGCGAAATTGTCAACAGCGTGCACCGTCAAATTCTTTCCGAGCGACAAAGTGAGTGCCCATTCAAAATGAACAGCATGTTAAAAATAACATACCCATTTTGAGTATAACAGTGAGGCAATTTAATATTTCAACAAAAACTAAGCAATTAATGTATCCAATCTAGGGCTGTTTCTCAAAAAATAATTATAATTTTCACCTAGACTCTTGGCAGTCCATTGAGTCGCCTTGCTCACATTTGCTGAATGTTAACATTTAAGAAAGGTTAACATGCTCATTTGAGCATAACATAACATGCCAGTGCACAGCACAGAGAAAATTAACATGATATGTTAGCATTAATAATTTTACAAGTGGACGGTAAAGTCGCGTTTTGGGTGCGTTTGCAATTTGCAGTGTTTCTGTGTGTGTGTGTTTGTGTGTTGGGCTTCCAACTTAATAATATTAATAATAATCACAATTATTATTATTATTAGTTCGAAAAAAGAAAACAGCCGCACAAGCGTTGTGTGTGTTTCAACAAATTTTCCCAAGTTGCTCGCTGAAATTTGGCTCATTTTGAATGATTTTCGTTTCGTGGGTGGTGTTTTTTTCTTCGTGGATTTAACAGAATTGAACCTGCTGCAAATCAAAATCAAACAATATTCAATATAAATACAAAAAACCAAACAAAACGCGAATCTAAAAATTCTCTCCCTTTTTTCGGTGAGCAAAGCAACAACAACTGAAAAGAAGAAGTAGCAGCAGCAGCATCTATGTATGGTTGTGTGCGCCTATTTGTGTGCGACTATGTGTGTGTGTGTATGTGTATGTCTATGTGTGTGTGTGTTTTGCGTCTTTTCACCACAAAAATGTTTTTTGATAAAAGTGTTGAGAATAACTAAAGTGAAATGCATAAATTAAACAATAAACAAAATAAAAAACTTGTCATACAAATTAATTGCATTTAATGCTGCTCCTTCTTCGTGTGTGGCAAAATTCTCATATTAATTGCAACAACAAGAAGAAGAAGAACAGCACAAATCCGAAAACAAAACAAAACGCAAAGCAACAACAATGACAGCAATAACTGTATTTAATACGACGCCCGTCATTTTATTTCTCCCTCTCGCACCAATACAGAGAAAGAGAGAGAGAGAGAGAACGGCACCTTCAATATTCGATTTTTATGCTCATTGAGCGAAAAAAATAAATTCGTTGTTGTTATTGTTGTTGTTTTTATTGTTGCTGCTGTTCATTTTTATCTCATTGTGTTTCGTTCGCAAAATGTTGCTAGTTTTGTGTTTTGTGCGCGCAAAAAGTGTTTTTAATCGAAATATTTGTTGTTTCCCTCTCTTTCTCACTCGATGTCTGCCTTGCGCCGCGCGCTTTCAACAGCTGCTCGTGACGTCCACAACAACAACAACACACCCCACCCACAACGTGTGAATTGTGAAAAGATTTGCAAGTTGAAATTATTGCGAGGTGAGTTTCAAAACTATTTACAAATGTTGAATTCGACTATGATTAACACAAATTGCGAATTGATGTGAAATGTTAAAGTTAACATTTTATTTACGTTATTGCTGTTAAGCTTTTCTCATTTTGAAAGTTGATGCGAACTTTTTCGAGGTCTTCTCACAAACAAAAAACTAAAAAATAGAAATGAACGCCAATACAAAGCAATTACCATGAAGCTGAAATATTTATACAAATCTCGCACATTAATTTTTTTTCATTTTCATTTGTTTATTCGTGTGAAACAAATCGAATAGCAATAAATTGCAAATTTCTGCTGTTCACTTTTACCGAATTGTAAATAAAAATGAGAAAAAAATTGCGCAAAGAAAGGAAATTTCATTCAAAATCAATGTATATACGCATAAATAAATTCATGAATACACTCACAAAAATATGGATGTTTACTTGGTTTGCATAAGCACACGAAAATCAAATCGAATGGAATGCTTTGAACTTGAAATACTCACAAAGTAGATATAAAAAAATACAACTACAAAATAATAACGCGCACACGCACACAAACACACACACACAGGGGCACACAACTACTACACTCGCTCGTCTTCTAAGCGCCATTCAAATCTTTAGAATACCCTGTAGCCATTAAATATTTGAAATATTGGGTATTATAAATGTGTCTATGTAGTTGACAAAGCATTAAGAGGAACCGGAATCGCAACTTGTTGAAATTTAGAACCAGAATCGAAATCTCAATTCAATATTCTCTGATTCAAACCGAAATCGGAACCGGAATCAGAGCCACAGTCGGCACCAAAATTCGACATTTTTGATTCCGTGATTCAAATGATTTAAGCCGACATCGGAATTGTTAGCTGCAATCAACCGATTTAAACTCGGAACCAAACCTTAGACAGAAATTCGATTCTGTTTAATTGCCTGCTTTAAAAACATATAAATATATATCCATACATCATCATTTTCTTTCACGTCTGTGTAACTCTGCTAGTTTTTGCTGCAATATTAACTAATCATTTTGATATTTCTGTTAGTGCTAAAAATATTATTATTCAATTTAATAGGTAGAAGAAAATTTTTTTTTAAAATGTTTTAATCGCTGCTGTTTCCAATCTGATTTAAAGTAATAAATTTAAAATTATTTAATATTAATTATTATCTTTATAATTTCTAGAATTCAATCTTAAAAAAGTTTTTACAAGTTGATTTAATTTTCGCCAAAAATGTTAGATTTTGAGAAATAAAATTATCTCTGAAATTAATCAATGGATACTTTTATAATTTGTATTAATAAAATTCGTAAGTAAATTTAAATTTTACAGGGTGTTTTACAATTGACAATATTCGCTTTCTTACTTTCTTACGTGTTTATTCTTTTTTTTTTTGTAAAAATCTTGCTGAACTCGTTCCGCAAGTTCAGTGCTCTCTCTCAGTCCCTTACTCTGACCCCCTTTCTCTTCTCTCTCGCGCTCTCTCTGCTCATTCCTATATAGCTCTGAGAATTGAATTGTGCCCCAACCCTTTTCCTTTTTTGCTAGACTTGCAATTATATCTCTATCTCTATCTGTATTTGTATCTCTGACTGCAATTAGGCAATTAAATTGCGCAAGCTGCCGGGCCCCAAGCCCACAAATTGATCTCTTCCGGCCATAAAGAGTAGTGAGCGAGCTTTATGCACAGGTACAAAGGTAAAGACCTACACAAAGCCAAAGTCAAAGGTTAGTCCATTAGCTAAGCGACTGTTAAGGTTAAAAGTTCACTTCTGCCCTAAGCGAAAAAGTGCATTTAATTTACTGTATCCTCATTAAAGGTCGCAGCTTAAGCTTCCATAACGAAAAACAGAAAGAAGCCTCCCACTTAGTTAAACCCTCATCCCCACATCCTCCCTCTCACCCCAATTGCATTAAGCTCATTGGCACTGATTTGATTTTGATTAGATTACCCCTCTTCCAGCATCGCACGTCGACAGTCTCAAATTGAAAAAAAAAAAAATATATATATATAATATATATATATATATATATCATCATTTATTTCAGCCTGCAGCGACAGCTGTGAATGGGGTTTAGCTATGGATGGGATTTAGTTATTTGCCATCTTTTATTTTTTAGGGTGTTATATGCATGAATTTATATATACGTATATATATATATATATATATATATATATATATATATATATATATATATATATATATATATATATGTATTGGCGTCTGTCTGTGTAATAAATAACAATTCGGTATATGCCGCATTTTAAGAAGATTTATGAGGATGAAATTCTTTCTTAAATGGATTTCTTTTATTTTTGATGAATGAGTAATATCATTTTTTAAAGCACAATTATCTAAAAGAAATTAAATGTAGTACGATAGATTTGTAGAAGTTTAATAGAAAACCATTAAGGATCTATATTAATTATTATTTCAGCTATCATGATATTATAGGAGCATAATATTCTACATTTTCTGGAAATTATTTTTAAATGATTTGGAAATTCGAGGAAAAGTAAAAAAACGAAAGCACCTAAAACACTAAATAAACAATCTTTCAATTATTAAATTATTAACTCATTCCATCCATTTTATCAAAGAACGAAAAACCACACATCTTTGTGCATTACTAAAGATATTTAATTATTATTTGACATTCCAAAAAAATAATTATATTTAATGGGTTGATAAGGGTGCGTGGCCGAATTTTATAAATGAGGGCCCCAATTATAATTTCCTCACAATAAATTCAATCGAAATCCCTTTGTGTCTATGCAAAGTTGCCTCCACTTAACATCATTTTAACTAAATTAAAGATTTGAATAGTTCCAAAATATTCGCTTTAAGCAATTATCGATTATTGCCTATTGATTTCGAAATGTTCTCAAATTTAAAAATTATTAATTTAACTGGCACACACTTTATTTGTATTTTGAATTTGAAACCCTAAAGGAAACAAGATTTTCTATGAAATATCAAATTCTCAACTTTCGCCTAAAGAAAAAGGAGCTTAGACTCAGCAGAAGAGCTTGACATAAGGTAGAGAATATTTATCATCTCTCAGTTTACAAGCTTTCATGCTTTATAATAACCATTTGCTTATAATCTGCTTTCATTTCACCTGCCCACTTCCTCGCAATCTGAATTTCAACATATCGTCATCATCATTATCATCATCGTCATTAGCTCACACACTTGGGCCCAGTTTACATAATCATCTTTGGGCATGTGAAAATCGTTTCCGACTTCCGCATAAGCGTTGCATTTTAGCCGAGTCTTGTTTGTTGGACAAGTCAGTGGTGGCATATTTCCTACACACCTGCCACTTGCCTGGATGGGACTTATTGATTTTACAGTTACTATGCACCGTCGAAACTGGGGAGACCCCAAAGCATGCCCTGCAAATCAAGTGTAAAGTGAATTTAGTAACACAAGGGAAGTGAATGAGAGCTTATATTTCTAGGTAGTCCTTACCTAGAAGAAATCTATTGCAAATAGCATTGATTCAAATTTCAAATAGTACTTATATTTTGCTAGATTATATACCTAAGCATACAATGCATAGAAGCGTCAAATCGAATAAAAGCTAACTGCGATCTTTCGTCCCATGCTAGGTCGGCTAGGCTTCCTGTGCTGAGGACGGAGAGACGAGCGCACTTCGGTCAAAATGTTGACTGTGGCCTAGTGCATGGTGAGCTCGCTGCTCGTTAACTTGGCTGCTCTATACTTATACTTGCACGTATACTTATACCAAGCGATCTTTATTTCCCCCATGACATATTACAGGGTATCGCAGAAGAAATAAGTTTGTTTTGGTCGCGTGTCGAGCACGCATATTACAGGGTATCGCAGAAGAAATAAGTTTGTTTTGGTCGCGTGTCGAGCACGCGTCCAGTGTAATATTCCCTCCCTTCATTCACTATGTCTATAAAATACAGTACACATAGTAGTCAATGGCAGGAGAGGGAGTGGGAGAGGAGGGTGACATGGTTCGCTTGTTTTGCCGGCATGCGTCAGAGCAGAGGGGACAGGTGTAAATCTAATCGAGGGCTGAGGGTTCACTTCTGCTGCTGCATGTGCTGTGAATGGGCTGGAATAATCAATTTGGCCCGCTTTATGGGTCAACCGACATTTTCTTTCGTGAAGCAACTTTAAATTTACTCCACATCCCAAACCCAAGTCGTTCTTCAGGGGCGCTGAACTTTTACCGAGCAGTGGGAGGGGTGGTTTATGAAGGGTGGGAGGAGGGTAGGGGCGTGATGTGTAGAGCAGGCGCTAACTTTAAAGCGTTTACAGAGCACTAGAAGGCGTGGGCTCTACTCTACAAGCTCTATAGCTACTCTACAATCCTCTCTCTCTCTCTCCACTTGAGTTCTCCATTCCCTCTCCCCCTCCACTTTCCTTTCTCTTTGCGCTCTTTACTCATTCTATTTACGTTGCCTGCCTTTCATTCAGTCTTTTTTTCGCATGCTGACAACTTTTTTGCTGTTGTCGTTGTTGTTGTTACTTTTATTTTTAGCCTGCTGATAAAAAAAAGAAAAGTAAAGCGAACTCTTTGGCATGTGTATTTCTCGTTGTTGTTGATAAGTTGCGCTTGACTGAAATCGTGTAGGTTGAAGCGACAGGCGGGGAATCTCCTTTGTATGTATGTAATATATAAGGTACTCTTAATAACTGACACAGAGGGAGATAGATAGAGAAAGAGAGGGGGAAAGAGTGTTTTATATATGTAGCTTTTTAAAAGTAACGAGCTTTCTGTCAAGTTCAATTTATAAAAAGCACTTGATAACGATTATTATTAAATATCACCCAAGAGCCCAATAAATATTTATTTTCATATGAATTTCATGTGAATTCCACATGTGATTGCATTATTCAAAGTAAGCTTTTAATCTCCTACAAACGTTATTGAAATGTACCTCAACATAATTTTAAAGCTAAATAATTTTGTATCAATGCAGCTGGGAATTCAAACATGGCGCTTGTAATCAAATTCTCAGGATGTAATAAAATCCAAAAAAAAAAAAAAAAAAATTGCCAAATATAAAAATTTCTTGATTAGAGCTTTTTATAAATAAAAATTAAATTTAACAACTTGAGATCTTTTTCTCGTACGTTATTGAAAAATTCCTCAAAATAATGTTAAACCTTAAGTAATATGTATAATCATTGGAAATTGAAATCGAACATTGGGTTTTTGAGTGAATTTGCTGGATTTAATTAACTACCAAAATAAAATTTAATTGACGAATATAAATTTGTAATTCCAACTGTAATATTTTTGAAAATAAATTCCTAAGGTTATTCAAAGGAAAATAAATGGGAATGTAACAGTAAGAATACTAAGAAATAAATAATAATTAAAACTCAACTTATTTTAATCAAAATCGTGTTAGCCATAAATCAATTTCCAAGAATCAGCTCTGCTATTTCTGTTTATTAATCGCCCTGTTTCTAAAACAAACAGATAAGAATGGTCTTGAATCGAAATAACTTGGTATCAAAGAAGAGCAATAATTTTGATGTTTGCCATTTCGATTGAAACCGTTAAACCATTAAATTTGCAGTTCCCTGATAAAGACACAATTCGATAGCAGCTACTTTCGATAAGAGAATACGTTGATCGTTAAATGCAAATAAAACACTACAAATTAACAAACGACAAAATAATAAAAAACAAAGAAAAGAGAGGGACCCAAATAGTGATAAGCTCTACCCCCTCCGTCCACCTTTCCGCTGATAAGCCAAAGACGACCTTGACTAATAAAAGTCAACAAATTAAATTTAGTAAATCTTTGCATAAGCCCCACAACAACCTACAAATATGTTTCGCATGCAAATTGGTTTTGTTACTAATGAAAAAAATACAAAAACCATCAAATTAACAAACAAAAAACGTTAATAAATGGGTAGAAAAAACCCTCAACTTAAATAGAGCAAAGGCGATTTAAATAAACCAGTTTTGTTTTTTATTCAGGGTGCACAAGCACCAAAAATACACAATAAATTGGAATTTCAAAGACAAACCGAATAAATTTGCCTAGTGAGCTGGAAAAATATATACAATGTGTACAGCTTCGGTGAGAATTATAGAAATACTTGATAAGATGTATAATGACAATTTTTTTTTTTTTCTTTTGGTATTCTTTAGAAACCAAAAAGCTAAATATTTTACTCCTCGACATAGTTACCCATTCTCTGTTTTCTTAGTTTACCTATTTCTTTTAAAACTTAAAGCTTGGTTCAGCTTATTCCTCGACATATTTGCTCATTCCGTTTTTTAGTCTAATGTAGACTCAGTTGTGGGCAATATAATACAAAATAGAGTGATTGTTCAGATAAAGCATTGTCTTTATTATTGGATAATTGTACCCACAAACAATTTTTTTTAGATTACCTAGGTCATATATATGTTATAAAAATATAAGTGCTGTATCATATAGAGCATATTCATCGTCATGGCATAACTCCAGGCACCAATTTTATACCTTAATACCTTAATTTTATATATTTCCTGTTTAGGGCTGTGTCTCGACTTGATGAGCCTCAAAGTAAAAATATTGATCGAAGTTATGTAACCGAGAGAGTTTATTGACAATATATTGATATTATATATTATACAATATTACAATATTAATTAATATACAATACAATATTATTACAATATTAACTGGACAGCTTAATTCTGACATATTACAAGCAGTCAACTAGCAGTTCAAGAAAATCAGCCTTACCAAAAAATATAATGTCAAGGTTCATAGTTCGCCAACTAACATTTAAATTGCCCTTAGGAGTATTTTTTTGTTTTGGGTCTGACGCATTGAAATTTGTTTGAAACGAGTTCAAAGAATCCACTGTGAGAATGTCAACATATGAGACTTAATAATATTTTTTTTAATATAATTTTCTAATATGTTGGCCGCAGCTGTATATAAGAAAGACTCTTAACAAAAAATACTATAAAACTATTTGTGAGAACAGAAGACTGGTTTACTTTTACTTACATATTATATTATTGCCATACATGAATAAGTATTTAAAATATATATTTTATATTGCTAGTTTTAAATGCAGCTTGAAACTTTCATTACGTTTGTTAATCAGTTCAACAGATTCGGTAAAAAATGGTGACAATTTTACAATAAAATAGGTAATTTAATGCGTTGAAATTAAAAATTTCAATTTCATCAAACTAGCTATAAACTATCAACTTGATTAATAAATAGCTTTGAGCTTTGGCTGAGACATTGCATATGTTAAATTCAAACTAACAAATGGCTGTTTTGTAAAAAGCAAAAATACGCTTTTTTTGTAGTAGACGTTCACTTTTTCTATAAACCAACAAAAATAAAAGGAAACATGCGCACAGTTTTTATGGTTATTAAAAAAAAAAACAGTTGTCTAAACTTACGAATGTTATCTTTAATGGAAGCTATGACTTCAAATCAATATTTTGTCAGAACAGTTGGCAAAACAAATTTTCAAACGGACATACATATCTAAAAATATTTTAAGAAAACTGTTCAAATAACGTTGCCAACAAAATCTCTTGTATCTTGGGTGGTACATAAAATACAAATTATAAAATATAAATGAAAATAAATATAATAATAATTGCATATATTGTAAAATATAAGAGATGCACAATGCTTCTTAAACTCATTCATATTAAGAAGAAAAAATCATCACTGCAAAATTGTTATTCTAACAGTCACCGTGACGCCATACACAGCAGATAACAGACTAAGGCAACAACAGTTTGCTGTTAAAATTAACATTCAAGCACATTCAGACTGTCGTCTGTGCTAGTGTGCAGAGGTCATGGCGCTGCTGGTTGCTTTTGCTGTAGTTTGTTGCATGCATGTAATTTACATACACAAATACATGTTTAAATTTCTCTGTGTGTGTGGGTGTTCGTTTCATTGGCGACATTGCGACGTCATTTGGAAGACGTCACTGGGTCGCAGACTATGCTGTACATATGTTTGTACTTGTATATATGTGTGTACAGTTGGGGTTGGCCGTTAACAACAACAATAAACAGCTATAAAATAACAATAGCAGCCGCATTTTGTCTGTCTGTCAGTCGCTCGTTCTCTCTCACTCTTTGTATAAGACTTTTGCCGTTTTCAATGTGAGAGAATATTCATAGTCGCTGTTAGGCTCGGAAACAAGTTCCGCCTGTTGCCTTTGTCTTGCCACCGTATTCTGCTTCTTCTAGTTGTTGCGGCAAATTTTTAGCGGTTCTTTTTGTTTTTTTGGTTGTGCTTTTTTTTTTTTTTGTATGTGCTACAGCTGCTGCTGCTAGCTTTGGAGGTTATTCTTCTATTGCCCAATAATTATATTTTTTGCTTTGCGTTTTTTGAAACGTTTGTCTGACGAAAATGTTTCCTGTATTTTCTTGAGTTTTTAGATTGAAAACCAATTTCACAAGTATTTATACACCATTCATAAATACATCAAATTAATTTCACTAACAAATCCTCGAGGCCCTCAAAAAAAAAACCAACTTGGCCACTTAATTCAATTTGGCAACACTTTTTTTTAGATATATTTTTTAATTTTGTCATCGGCAAGCGACAAGCCGCAAGTAAAAAATTACTGAACCGGTTAACAAACCACTGAAACACCAAAATATATTAATTCAGTATATTTACAACTGTGTCGAATTTAAACAAAAATTTAAATTTTATTTAACTTTTGCTCTCTCTCTCTCTCTATCTTTAGTGTAGTGGCGAATGGGGGAGAGAGGGAGATAGACCAGTTTTTGTCATTTGATATTGTATGCACTTAATTTTCATATTCTTTCTCAACTGTTGGGCAAGGGGTGGGGGCAATAGAGTTTGTACAAAGATGAGAGTTCGCTTATGAGTACATTTTGAAATGGGGTTGCTCGTTACATTTTTATATACAGATTGTGCAATACTTGACAAGTGCCCCTCGTTACAGTTTTTAGTTACATATGCCGCATCAAATGTTTTTCTTATCTTTCTCACATCTTTTTTCAGTTCATCTTCAATGCACTTAAATCATGTGTCAACCTTGGCCTGAATCAATATTCAAAAATATGTTATCGATAATTTGAAAATCAAACACTTTTATTGCCAACTGATCTTTCTCATAGTGTGATATTTATATACATGTATTTTTATCAAATTTTAATATGTTTAATACGAATTTATTTTATATTATTTGTTAGATTTTAAATGTAAACTTAATTATCACTTTTAATAAAAACCTTTTGTTTTACATTTATTTAATATTGTTCTTTAAATTTCTAAATATATGTTGAACATTTTAATTTGGTACACGCACTAAGTCTAAATTAACCAAATAAATAAATAAAAAATTATACTATAAATAAGAAAACAAATTTGTAAATATTATCAATAATGTTATCGATTTATGTCATCGATAAATGTTTTAGTATTTTTGGCCCAACACCTAACATTCATGGGTGCACTTAAAGAACAGCCCTCGCTTATGTTGATGCATGCAACTCAAGGACGTTCAGTTGCAACGTCTCCACACCGAGGCACATACAGTGCTTACAGTGGGTAGCAGAAGTATGTGCACAACGTTCCAAGTATTTATTTTGTATGCTTGACTGGTTTGTGAGGGGGAATTGTGCACTGCTATTATGTCTTTTAATTAAGTTCTGCCACTGACTGCCTGCCACACTGAGTGGGGCATTTGGGTCTCGTTGGGGCGTGTCTCCAACATGTTGTTGTTGTTGTTGTTAGCTATGCTTAAGGGCTTTAGTGGCTGATGTTTAAGAATCAGCGCTGAAAATAATGAGTTTACGAAAGGGAAGTGGGAAACGGAGTAATGACCTGATTTGTAGAAAAAATTATGCGAACTAGCGCTAATTTAATACTAGTTTGAATCTGTTAAGTCACATAAGATACGAATTCTTAGAAAGAAAACAATTTATAAAGTAATGTTGGCAAAATGTAATGCTAGGTTATTATTTGAACGTCACTTTTATATCTCTTTAGGGGTATTCCCCCAGTGTAATAGACACACTTCCGGGAATACCCATAATGATTTCAACTATCACTTAATTGTGATTATTATGAATCATCAATCACCTCTCTGTTTCTCTCTTTTTCTACTCTTCGTTTGTTAACCAACACTTAAAACTTGTTGTGGTTCTGGTTCTTCACTATTGAGTGACCATGCGAAAGCAACTCTCTTCAATTACCCGCTTCGGCTCTCCATACCCGGGGCATCGCTACTGTAATTTAATGACTTTTCACGCTGGATCTCGCAACACTCAAAGTCTCAAGTGTCCGCAACTCGTTTGGAAGTTGGAGCTTTACTTGGACCCAGAGTTGCTCTTTTTAAATACCCTCAACCCATTGAAATTGAGTGAATAGGGTATATTGAAGTTGTGCAAAAGTAATCAATACGCGAGAGGAAGCATATTCGATACCATCTAGTATATATACTCTTGATCAGTATGAAGAGTCGAGTCGATTTAGACATGTCCATCTGTCTATCTGTATGAATGAGACTAGAGCAGGGAGACACTTTAAATTTAAAATGTAAATACAATGCGTAGTTCAAAAATATATAATTTTATCGATTGTAATATAATCTACAATTTTAGAGATATATCTTTCGAATCGGGTTAATAACATTTTGCATATAAATACCCCAGAGATTTTACTAATTGTAAATGTATATCTTATTTTTAAATTTAAATTTAATGTTACATTTTATTTTTAATTGAAGTTAATCAATTTTATATTTATTTTTTTTTTGGTTCAACTCGACTAGAGCACTCTTCACTAGAGTATTCTTACATTCTGTATTTTCTGAAACGCAATCGGCCTTTGATTAAATACAACGCAGATTCAGAGCTACGGCTACTCTGGAATTTATGTTAGCCTTGTGGCTTATGTCGTTGCCACCTAGCAAAAAAGAAAAATAAAATAATAATAATGAAAAAAAAGTTGTTACTAATTAAAGGCCTCCATGGCTTCTTCCAGTACTCAAAATGACTTCACTCGGTGACTTCAACACTCCCATTCCAAATCCCCAATTCCATTTCCATTTTCAGTTGCGTGTCGAGTCATTTGCCATGCCAGTCGCGTAATCATTTTGCCAAAAAATAATAAAAATAGAGCAAACGTAAAAAGTGTTTGCTTTGCGGCTTAAAATTGTGCAAAGTTTTGTTAAAAAAGCTAAATACTGGGCTATTCGGGTTACAACTGGGAGTTGTCGAGTTGTCACGAAAGTTGTGTTGGAAATGGTGCTATTAACTCTTTAGTAATATGTGTGTTACTCAGACAACCAATTTGCAACAATATATGTTGCAAGATTGGTCTAATTTAAAAAAGTTTAGCCTCAGAGATGGATTATTCCATGTCTTTTTGTATTTTTTCAAAATTTCAAGGTTTTATATTTATGTTTTTCAATACGAGATTTAAATAGTTATAATTAACATTAGAGTTATGATTATATCGCAGATGTTCTGTTTATTCCTCTCGTTTTGAATTTTTTCCGACAAATATTTGACTATTTTTATTAACATTTTGTAGCATGTTATATTATTATTTTTTCACGTATATATATGTATTTTTTTTTTTTCTGTTACGAGATTCATTCTAGTTATGATTTATGTCGTTATTACGGTAGCCGCCATAATATTTTGTTTAATTGAAGTTTTTCCTTTAAGAATAACGATTGACATCTGTAACAAGCTTCCTATTGTTTTCATACGAGTATTCCTTAAGTTTGTCAAATGGATTAACGAATTTTAATAGATAACTTCCTTCTTAGTATTTATTTAGCTAAGGGTTTTTCCAAAGTCTAACATTAATATAACTTTAATTTTGTTTTATTTTCGATTTACGCTACTACAACACCAAAAATTCTGGCTTCATTAACTCTAAGGCGCCCTTCGAAAATAAGCAACTTCAAACGGTTGGGTTTTCAAATCATTAGCTCAAAAAATAAATAGTATTAAGAAACCAATCGAAACGCAAACTTGAACCGAAAACGAAAATGAACAGCTGAAAACAATGCTGCCTCCTTTTGTGTCCAGTGTCAGAAATCCAAGTCAGGGCCAAGGTTTCCAATCGGTATGCGACGACATTCTTGAAGCGTTTTGAAAAGCGGCGCTAAAAATACAAAAACAATGTAAACAATTTTTAATATGCTGAACAAGTTCAACATAAATTTTAAAGAGCGAGACAAAAATACGAAGTAACGATAAAAAAATAGGAAAACCCCAAACTGGCTTTTAGGCTCTACAATTGCAATTTTAGTCCGCTGCAGTCACCTTCGGGCTTAGACTACGACTCGAGTCCACCTAAAATAGCGTCCCAGTTTCGACAATTACCCCAGCACCCTCACCAACCCTCCCCCTTCGCCTTCTCGATGTTTTCAATTGTCTAACGTGGGAATGTCGCCCAACTAAAACAAAACTTGTCGTTGCCATCGGCTTATTTTCAAATTAAAGCACTTCCTCATTTTTTGTACAGTCGACAGATCGGATCCAAAATAAAAGGGGGCCCCACTCCACTAGATCCAGAGATAGAGAGGGGATAGAGAGGACTGGTTGTAGCTCATTTTCAAAGCCGGAAAACATTTGCTGATGAGCTTGTTGAGCTCGTCAAAACAAAAAGCGTATAAAATTGTATAAGCTGGGCAAAAATCAATCTTATCAAATAGTAAATACTCTGTAATAAAACTGTGAACATGTTACACAGTAAAAAATTAAATTAAATTACTTACTTAAATTACTTTATATAATTTATAATTATAATTTAATTGTTTAATAGTGCTTAGTAAAACTAAATAAATAAATGATAGTTTATTAATATTTATTATTGCCCAAACTTATTTATCATCTTCGTTTGCAAAATAAAAATATATTTATATATATATATCTAAACAGGGTATATTTACAGTGTCAAGTTTTCCAAATAGAAGCAACTTTTACGTGGGCTTTTTATTTATTTATGCACATTTTGCATAGTTCGTTTACTTGGCAATTATTTGCAGCTGAGCTGAGAATAGAATGTATAAAACAATGCAATGAAGTTGAATAATAGAAACTTGACACTCTTCACCCACTCCGACAGCCTGCTGAGGGTGTGACCAACTGTTTTGGACATTCATCCAAAGTGGAAGCAGTTCAGCAATTTGCATTATTTATGAGTTCCTCAGAAATAGTAACACTAGTTAGTTAGTTAGAATATGAAAATAGGCAAAAGTTGTTTTTATGAATTAATGAGGGACTAGAGTTATTTGTAAATATTAAATTACAGTCAAAAGGAATTAGAAAAGGCTTAATAATTTCTGCGCATATTACATAAAATTATATATTTATATGACTTCTACTAATTATTTTTTTATTCATTACATTACAGAACTATCTACAAATAAGACATCAACTTAAACATAATCCAGATAAATCAAATATTTTTTATATAATTTTTTAATCCATTTTTTAGCTCGTAGAAAAATTACATAATTATAGCACATACATATGATTTAAAATATTGTTATGTTTATAAGCATCCAAGTTAAGTTGTATGACTGTGAAATAAATTCTGAATTATAAATTAGACATCCATTTAAGTAAAATCAAGATAAATCAAATTTTATTTATTTAGGAATTGCTAATCAATAAAGGTGATTTATATAGTTCTTATTGAACGTTCAAAGCGTTTCGCAATTGTTTAGCTTCTGAATAAATTTTTGGCAATCTAAGCGGATATCTTTAATGTTGCTCAGCCTCTCTCTGTCTCTTTCTGGCCTTTCCACAAAACCATAAACACAGCCATTAGTTACTGCAATGACCTTGTGCCGCCCAAAAACAACGAAAATAAGCCCCAGTCTGTATTCCCCTAACCAATAAAAACCTATCTCTCAGCGCATACAAATAAATGAAATTAAATGGGCAAGTGGTCGAATTATTCAGTCGCACACGAGCCATATGATAAACAACAACGCCCCAAATACAGAAACAACAACATCCATTTGTTTAAGCAAATTAATCATATCACTGCAACAATGAAGTTGGCGACAAACTTTTAGCACAAACATATAAAAAAGCAAAAATAAAAAGTACAACAATTTGGCACAAAATGACAGAATTTAAAAAAAATGAATACAAATGTATAGCAGGCAACTGGAGTCTCTCAGTATTTTGCCTGTTTGACAACAAAAGTTGGCCTAATGGATGTTAGCTGTATAAAAATTCATACGAATTTCACATATTTGCTTTTAATTTATTATGTTGTCAGTTTTTGTTAGACTTTCTAGACTTTTTATTGGGCCAAAAACAGGCAGTTCATTATGATTTATTATCATTTTTTGAGGTAAAATTAGAGTATAGATGGGAGATATACTATAGACTATAAATAAATGCCATAAGCATTGTAGAAGAACGCCTAAGATGGCGACATGGATCTAAAAGTAACCTAAACATACTCTGTCTTTTTGTTTGTGTGTATTTTAACCTAATATTAAATTAAATTAACATTACTTGTTTTATAGATCAAGGGCTTTCGAAATCTATTTTTTAAAATCAAAACAAACAGGTTTACTGTAACTGGTTTATTAATGCGAACCTTTATTATTTATTGTAAATATAAAAATATTTATTTTAGTATCATTTGCAATATTGATATATATTTACAACACATATTTAAAATATGTTATTAAAAATTAAGACAAAAAACTCATACTATTTTAAGACCCAATCCCTCTTTTCTGATAATACACATTACACTCGAAATGACAATGTATTCATGAATATTACAAGTATTTAAATACATAAATGTAAATACTTGCCCAACGCCAACTTGTCCAATCACCTCCTCACTTAACAATGCCAAGTGACAGCGATTTATTATGCTAAACAACTCAGCAACAACAACAACAGCCTGTCAGCCCCACTCAAAGCTGTTTGTTTGTTTGTTCCAATGCTACAGGAATTCAAATAATAACAATAAAAGCAAAACACTAAAAATTATATTATCTATCGCTTGGCAGCCACTTCTAAGTACTGTACGCTGGCTTTTTTAATAAAGCATAAATTCTTTATCATAAATGAATTTCCCACCAAGTTTTTACATTTTGACAACAACTATCGACACGTGTCGATTAATCAGCTGCTGTCTGAAGTGGCTAATTTATGTAAAAGGCATGGCAGCGCTGGGCGGGATTTCATAGCAGGCAGCTCTAGAAAGTGTTAACAGGGATCGCTTAGAGTTGCCAGACTGTGCAGCAGCAGTCGTCAAATATTTGTTGAGGTATCCTGCAATAAAGTTAGTTGCGGAGAGTTTTAATCGAGAAACCATTAAACATACAAAAAAAAAAAAGAAAGCGCAACTATGTTATCATGATTTAATTCTAATAGACAAAAATTTGAGTATAAAAAATAATTAAATTTTATTCTCATATACTATGATATAAATTCAAAAACATTATTCAGGTTATTTCATCATCGCCTGCACCGGGCAGATGCTAAATAATTCACTAATAAAAAACAACTTATTCTCAAATATTTACAACGTGTACAAATAAATGTATATTCAGACATGCCCATTTATATGTTCGTATGTTCTTTATTTAAACAAAGAACTGTGCAGTGGGCTTTAAACTTAATTATCTTGTGCTGCTGCCTTGCAGCTAAATTGGAACAAACTGCGCCTCAACTGAATGCATTTCAGCTTGACTTCCGTGTAGCTTCTTCTCACATAGCAAACCAAAAAATTCCAGCGCATTTAATTGCTATTGGCTTTCAATAAATATACACAAACGATCACATACACACCGACAGACAGATACAACCATCCCACACACACACCTATTTAGCCCCAAAATCAGAGCCCCCTGCCCCATTCTTAGTGCAACCGTGTCATAAATTCAATTTCGAACTTTGTCTTTCGTTTGTTTTTCGAAAATTTATTATGATGTCAGTTTCAGTTTCTAAATATATTTTTGTTCAAGAAATTGAGATGATTTTTCCCCATTTGACTTGATCACGTGCCAGATAATCGCACTCTGTCAATCTCTCTCTGTGCCTGTGTGTAGAGTGTGTGTGGGTTTCATTTTCATTAGCGAAATCTGAAGACAGAACAAGTTTTGTGACTTGATTCATTTTTGCTTCTTGAAGTGAAGAGAAAATTGTAGAAAGTCGAAGTACAAAACTTGAAACAATTGTCAGTCAGTCATTCAATCAGTCAGTCAGTCAGTTGCTGTCTGGTAATGGCAAAAATTGCAATTAATTTGTGAAGATTAAAAACACGACACGACAATTTAATTTCATTTTAAATGCCTCAAAGCTGATGGCGGCATCTACGTGAGTGGGGAGGAAGGGGACTTTTTAAATATATGTACATAGTGCAAGTAAAATTGAAACACTTTCATGTGAATGAATGTTGAGCACAAATATTTCTAAAGTCCAAAAAGCCACAAAAAAGTTTTGAATATACTCAACATTTCACTCCTACATTATTATTTTTTATTTGATGAAATTTACTCTGTACCAGCAAAAAATTAAAATAACACATTTCTTTGTGAATTGACAGCCGAAATTTGCTTTGCACCAGATTTGATTGCTGTGTTCTGTTGTTCAACTCACACACACAGTAATAATAATAATACTATTGTTGTATTTCCTTATCATCATTATTATTTTTTTCCCAATAATATGTTTTGAAATTGTTGTATTGTTGTATTGTGTCTTTTGTTTAGTTTTTTTCATGTCAGTTGTCGATTTGTGGCACGAACAGCTTTTAAATTATACACACCCACAGCCTCCCCTGCCGCCCAGTCTGATGCTTATTAAGTCTAATCGTAAATATTTGCTGAGCTAATGATAATATAATTTTTTGTCTGTATTCGCACTTTTGATTCCATGGAATTTTCGCAAAGTTTGTAACTACAAAATGTTGAGCCAGCGAATTGTGCAATTTTTTTCATAATAAACCTGATAATAAGAGTAGCGAAATGAGGTTTTTAGTTCACATTCCTTGAATAGAGTATTTCGAGGGTTGACCTATATCTATTGAAAAGAACATGTATCAAAAATTAAGCCGCTTTCATTTGTTTTTTTTTCTACTTCTTAATAAGCTGGTTTTTAGCAAGTGAAATTAAATAAATTTTTCGTGTATTACTTGTCCGATGTCAGTTTGGAGTGCATTTCAACGATCTCAAGTTGTGTTCAAACTCCACTCAACGAATAATTTCGAAAAAAGGCAAATTTCAGATAATAAGCTCAGGCTGCTTCAGGCGAAATATTTGATCTGCGTAAACGGTAAAAAATCAATATTTAAACATTTTTGTAGTGAGTGCAAAATTCGTGGAATATTGACGTACACTTTTCAGCGTATTATTTTTTGCAATTTGTTCAGCTGCTTTTTCCCCCCTTAAAGCTGGAAATTATGTGTGTGTGTTAATTTGGCATACAAAGTTCAACAACTTGGTAGAGTGGCGGCATTCCATTGACTTCCGCAGCACTCAACGGGCCATTAGTTCAGTTAAATTTGACTGCTCCTCGGCTTGGGCATTTTGTTATACATCAATCATGTCCATGTCCATATCGCATTTGTCGATCAATTGCGATTTCTTGTTGCTGTCCCAGGTAATTCCGTGACCATGGGCCATGTAATATAATAATTATCGTTCATTATCAAGGTGCGCTTGCATTACGTCTTCATTTTGCTTCTACTGTTTACCTATTGTACAATCTGTTTTGTATTGTGTTGTGTTGATTTTATCTGTGTGCTTTTTTGTGGCCCTCTTTTCAAGTGCATGTTTTGAAGTAAGTCGTCATAAACACAAATTTGATAATTTTTATCGGAGAGTTCGTACTTTATATACAGGTTTATAAAGAGTGCTTGTGATAAGCAACTTATCAGCAATGCGTCATAAATAGACACGAGTTAATGGAAATAAATTTATAAAAATACATTATTCCTGGTATAGATTTAATATGTTTTTAAATAGAAATATTTACAGTGAACTGAAGACGTTGAAAATTGTGTTTAGAATTCCTGGACAGCGTCAAAAGTTTGTTCGATCTAGCCATGTCTGTCTGTCTTTTCTGTGACTATAAGAGCTTGATACTTTAAGCTTGGAATAAAAGTTTCTGTTGTATTTCATTTTGTCGTTTTACAAATATCGATAAAAATATATTTCCGATAGCAATGAAAATTGACTTGGCTTCAGGATATCTTCTAGTCAAGCACTCCCAACCTAGAGCATTCTTACTTGATCTTTAATAAAATTCGTTGAATAATGCGGCAATCTGCATTAATTACTTTCATATAATCAGTTAGAATTCATTCCACTTAAAAGACAATCGGTTTTAATTGGTTTCAGCTGAAACTCATTCAATTACCAAATCCAATTAAGCAACAGGGGTTTAAAGTGTTAAACATAATTTTTTTTGCATGTGAACTCAAGCAAACGTTGAATCCCAAAGAATATATATATATAATATATATATTTATATTTCTTTTCATTTTATTATATCCACATTTTTGCCTTCATTTGCTTAGTATATCTGTTTTATCCTCTTCTTTAAACTATTGTTTTTATTATGCATTCCCTAAACTTAATTAGTAAATAGTACAAATTGCATAACAAAATTATAACAAAAAAGGTAAACGTAACTTTCGAATTTTAAACAAATATGAATGCAACTATTACAAAATATATAAATACTAACTGCCGAGAAGGCTGAATGTGAGGGGGTACAGCCTCCAGTTGCGTTTTTCTCTAATTACTAGGCGTTTAGCTTAACAGCAACAAAAAAGTTGAAGACAGTCACACTTCAGACTAAACAATGGATCATTAATAATCCCATTGCGACCCATTCGAAGCGTCAGCGTCTGTGGCGAAATCTTGACATAGTTACAGTGCCTGCAAAATGTCACCCACACATACACACACAGTGAAATCCAATCAAAATCATTTTAGTCGCATCACACTTGATATCACAAATTTCAGCATTTATATTAAGTTCAATTACATGACACAAAAAAAAAAAAAAATGAAAAACTTTTGCGAAATGCTGCAAATGATTGACATGAATATATCAGGCGGCTGAAACTGGTTATGTCATATAGGGGCAGGCGATATGTGTCAAGAGAGGCAGCCGTTCAAGTCTCACCAAAAAGCCACCCAAAGTGCCGGCCAGTCTGCCAGTTGCACCAGTTGCCTGGACACGAGCTGAGATTAAGCATACGCCTTGTCGCCAACAACAACTTCGCTCGAGGCTGCCTCGTGTCGCAATTAGAATTTATCGCGTTTTGTGTCGTGTTGCCAAGTAAAAAAAAACGTCGATTTAACTCAGTTGCATAAGTCGGACAGTCAAGCACATATTACAAATGGATTATAACTATGTGTGCTTCTAAAATTACGACACGCATATCAAGCTCGTGTTTTCTTTCTTCTTTTTTTTTATTTGTTTATTTTCAAATATGCCCTGCATGCACTTTCAAAAGACCCAAAGGTCAGCAGGTATTGACGTAACTATTAATTAGAGTAATTGTTTACGTTTAGTTTAGGTTATAATATTATTTTTTATTATTACGCTGCAACTATAAATTTTGGTCACGTTGGATTTGTCTAAACAAATTAACGAGTATAGGGTATTAAAACAGGGTATCTGCCATTCGAGTAAACGCAGCGCAATCATTTTAGTTTGTTTTTTGTTATTTAATCATCAGTTGAATTGCTGTCGAGGTTTTTATTTTTTGTTGCCTTATTGCTTTTTCAATTTTTTTCCTTTTGTGTACACAATTGTTTTTGATCATATTTTAATTGCACTTGACGCCAGACGAATCACGAACAATATTTTGTTGCTTTGACACATTCAAAGGGTGCTTCAGCTATGAAATTGCTGCTTTGAGCAAATAAAATTAAAGTATTCATAAGGAAATTCAGTTAGTCTTAAAGAGCTTGAAGTTTATAGGTTCAATTGAGTTTTATAAGTTGACTAAAAAATAACCAATATTTTTTTACTTATTTGCTTAAGTTATCATTATGCTTTATTTTATTTTCATACCACTCAGGAACTTTTAAACATATGTAATTCTATTTCATTAAATGAAATGAAAATCATTTCGTGCATGAAATCTTAGTGGGATTTTAAGCAAAGTATACAAAATGCTTGGCAAGGAAAAATTTGCACAATGAGAATTTCTCCATTGTTGTCAGTAGTATAATTTATGTGACCTTTAAATGCAAGCACAATAATAATTGATAATTTATACAACTATATTTGCAACAGAGCGAAAACCCATACGCCATTTGCCTTAAATGCAAATTCAATTTAATTATTGTTTTTTATGTTTACTTTTACTGCTGCTGCTCACCGCAAATCAAATGAGTTTTGCCAAATATGAAAAATTTGCAAAAGAAAAAAAACACATGCAAAACGAATCAAAAGCTGTAGAATGGATATAGATATATGTATATAGATGTTTATATATACATGTTCATACATATATATCCGACTCAGATGTGCGCCCCTCAGGTCGAGTCATTGAACGTCAGCGCAAATGACTTCATCATCGATGTGGCTGATGACTGCAGACAGCTGACTGTTTGAATTTGTATCAGCAAAGAGCCGATACTCAAAGGCTGCCAAGTGTTGTAAATATTTCCATATTTCCAGCTCGATAAGTTCGCTTTGAATACGCATTGCATAGCGGTGCCACAGAAAGTGTTTCGGAATGTTCTAGATAAAGTTCACCTGGTACAGGTGTTTTTTTTTAAATAAATTTTTTTCTCAAAACAAAAGGCTAGTGAACCTTTCAGACTTTACTTTATGTTTTCGTCAGTAATTATCCTTCACTCAATTCACTTAGCTCCAGTCTCTGATTTGCCCATTTCGTGTATGCATTATTTACACAAATATACAAGCTAAAACTGTAGCGATTATAAGCCTCGATGAGTTTTTATTTATTTTTTTTTTTTGCACCTAGCATGAAAGCAAAAGTATTAAAAATGCACGCATAGTGCGCAAAATTCGCGTGCTGAGGCCACATTTCATTTTCATTTAATTTCACACTATTTCTCCAACTGAGAGAGTTGCTTTTTTTTAATTATACTTAATGCTGTTTCTGTGTTTTGAAATGGCATGTGCGAGTCTGTACATAGCCCTGGATAATTATGCATATATATTTTGTGCTGCATTTGCACAACTCACTACTTATGAATAATATATTAACTAAGCGTGTACTTACATGTAAAAGTGATTTTAATCTCTTTTTTTGTTAATAATATGCCCAGTCAGCTACGAATTAGCCTCATTTTCTGGGGGGTTGGGGATTGTATTGCTCATACGAAATTTGCCTTCTTTTTCACTATTAATTATCGCGTCATGCGTTAATTTTTTGTGTCTTTGTTTTGCTTCGCGTGATTTCGCACGTTTGGCAGTCATCAGTTTTTTATTTGTCTAGACTTTAGACGCGAACTCCATGCATATTCATTTATATATATGCATATTTATATAGTTAGAGTTATCACAATATTATTATTGTTGTACGCCTTTGCGGTACTTAAAATAGAACAAACAGAGAATTGCCATCAGCAGGAGTCATTTCCACACAAAAGATGGCTGCTGACTCATATGCCAGACTCGCTTGCTCCAATTAGTGTTGTAAATCGCTGTAAAAGTTCAGGAGTCAAAATATTTATTTTATTGTGACCTTTTTGCATAAGCGACATAATTTGAGCAAATAACCTAAATGTTTATGTTGGAATTATGCATTAATATTCTATTGCAATATTTTGTTCAGATAAATTATTACCTTTTAAATATAAAGATTTTTTTTCAAAATAATAATTCTTCTAACGAGTTGTGCTAGTTTTCTATGGGCAACAATCCAATATGTTTGCAATATACTAGATATTCATGTACGGTTTTAATGTTAGCGGATGAAGTTTGTCGTAGCAATCAAATTCGAAAATAATAAATTCTATATTCAATCGGGTTCAATTTTGTTGACTTTTTGTATTTTTAGATTTGTACATCAAAATAAATAATTTTTTACTGACACTTCTAAGTCATTAATTTTCTTTTGATGTATTTGCATTCCGATGTATACAAGCTCGATGAACCCATCAATCTGGCTCACTCGTAAATCTGAACTCAACGCTTTGTGTTTGCATTTGGTAGTCACAGTCGTTGTTTCAAAGTATGACAATTTAGTTTTATGTACACGTATGTGCACATTATTTGCAACACGTTGCGCGCGACAACAAAGGCGACTCAAGTTTACAATTTATGAGCACATGAGCTAAATGCATTACAGAAATTGCCTCTGTAAGTTGCGTTGCTTGTTGTTGTTGCTGTTGTTATCTGCTGCTGTTACTGTTATTGTTGTTGTTGTTGTTGTACGTGAACAAATACATTTACTCTAAAGGTACCCAGGTTCCACTGTGCCCCTGGTGGCTCTGCCTGTCACTTGAATGACTTACGACTTTTTAAATGTCTCAATTAAAGCGCCGTTCACATCAACAGTCCACCTGAATAAATTCAACAAATTTATTAAACTATTTCTTCTTCTCATTGCAGGTAAGCAATTTGATTGCACTCATATTTTCAAAGTCTGTGGCATGTAAGTCTCTTATTTCATCATTAAAAATAAAAAATAAATAAATAAAACACACCAGCAACTAGTTTCCGTCGTGTTTTTCTCGTTCTCTTTATCATGCACTTCCTCTCCGATCCGAACCCAAGGTCGTTGAAGGCCTTTTGGCGCTTTTGTTTGCTCTTTGATTGTATATGTGTGTGTGTGTGTGTATGTGTGTATTTTTTTTATCGCAACACGTTGTTTGAGACTCTGTAAACACAGTTGCAGTAGCTAACAAAAGATTGACTAAAATATGCCCTGCACCACATTTATTTCCATGTTTATTTTGTAAATGTTTTATGTTTATTTATATCATTCGATAACCAAAAACATAAATAAATTGATTAAAAAACAGAATAAATATAAAAAATGTTTTTTAAACAAAATTTAAAAAAAAAAACAACCAAATGAATGAAGATGTAAACATTTTTTTAAAATTACCGTTGGTATTTTAATTACAAAAATGAAGGAAAACCCAGAAAAAATGCAATCAGTCTAGTTGCAAGAGTTGAAATGAGACAGATCCAAAATTGGTCGAATTTATTGCATGAATTGGGGAAAACCACATAAATGTAGTCAGACCGAAAGGAAAAGTTGGTATGAAACCAAAATCAAAAATACTTGCGAAAATTCACAAGTTAAGATGCAGTTTTTAATAATGAAAAGAGAAGACTTTGAGTAGATTGAATGATTGCCACACAGTTATTGAACAGTTTAAAGTTTGAACAATTTGTGAAATTAATGTGACAGTTGCCTTAAGAATATTTACTAATAATTCAATATATATGTAGACGAACAATTGTTACTGATATCCGATTGCCAACCAAATATTTCTATCCAGAAAATACAAACATTAAACAAATTCTATAATGTTATATATATATATATATATATTTTGCCAAGGGTATATGAATTTCGTCATCCAGAATTTATCTGTTTCCTTCATTGTTACTGGCACATTTTATCTAATTTCAGCAAACCTGAGTGCGTTTAACTAATTGGTTTTTAAGTGCAAACTGTGTTATAAATTCAATTTAGATATTGTCAACGCAAGTAAACACATACGCATACACATAAGTATATTTATCTATATATATTTATAACAATGTGTATTTATATACATTGTAGATTGTGATTTCGTGGCACTGAATCATAATGAAATAATGTTAGCAACTTTATGGCTATTGATTAGATTTTTGCGGTAAAATTTGGAAATCAATGTGAATCGATTTATTTAATTATTATTTTATAATTTAATTTGCAAACATGTGTACGTTTTATACTATCCATACTGTGTTTATTATGTTGTGCATAAATATTTATTTTTATCAGGTTAGCATCTTTTACTATCAATGCGCACAAAAATGGTGCCGACTATGGGTATTTTTTTACTTATTGAGAATCGATTATGTGTGGGGCAGGTGAATACCAGACTGAATCAATAAAATTCCAGCAATATCATTCTCAGAAACACTCAACTCAAGTCTGGATAACGATATAATGGAAAAATGTATTTACGAGCTATAATAAGTTTTCTTGGTTTACTTTTCATACGAAATGGGCGCGGTTTTTCATGAGAAATTCCCCATGATGGCGTTTTCCAGGCGTGCATAAAAAATGTAAATATTGCAATTATTTATGCGATCTTCTTTTTCTTTGTATAGCTATGCCCCGCAATATGTCGTGTGGCTGTTTCTGTGTTCGTTTTTTTTTTTTTTTTTTTGTGCTATGATTCAATCGAGCGGCGTAAATGTCAGAAATTCTTACGCTCGGCATGCGGAAACGTGTCGGGGCAAATGCGGCGTATGCGCAATATATTTGGGTCAGCATGCAAATAGATCACCCACAGAGTCGGAGAGATAGCTAGATAGATAGAAACTGTTATGCAAAATAGCGGCTGATTTTCGAGTTTTCCCTTTCCCCAGTCGATTTTCAAATTGAAATTTATGCACACACACACACACACACGCGCACACATACATTCCAGAGACGCCAGCTGTGCAAAGAGGCAAGCAAACAAACAAATCTCTCAGCAAATACATAACAAATTAATATTTGTACAACTAGTAAAACAATGACCGAAAATTTGATGTTAATGAAAGCGACTAGTTAATTAGCACTCGCCAAGCGAAGCATGAAGGTTTCTCCTTCATAATTTCCCCCTTAATAATGGGCCAATAGCAGGAATGTCTCAAGTGTGACCATATTTCACAAAATGTATCTCTTGTAAAAGAAACCAATGAAGACAGAAACAGACAGCAATCACCGTTGAATGAGTCGCTATAGATACGAGCCTTAAACAACAAGTACAAATGAGTTTTGTGCATGTACACGTACTTAATATTAATTAGCTTCGTTGAGTCATCTGACCGATACGTAGTAGATATGTGTAACATTTATGTGTAATTTTAGCTAATTTCGTGCAGAAAATGCCGCATTTGGATGGGTGCGCAATATGATTTATGTCTTGTCAAGTGCGATGTGTCATAGTCGATGCGATGGGCCCACCCACACGACCTGTTTATCAACTACCTTTGTTTATATCCATTTTATGATAGGCGTGTAAAGATAATGTACAACAAAAATTGACTATATGGGTGCATAAATAAATTTGGCACAACATTTGAAATATACAAGTTCGTAGAAGTGGTAAAACTTTGTCTTACCTAAAAATCAATTATTTGGTCTTGTACATAAATTCATTCATTCCTATTATCAGATTGTACACCAC
Organism: Drosophila grimshawi; assembly: GCF_018153295.1. Lineage (NCBI taxonomy): Eukaryota > Metazoa > Arthropoda > Insecta > Diptera > Drosophilidae > Drosophila > Drosophila grimshawi. Next base: position 25,692,933 of record NW_025062900.1, read on the forward strand.
ACTTATGCTTCATCAGTTTTTCAAGAACACAAAGAACACACTGCACAGGAATCGCAATCCTTTTTTTTATTATTATTCATTCATGTCTATTTGGAGGTGTTTTCCTAGAGGAGCATTCAACAGACAACTGAGCATTAAATTTGCAGACGTGCCTGCGCGTTTCTCAACTGCAATCGCAATAAAAATCAAAAGTAAAAACGGGAAAACAATTTAGATTTCATGTCACGTACATGCGACAGACAACAGACAATAAAAAAAAATATATTAAAGCCATCTACGACATTATCAAGACAGAAAGAGAGAGATTGTACCTCAGCCCCTTTACCCCTGGCACTTCTCTCACTTCCATCCACACTTGGTTCCCAATAGAAGATTTCAATTTTAATTTGTTGCATGTATGCAAAGTCAGTCGGATTAAGCTAGTCTCCCCGTTCTATAGCGGATGTTTATGCAACTAAGCTAAGGGGAAACAACGCTATGGGTCTGACCTTTTTGGACAGAATCTCCAACGGAAATTAAGTTTTTAGTTGTTGCGAACTCATCAAAAAGTGATGAAATGGGTATAATAAAATTGTGAAAAAGCATGTGACAGGCAGAGTGAGCAACTCCGACTCTATCAACAATATACTTCAGCTCGATCAGGTTCAACAGCCGAGCGGATCTGTGTTGATCTCAGTGACTATAAATAAATATAAGAATCGATTACCGATATCAACAGAAACCACTATTTTAAAGTTATATCTTTACAATAGGGTGTGATATTGTGTATGACATTAACATGAAATTAATCATCTATCCAAATTATGTTAGTTATGTTAGGGTATCTTCTAGTCGATCATTTTTACTTGCTTTTTTTTTTAATTACTCATTTCAAGTTTATCTAAGTTCACTTCGTAATTTATCGATTTTTCCACATCTATATTTATAGTTTCCCTGCGTGTTCATTTTTCAGTTGTTGCCGTTGTAAGCTCGTGTCTTGAGAGATGGTGTGGGTGTGGGAGTGTGTATGGTTGTGTGTGTGTGTGGCTGTTCGTGGGTGTTTGTTTTTCGCCAAACAATGATAAATTTCAGACCGTCGAGTCAATTAAAGCACAGTTAGCACAGGGTTCGCGACATGGTCACGCAATGTGCATTTTTTATTTAAACCAGGACAGCAGCAGGTAATTATCGAATCCACGGTGGATGTTAATAATATATGGCGCAATGTCAAAGACAAACTTTTCAAATCACATTTACTATGCGAATGGACACTTTGGCATAATTGCTAGTTTCCATGTATAAATGTCCTTTGAAAATGCATTTGAAATTACACGTACATTAAATTTAAATGTCAAGCTCAACAGAAGCATGTAAATAAATTGGCTTTTTGTGTTTGGGGGGGAATGGCAGGTTATATCAAATGATTTGAGAGCATATTAGTCAATTAAATAAAAAACAAGAAAGAACGACTATTTTAGGCATTCTGAAGATTATATTATATTGCCATGAAGACCGGAGTCAAGTGTCAGATTATAAACTGACCGACTTATTATTCGTATTAAGGCTATATGATATAGTGATCTGATGTTGATCATTTTTGTCCAAACATTGGACGTATGTTAAGATGCGTAGTTGTTGAATTGGGTTAGGAGACTAGTTCCTTATACAAGAAGAACTCAAGTTCCAATCGTTCTATTATGGTTTGATTTAGTATCCCATCTCGACGATTCTTTCTCAAAATGTCACAAGCTTAATAATATGCATATTGGGTAAGTTTTATTCAGATATTTTGTTAAATTAAAATCTTTATTTTTATTAAAAACTCAGCAGCCTGCCGGCTCCTACATATGTTCGCCTTAGAGTAAAAAGTTAGCTGTATGGCCAGTTTCATAAAATTTCAAACCTGAGGGACTGATGGAATTTGCATAGAAAAATACATATGAACAAAATCGACTAGCGATGCTAATCAATAATTAAATTGTCTGCTTTTAATTTATATCATTTGATCTGAGACTTCTTCTATAATGCTTTACAAACTTGACGACAAAATTTGAATACCCTCTGAAAATTTTTAACGCCAAATTTGGCTGGGGAAATATAAAAGAGGTTCAGTAAAGCACTGACAAGAGATAGGAAAACATATTAATTCTATTTGTGTATGTAATATCCGTAATCATATAGCTAAAAACAATACCATGTGGTATTGTGTGCTATTGCCCACATTAAACTTGAACCTCAATGCCATCTGTGCACACTTTAGAACAGCGTACAGTAACAAAATCAATCATTTTTCACCCACTATTATTTTATTTTAGAACCGTTGATAACGTGACAAGCCGCACAGCCTGTTTGTTATACACTTTCATTATGCCACCGGCGACTATAATACTATAATTAACTAACCCACCCTTATAAACAAAAAGTCAAGTACTTATCAGTGCTGATACCTCCATCCTCAATGGATGTGGTTGTTGTGTTTGTTGTTGTGGTTCTTATTGTTGGGGGAGCCACGGTTAACTTATCAGCGAGAAATGTAAACAAAGCCCGGAGAATTTGTAGCTCATGCAATCTAAAGTTCATGCGAATTCTTCGTATTCGTATTCATAAAAGCGGCACTCGTTCAATTTAGTGTAAACACAGAGTTTAGTACGCTCGACCCATCAATAATTTATATCTTTTGCAATTTCAGCGATTGGCAACATTATCGGTGTCTGGTTTCGGCTACAAAGAGTTGGGTACAATAAAATATTACTCTATTAATTGAGAAACGTTTTTTTTTTAATCTAATGAAAATTCGGCGATTTTAAGAATAATGTAATGAGTACGTTTTTTGCAATGATTTATTTCGTATCGATTTTAGGAATAGTATGTTTCTAATAGTGTTTCCTTGACTATATCGGTATTTTCTGTTAATAGAGAAATGGTTGTTTACTTTCTCTTATCTTCATTGTCTATTATTCTTTTTAGAGACTTCCTTATCAACTCTTGTGCTACACATTTAATTTGCTTATAACGTCATTTCCACTTTGGCCATTTGCAGTTTGAGCGCTGTTTTGGCCATTATTTATGGGTTGGCTCTTTGTTGGCCCTAAAGGAACATTACTTAACCAAAACACATCCATTAGATCTACAAAAGTTTGCTGTGTGCCATTAATCAGGCCCACAATAGATAAAGGACAATTTAGTTGTCATGCCCCTCTGCTTTGAGTAACTGCCACATCCTAGCTAGCATTGAGCTATTTGTTGTATGTATATATTTTTAATGAGTGTTGCTTGTGCTTTTCGGTTAATACGCCTCTCCTACTTTATTATTGACACACATATTCTCGTTTATGATGTTTACTTTTGGCCATTCATTTGTTCAGTAGTTTATTGACCAGGGTCAACGGAAGCCAGCTGCCTTGAGTGGGGGCCAGCAGGTTGCGGGGCTTCAAAGCAAGAGGGGAGGGGGGTTGGCATTGCGTCAGCTTCAACGTCAGCGTCAACGTTGCGTATGAAAAGCAATGAAAATGCGCGCCAGATTCCTTTACGACTCTTGACTACTTAACACATTTATTTAGTCATTTATTTTGGTTTTAGCACAGTTCATTCAATTTCGTTTGTGTCTTAAAACCCCCTTAGTCATTCACACTTTGGCCTTTTCAGTTAGCCAGCCACCAGCACCACCACTGTAAATTGCATCAATTTCTTAACTATGAATTTACCTTGCTTTTCTGAGTGTATTGCGCTCGTTTTTTACGGATTCAGTCTTTTTAGTTTTTTGGCTCAATGCCAACTCGCAAATGGTCTGTGTCAGTGTGCCAAGTAAACATTCCATAAGAATCACATAATCAGTTGGTTTTGGTTTAAGATGCAACGATTTGAATGTACTCTGTGCTACAATTATTAGAGTTGCATACCAAATTATATTCTTATCGATTAAGACATTCAAAAACAGAAAGATAATTTACTTTTCTGAATTGATTAGCAAGTTTGAATCAGTGTGTTAAAACGAAATGAATGCAGGTTCTAAGCAATCTTTTGTGTACTACGATATTTATATATACCGGAACAAGACAAAAGTTTAAAAAAATCAAGTAAAAACTACCGTTACGCTGTAACACATTGTTGCTGTAAAGGGATTTTCAAACCGGTTCCGGTTGTCGTACATATAGTGCTGAAGTTTCGATAAAAACTTATAAATTGGTTATAAATTTGTTGCAGTATTAATGAATACTGATTTCAGTAATATGAAGTTATAATTCGTGTTCGTGTTGGTACCTGGATTTTTTAAATAAAAGAGCTAATTTATAAGTATATATGTTTAATAATACCAATTTCCCAGCCTATTTTCTGTATGTACACTTTAAAGTCGTGCTCGCCCTTAAGCTACAAAAATCGCACAACTAAGGTAAATCATCCATTAGCATGAGAACCGCTCATTTAGATTGGATTGCATCGATTTTTCGAGTGTCCCTGAAATTCCAGTGAATGCTCACTTGTTTGACACTCATTATCGGGTAGTACTAAGTACAAGTTCTAGTTTCGCTCAAATTCAAATTAAATCGCTGCAGTTGGCAGACGATAGCAGCGGTTTGGGCCATGTCAAATGTAAGTTGTTGTTGTTGGTGTTCATTTGCAAACACGTCATAAATCCGGCAAATGGCGTAAATCATATTTCTGACGCTGACAATGATGATGACGTTGTCAGCTGTCTGGCATGAGCATCGCAATCTCTGGCAATCCATTGTTTATCTAGATGTCTGCCGCCTGCCTGCCTATCTGCCTATCTGCGTATCTGTGGTTAGGTGCACATCCATCAGATACAAAAGCTCTACTGCGAATTCATAAACAGACGCCGTTATTTTCACATAAACAACTGTGCGATTATTCATTGTGCTTACGTTTATTTGTTTTGATTATTGTGCCATAAATACAATAAAAATACTTATCGGTTTTACTTGTATCTTGTTTTGTGGTAGTTGTTATCCAAAGCGGTGTCGATGTAGTTGCTAAACAACGCCATAGCAGATTCAGATTAGCTCATCGCCAATTCCGACATCGACTGGGAAAATAGCCACTTAGTAAGTATGAATTGCATATGCTTATATATCTGTTATTTCGAACCAAATTAGTCAGTAAACAAAGCAATTATAAGTTAGACGGCGTATTCAATTATTTTTCTAATTCGGATTTTACCCATAATCTAGTCAATTTATAGTATCATAATAAAATGCTTGTGTTGTATTTGGTAGCATCCTTTTAAAATGAAAGTATGTATTTTTCTGGCTCCAGGCCAAGTTTGAGTGAGTCATTATCAAAGCAAGAGATATGATTAATTTATTTTCATTCTCAAGTATATTGCCAATTCCTTAGGAAATTCATAATATAAGGCATAATCGTTGGCCAACTTTAGTTATATCTACATTATTGACTCAACTCTTTCACCTGAGAGATGCCTACATGAATTCCACTAAACAAGTCACACGTCAAACTCCTGACTTTTAAGATCATAAAGATCAGTTGTTCACATATAATTACATACATAATACAGTCGTGGCAAACACATCGTGTTTTGTACCTTGGTCATTTGCTCGCATTTTCAGCCCATTTTCACTTGCTGTCGTTTTCCAACCACTGATGATGTCATCTATCGCACATTTTCGCGTTCATTTGTGCTTCCTCTCCAGAAATTGTCGTTTATCGCACAAAACGTTAAAACTGACATTTGACAGTGAAACACTTTCGTTTTGCTGTCGTTGCCGCTGTCGCTGGTGTTGCCTGTCAGCGCTGCTGTCTGCGTCAGCGTCAGCGTCAGCGTCGCAGCCCAGTCGACCCGATAATGCTGATATGTTTTTTTTCTATGTTCCATATTCCCGTAGGCGGCGTAAAACTCATTTTTTCCTTTTTGATAAGGGCGTAGGGGCGCTTAGTTCAATTTTACTGCTCGCCGCGACAACAACACACACTTCATTAATAATTATTAAATATTAAAGAACAAGCAAAAACACAATAAATATTGTAATCAATCGATTTGGGAGCACAGAGTGAATTTAAACTGAACTGCTTTGAAAGTAAGAAACTTAAGAATCAACGATAAAGGCATTGCTAATGAGTGTGAGTGAAAAATGGTTAATTAGTGTTTTATTTGGAAAATACATAACAAAATAAGTAAATATAAATAAAACAAGTAAAGCAAATAATTAAGATTAATAATTAATAAAAAGGAAATTAACAAATAAATCAAAATAAAATATAACAAACACACATAAAAATCGTGGCGATGTATTAAACAAAATATACATTCATAATATTATATAAATACCACTATAGCAACACATTAATATGTTTCTCTTTGGGCGAGCCACACATTTTATGCAGCTTCACCGAAAAAGTGTGCAGATAATGTTGAATATAGTTTCATTCCCTTATTCCATCGAGAGCAGTGTACTTGTTTCCTGCTGTACAATTACTATAATCAGGTACTCCGCGCTATAAGCATATTCCTTAAAGCTTGTTCAGCGAAGCCTATAGATATATATATAGTGCAGGGTTGATATCGATGCTGCAGAATTGCTTTTGATTGCGCGCTGATAATTTTCAACAATCTATTGGACCATTGATAGATCTTCAAGTCGAACCACCTAATGGCCTACAAAATTTGTAAATAAATAGATTACAAAAAAACCAAACAATTAAAATGCACCTTTAGTGAAAATGTACATGCATAAGCAAATGTATACTTGTATAATTAAGGGTGCACCACCAGTGGTTAATGTCGATGTGCCCTCCAATCCCAAGAGCTGCACTCTGCTCGTGAGCTATCTGACTGGGGCATTTGTTGAGCAATTTGTGCACTCACTTCATACATTAAGCGTGGCTAAAAGTGGGTCATTTATGCAAAAGATGTTCGGAGTGATGACAGTAATTTACAAGGCTTGCTCTACCTTGTCTTGGTCCTAGTTGCTCTTCCAGCTGCCCACTTGGTATGTAGGCGCTGATAATGTGGCCAAGCTGACATAATTCAACGTATTCCAGCAGCCACCACCAGACACCAGACAGGACAAGCTGGTCGCCCAGGTGACAGTGGCATTCATTAGACGTAACCTCATTAACACTTGAGCACCGCACAACGGGCAGAATACTCAAAGCAGAGACAGACAAGTTGCCACGCTATGAGATATCCTCTAAACAAAACTGAAGTGATTTAGGGCTTAAATATTGATATTAAATATTTAAGAATATATAAAATAGATTTAAGAATATCACTTTTTTTACAATATTGAGGATATATGCGTTTCACTCTCTATATAATGACAACATTTTATGTTATATGTAAACTATCAGCGCTCTTGTTTTTCTTGATACATCCAAATTAAACAACTCGAAAACATTTTATGGGTACTGGGTATTAGGAGTAAAGAAACTCAAATTAAGTTTGCGCTCTTAATGAGTACTACTTGTCAAGTGTGTGTGTGTGTGTGTCTGTGGTTGTGTGTCTGTCTGTACTTGTAATGAGCAAGGACGAACATAAAGCTATGTAATAATAGTGAAATCATAGAAGCTGTTAGGTAGTAAAATTGAGAGTGCTGCTGTATATACAAATATAATACATTCATCGTGGCTGTAATAACTTTAAAAGTTTGCCAGACCACTTAAAAGGTCAAAAGTGCAAGTTAATCAGTTGCCAGCGGCAAGCAAAGTCAAAGCCCAGTTAATAAGATTGGCAGCGCATTCAATGTTTCTTAAAGTACTGTCAGACAATATTCTCTGCTTAGTGGTACTATCTACATATAAATTTGCCCTGCCTCCCCATTCAAAGTCGAATCCATTAACGCTTGGCTTTGTCAAGGTCAATGTCTCTCTAGATATATTTATGACTCAGCGTCTCTAAGATATTGTCTATGCGCCTCTCTCTCTCTCTCTCTCTCTCTCTCTCTCTCTCTCTCTCTCTCTCTCTCTCTCTCTCTCTCTCTCTCTCTCTCTCTCTCTCTCTCTCTCACACTCTCACTCTCTTCCTCTCCCTTGCTGTCTGTGGTATCTTGGCACTTTATGCTTTGCGCGCACAAAAGAGAAATCACTCAAGCATCCAGTTTTTCAATCAAGACACGTTGTGGCCTCTTCTGAACTTTCAGTTCGGTTCGTATCGCGTTGCAGCCAACTTGAGCACTTTGCAAGTCGAGCCGAATAATAAGCTGGTTGAAGGGTTAAGTAAGCACTGCAATTAGAGCGAAGTGTAAAACCTGTGCTAAAGCTACATGTAATGCTGGTGCACAGATAACTAGATGGGATTAATATGGATGGAAATATGGATTATATTTTAGTTGATTAGAGACATTAACCAACGACAATGCTTGGAATTCTCTTCGATACCAAACAGAAACATATTCTCCATTTGTTCACAATCGTTAATGAGGTAAAGGGTGTACTCGGCTTCATTAAGCGTTTTGCGAAAGAATTTAATGAGGCTTTTGCCCTCAAGCTTCTCTATCTCTGTGTCTCCTTAGCATGCCCGTCATATTCTTGAATACTGCTTAAAATCCAATCTTCATTTGGAATCGATCTCCAGTACAGTTTTTTTTATTATCTCTTAAACATCCATCTATTAACCGTAGAACATTTCGCAGGGTTGTCTGCCTACTTTGATTCCCTTTCTCTATTTGGTCGTTGTAATGCACGACAAATAACTCTTTCCGTCCTTAAATTACATTTTCTCTCTCTTTCTCCCTTTCTCTCTATTAATTAATTTTCTCTATATTACCTAAATCATTATAGATGTTCTTGGTGTGATTGGTTTTTTTCTGTTTCACCAATCCAGTGCAATAAATGCTGAACCATTTTACCAATTAATACCCCCAGATTTTTCATATTTTCTCATTAACAATTAACAAATCTTTAATTTAAGCACCAAATCTTTGCAGTTCAGCTTTCACAATGATGTTCCATTATTTAAGCACACAGTAACTATTTTCTTTGTAAATTATAAGCTAAATACTTTTTTTTCTGTTCTTTATTCAGCCCATTTGCCTTTATCCTGTGTTGCCAATTTGAGTTGATGTTTGTTGCTGTTCAGTCGTTTGCTGTTTGCTCTGCATACAAACAAAAAACTTCTTATCTTTGGGCTTCCGTGCTTATCTTTATGACCAGAACGCTCACTCAACCGACACTCGGGATGACCTCGGCTCTGACATATGCCAGCATACTTGTATATGTCTGTATGCCTTCCAAAGAATGCTCTTTATGTGTTTTGTTTTACACATCATTAGCACTCAAATAATTTTAGGGGGTTAAATGAAAGGGGCGAAAAGTGAACTCATATCAGCAAGCATGAAGCATTAAGCGGGAAGCCAGACAAGTGAATGCAAAACATTTGAACATGTGTGCAACAGCTGCAGCAGCTATCGGTTGGGTGGAACACAACACACACAACTCGTGGCTTCTTTAAAACACTTGTTGCGAGGGTCGATCGTGTTGCTTTCGTGTTTACTTTGTTTGCGTTGCACACAACTCTGAGGTGTTCATGTTTATTAATGCTGATACCATTTAATCTGCAATGTTGGCTAAACACCTGAAGTTAAAGGTACTTATTTCTTGCGGATACCTCTTGAGTGCAGCTGCAGCTCTTGCTAATTAACTCTGATAAATAGATAAGTAGCATCTTGACTATGGCCATGACCATCATCAAGTGAAGAACGAACTCATTTGTCACTGCTATTATCGGTCTCTGGCATCTTTGGCAGCAATCTAGATACATTGGTATCTTAGTGAGCTATTACTTCATAAATACAGCTAAACAAAAGTTAATTCAATCAGCCATCTCGCAAATTGGCACTCACTTTGGGAGCATCGCATGAAATGAGAGCAGCAAGCAGCCTGTGCCAAATACTAAAATGTGATAGCCAAACCCAAATAGTACAAAGTGGGAGTAAAATAGAAAAAAACCAACACAGTTTGCCAGCTCTGCACAACAATTGACTAGTTTTTGCCCTCAGATTACGCAATATGCCAAATCATTGAACATGTTCAACATTTGCACTTACATATGTATTATGTGGTTTCGCTGAATTGACAAGTCACAGTTACAGTTCAATGTGAACATTTGCATCTAGCCGTTGACAATAATACATGCATATATTTATATATGCATGTCTATTGCAACTACTGAAGATCAAGATATAAGCATTCATTGTCAACATGCAGAGTGATCATCAATCAAGGTTGGCAATTGTTGTTTATTATTATAACAATTAACATGTACTCGACTTTGCGATCTTTATTTATAATACTATCTACAATTCTCCCTTGTCTTTCTTCCTCTAGGAATTCTCTTTAAATCTTTATTGATTAGTTGGTTTTTATACTTGCTTTATACTTCCAATGAAAAAGACAACGCTATTGTTTTCTTACCTTATAGCTTTATATTGAACTTTATCTTTAATCTTTGAGATAAAGTACTTCCATTTTAATTTCATGTATTTTTTCTTTCTTACGTATTCCTTTATTCAAGCGTAGAATTTACAAATTTCTCATTTGAAATTCTTGATCTGTTTCTTTTTACTTAGACTTAACTTTGTTTCTATATAGATAAATCTATTGTTCCCTTACCTTCATTTGTTTCAATCCTTACACATTTCCTTCTTCCTTAATTTAAACAGGAGCTTGTCTATCTTTAAGTTTAGGTATTTTTTCGTTCCTTATTATTTTATTTACTCATTCTTCCTATTTCATAATTTCTCCAACTCATTTTGTTCCTAGATCGTTCCTTGTCTCTTTTTCTACTTCTTTATACGTATACTCACTGTCCGTATTATCTGTTTATCTTTTTGATAGAGCCCATTAAAAATGGGGAAGTGGGTTTCATGACGTGGTGAAAAGTAAAATAAGAAAGTGACAGCAAAATAGAATTATATCCAACCCCATAACATTTATAGGTTCTTGATCAGGTTAAACAATGATTGTTTAAGTTTAAGTTTATTGCATTTTATCGATAAATGTTCCGTTTTTTTGCTAATTCGGTACAAATCGATATCAATAAAACCACTAAATATATATACAAATATAAATCTTTCTAATCGATAATGCATAGAGATCATTGTATCTAATAGTCGAGCTCCCTCGACTAGAGCATTATTACTTGTTGCCATTTGTGTCGTCGCATTTTGAAATCAAACGCAGAAGAGCCACAATGTGTATTCTCGTGGGTGAACTGTGACACGATACGTGGCGACGTCTGCTCAGCTTTAATTTTAAAATTCACCATTTCAGAGAACACTTAATTCGCCAGATTCGTGGCGACAATTTTGCGCTTGTGGCTCGTTAAGAGTTTGCTTGTCATTCGCCGGCGGCAGTTGTTGCTGTTGGCTTTGTTCTTGTTTTTGTTATGATTGTGACTTTGTTGGCCAAGATACGCGATGTGATCAAATCGTCAGATGCAGATACGTATATATATATATATATATATATATTTATATATATATAAATTCGGTATTTATTATGTGTGGCATATTTAGCAATGAATTTTGTTTACAAGCTAACGTGCTCTGGCTTTGCCTCTATTTTTGAGGTATGCACATTTTCTTCTCACACATTTAGCTGCTGCGTCATTGTTAATAAATAAACGAATGATGCGGCAAGGTAAAGGTCAAGTTGACCTAATCAACGGCAATTTTGTGAACGCTCGTTAATTGACTTCTGCGCCACACTGATTGGACTGGTTGGCAGAGAGCAATCAATTCACAAGCAGCTCGAGTTGAAACGCACTTGTTTTTACATTTGTCAGCTAAACAAAAAGAGAACAAAATCACTGAGCTGAAATCACTGAAATCAGTGTAGTCCTTATAGACTCAAGCTGGCTCATTAAAAAGCCATCAGGACAAGGACTCGAAACATGAAACTAGTACAACACTATGCATGCCTTGCGGTCTTATAGTTACTTGGTCCAATCCACACCCACAGATTCGATAAAAAAAAAAGCAGAAATACTCTGCAATTCAAAAACAACAATGAAAATGAACTGAAGTTAAAAGCCGCCAATCAATAATACAGATCTGGGCAATAATTCTCAGTTTTCACATCGCCAAGGCAATGGGTTAACTTATAATCTATAATCGAAACCGATTTACAATCGATTAAACTCAATCCTTACCATTTTCATTTTCAAAAAACAAGTACGCATTTTGAATTAAAGGGTATTGTCAAGTTGTCTGGCAGCCAGTCAGTCAGTTCATATGTTTACTTCTCTGCTCGGTTTAGGTAGCAGTTAACCCTGCTAAGTTATCCCCAAAGGATCCGGCAAAGAGTTCGTAGCTCGGCAAGGTTTATTTTGGGTGCGGTCACATGTGCGTGCTTAAAGATGAAAACCACAACTCAGCCAAAACAAACGCTGCAAGTGATTTGGGGTGCAATTTCCTTCATTTTTTTTGTATCCTTTTCCTTTTGGGGCGTGCCTACGGCTTTTCCTGCGGCTGTATCTGGGTTAATGGGTTCGGCAATGGTATTGTTTATCCAGCTGATTGGTGTGGCCATTGGACATAATGGATGTAATTGGCGTGGCACGGATTTGTTTTTTGGCAATCGAATATGCTTAAGATTCTGAAGAAGACCCGAGGCTTTAATTTGGCTTGAGTGAATTGCATAAATTGAAGTATGTAAACCAAATATCATTAGAACTAATAAGTTCATTGTTAGAAGTTTGTTTGCACTTGTTGATTGTTCAGTTGTTCTCCGTTTGGAAAAATACTCAAGGGCTCTCAACTAATTTCTGGTATTGTTTTACGAGTAAGACTTTTTCACAGAACTACACTAACCAAAAACCTAAAATTAAAAAGTTTCCCTGGCATAATAGAATTGTACAACAGTAATATATTTATATAATTACATTATCGTTAGCACTTGTTAAACTATGAAATTGAAATTCGTTGCATTTCAGAGCGTGTTCTGCTTTGCACATATTGTTGAACTGAGAAAAATATCAAAACTTCTAACATAGTATTTTTAACTTTTCGTCAGAATTGATTTTTGTTCGACGCAAGATTAACTGAGTCTCAAAAGATACACATTTCAATTACGCACATTGTCTGAAATTCCCCGAACAGATCAGATACAAACATTAGTCAGCTAACTAAATATTTCGAAATTGCGGCACGTCCAATAATGTTAAGGGGAAAACCTAAGAATTTTCTCGTAGGAGTGTAGGGGATGTTGTTGTGTGTGTTTCTTATTTGTTATTTTAATTATTTTCATCTATCTTTTTTTTATATTTTTATACGTGTATTAATTTGCCGGCAAACATAAAGACGACAGCAACTGTGACGCTGATGAGTGCGTCATAAAATTTCCTAAAATCAGCGATACAAATTTTGATAATTGATCAAAGCGTGGCATGCACACGCACACGCACAGTCGACACCAAAAGAATTTCTGTTCCCGACGCTTGTTGGTGTCTTGCGTGTTGCCCTTTTAATTATTTAAGTGCTGCAGCTTAATTTATACGATCAATTTTACTCACCTCATTTTGCGAAGGAATGATTGAATGCTCTAGCGTTGCGATTAGGCGCCTAGAAAACTTTCTTGGCTGCCAATATGTATATTTAGAATACTCGAATCAATGGCTGCTCGCTCAAAAGCTACCCTATAAATATAAATGAATCTGCATACAAATAGGTTAGCATTAGCACACATATTATCGTTCAAAAAAATCAAATAATGGCTGGTTGTGAGATGTACGTGTGCAGAATATTTATTGATAAATTTTAACAAATATTAGCTGCTGTTTCTTGAATGAATGAATGAGTGACACAAGGAAAACGGCAATTTCCTTTTTTGGAATATCGATTCGGAATATTAGTCGTAGCCGTCAAATAAAAATCTATCAAGATTGAAGGTTCTTCACATCTACTAGAAGAGTAGTCACAATATATTCATTGGCGTCTTTCGGAGCTTGGTGTTCGAGCTAATTTGAGAGTGAGATTGAGATTGCCATATTCACGAGATGACTCCTCTTAAGTTACCTATTCAATTCAGTCAAGTAGAATGAATGCCTTAGCAACGAATATAATATGAGTATGTAGCTACTGAATTTCAGTTCAATACACAGAGCACTCTTAAGGTTTTTTGTATATCTATTAAAGTCACACACATACTTCCCCAACAAATTCCAATATGTAATGCAAAACATCCTCTCTAATACGATTTGTATTTCTTTTTATTTTGCAGGTGGACGAGTGAAGGGACTTCAAGGCCAGAGCCATGCACAAATCCTAAACATGGCTGTCAAATAACTCAACACGAATACACAATACTAGAAATATAGTAAGAAATATAGAGAAAAGCCCCACAGATCGAAAGCAACGTCAACAACAAATTACGTGGAGTGGAACATTTTCAAAGCTCAAATTTCCGAATAGCAGCAAAGGGGACAACAAACAAATTAAGTAGCCAAGGAGTTGGCCAAGGCGGCGCCTGTCAACCGCCTTAAAGCAGGCAATAGTTTAGTTTATTTGGGATCGGGTGGCAACGCCGCAAATTAACGGCTTGAAGGCAAGCAATTGATGACACTACTTGGGCCTAGCGCCCCTGGCATGGCCTTTATGATGAAAAAGAAAAAGTACAAGTTCAATGTGGAGGTCCAACTGCAGGATCTGGTCGAGGTGGCCCTGGTCAATGAGGTGCTCTTTGCCAAGATACGTCTACTGGACGGTGGCTCCTTTCAGGAGTACAGCAGTCGGTAAGTTTAACCCATATATATATATTTTATTTTCTTGAAACTATTATTTTAATAAACTATTAATAGTTTAAGACAAGCCTTCCTGGTCCCAATTGTGGTACTATTGATAAAGTTAATATGATTACATTTGAAAGATGCTTTAAAATGTATATAATCAATTTGAAATATATGAAATCAGTAGAGAATCTTAATCGATAATTTATACATCTAAATAGCTATCGAAACACCTTCAATTTCTAGAAGTTTCTTTTAAAATCATACTCAGAAGATCATTCTTATTTAAACTTACAGCGAGGAGGTGAAGAATCATCGCGTCGAGTGGAATCGTAGCTTCGAGTTCCTGTGCAAGATGAGCGCCAATGCCTCGACTGGCGTTTTGGATCCCTGCCAATTGCGCATCTCGATACGTAAGGAGATGAAGGGCGGTCGCAGCTATTACAAACTCGGCTTTATCGATCTAAATCTGGCCGAATTCGCTGGCGCAGGTCTCACATCGCGCCGATTTCTGCTCGAGGGCTACGATTCGCGCCATCGCCTGGATAACTCCATGCTGAGAGTTAGCATTAAAATGCATATGCTAAGCGGTGATATACTCTTCAAGGCGTGAGTAGTCTAATCTTTATATGCATATATATATTTCTATGCTGATGTTACTTTTATTTCTTTTGCAGTCCCACGCCTAGCCTGAAGAGCAAGCCGAGCAAAGCTACCGCTGATGATCTTGTTAATGATGGCGCCTGCAGTGGATTGCAAACGCCAACGGCTACAGCGCTCTCCAGCATTGGTGGTGCCAGCAGTGGTGGCTCCGCCATTCCCCTGGGCGGCAGTGGCGCCACTTTGGGCGGCGTTGCCATCCCAATGACTGCGCCGGGCACACGCCCCGCCTCCAGCACAAAGGAGGAGGGTAAGAGTCAACTTTCAATTAATTGCATTTAAATTAGTATATATATTTTTTTGTTTTACTAGTAGATCTCGACGTACAGGCAGTGATAGCGGCCATTGTCACAGACTCTGGTCTGTCCGAATCCTCGGAATCGGGTGTCACGTTGACCACGGATAATCTGCAGCAGCATGTGATTGCCTCGGCCAGTGCCACCACGCCAGTCACCGGCACACAGACGATGCTCGGCCTGAGCGTCATTGGGAGCAACAATTATGGCACCACTGGCGTTAGCACCAGTGCTGCGGGTGGCGGTGTCGTCAGTGGTGTGAGCGTTGGTGGTGGTGTGGCCGTAGGCGTTAATACCGCTACGCTTATGGAAATGGGACACTCCAGAAATTCCAGTAATACTAGTCAAGTGAGCACATTCATATAATATTTAAAAGCAGTGGTCGCTTGCACATTAGAATATATATAGAAAAACATAATTAGAGGTAATAACCCACAAAATATTATATTAAATTTGTATAGAAAAATATCTTGAAGGTGTTCTAATTGCACAGTGACCAATGTACAATGTCGAAGTGAGGTATAGAAAACTAACGATATTTTTGTTCCCTTTTAGATGTCAAAAGGTTCGGGATATAGTAGTTTTTCGCACAGTCAACATTCGAGGCAGAGTTCCGAGGGAGACTCGGGGCATGCTAGGTAAGTAGCTAACCAGCGCCAACAACAACAACAAGAACTGAAACCATATACCATTTAGTCATTACGTATTGCTACAAATTTGTATAAAGCCTTGACATTGAATTTAATTTGTTTTGCTCACAATTCGCGACGACTATTTAATTTACATAAATAACCTTCTATTACAACTATCTTATAAAATATTTGTTATGCTCCTCTACACTATATGCGCTATATATGCTAAAGCTCTCTATATTAAAACAGTTGTGTGTAACCTTCAACGAAATACACACACACACACACACACACACACTATTTACATAAACACATTTACACACATGACTAGAAACTCTTTTTCAATGTTTACTAAAATTACTTAATACACAACACTGTTAACACAAAAACACACACATACATTAAACGACACACACACATCACAAAATCTTTAATTTATCTTATTACTTTCCTAATTCATTTATAATATTTGCATAGTTAAGTTAGCTTAGTAGCAAGTGCTGCAAATTATAGAAAATAGTCATAAATTTAGTATAGTTTTAAAACTAGTTTCTAGTCACAAATGGTTCATTTAGGCTCTTATCATGTACTTAAATTAAAATCACAACTATTTTCTAGCTATCGATTCTTAACATTAGCGTCAACCACAAATTTTCATTGTTAAGCAGCAAAAATGAACATTTCCCTCTCCCTGTCCACACATATATTTGCAAATAAGTTCTCGTGCGTAGGCGGGGTGGGTGGTATACGTATGTGTGTATGTATGTTTTTGTGCATCTGCACAATGTGAACATGGTTGAGGCAAGAGCATTGTTTACTCAATAGAAATGCACAGCCGATGACTTCATCGGGCAACTCAGCTGGCGTCATGATGAGGCTCTTCAAAGGTCACGCTTCACATTTTGACATTTTATCAGATTTGCTTCGCTGTAATTAACGCATTTTTAGCGTTTAACCTTTAATATATCTGCTTAACTTGTTTTTAGTTGCACAATTTAAATAATAATACCAAGCATGGTATATATACCCATTTATATTTGTAAACTGAATTTGCAACTATTTTTTGCAATATAATAAACTGTGCTTCAGAAAAACAGTTCAAGCAGTTGCTGCTAGTTAATATGCAATTACATAATCATTGTGGTCGGTCGCTTATACGGGGTATAATATTATAAAACATAACATTGGCATAGCAAGTCTAAACATCGATTAGCGCTATATTTGTGGTAATTGCATACTTTGAAAATGTATTCCTATTGCGTTGAACATCTCGCAAACAAAGTGTAGTGCCCTACATATATATATATATATATATATATATATATATATATCTATATAATTATTAACATTAAAAATATCGATTAAAATACAAAAATAGTCCCTGCTCGCTCCATGAAAAACAAATGAGAAATTAAACTCCAGTTTTAGCAATTAAACATATATTACATCAAAGCATAAACTAAATGATCAGGCTCGTTCTACATTTAAATTAATGCATTTCACAATGTTCTTTTGCTTTTTCCCACATTTGGTGTGGTTTCGAACTAACTTTGAAAGTACGCCTAACGGAATTTCCAAAAGAAATATGCTCATCCACAAAACCTGCTAGAGTTTATATATATATATAAGTACTATTGCATATTTGGTGTTAGCTTACATAATAATTAACATACTTAACCTGGTTCTTCTGATGGGCATTTCATAATCTGGTCTTACTTTAAAGTAGCTTAAGCGTTTTCATAAGTTAGTTTTTTGGTAAATCATATTTTGTTTTGGCTAATTTTGTTTAACACTTTTTGTTTCTTCTTCTTTTATAACCAACATATGTTCTGTATATACTTTGAATAAATAAATAAACAATAATCGGGTACATGGCCAACTAACCAACTGTAAACTAAAACATATTAACCTTCACGTAAAACCTTACAAATTACAAATGTCAAACAAACAACGAACGTCGCCCAAAAACGATAAAAAAAAAACAAAAACAAACATACCTCAGTCGATTTAGAAAATCCGTTTCTCTACTCAATAGACTCAATCAGAGAGCTATAAATGCCATGAAATTGAATATACCAGCGTTGAGGCAAAAGCACAATGCAGAACAGGTTCAAGGCCTCGGCCTGGGCCTCGGTCTGGTGCAGGAGCATCAAGTTGGCCCCGCTGCCCCAAAGACCCAGCCGGCCGAGCATCAAGTGACTGTCAGCCTGAGCACCACCATCGAATATGTGAGCGAGGAGCTGCTCTATCAGACGCCCAATGCCACAATGAATTCCAGCGAGCACCATGTTGCCGGCTACGAGGACTTCCGCACGCCGATGGCTGAGATGCCGTTGCCGCTGTTGCTGCAACAGCGGAACACACATTATCAATACGATAGCGGTGACACAAGCTCATCCGATGAGTATCCGCATGAGGACTCGGGGGACAATGACTCGGGCCTCGAGGAGAACTATCACACTCCGCGTGTGGCCAAAATCAAATCCATGGAGAATTTATCCATACTCGAAATGGAATTTCACAAGGCCTCCATGGAGCTGGATAGGAATTCGCCGCGTCGGCTCAAGCAGCTGGCGGAGCATGCACAAATACCCAAAATGAAATCGCTCAACAATCTCTGCTTCGACGATTACTCTGAGGCGGCGGTGCGAGCGGAGTTTCAGCGCATACGCGATCAGTCGGTGGAAGAACGTTTGCGTATTCAGCAGTACAATCATCTGCATATCCATCATCCCCTGCATGGCTATAATCTGCGCAAGAGCTCCACCGCATCGAACGGGTCATCGGGCAAACTGTTTGTGAAGCATCAAACGCATCAGCATCAATTGAAGGTCGGCAATGCCAAGTTCATTGGTCAGGATGGCGGCAGTGATAGTCCGCTGCCCACAAATTATCCGATACAAAAGATGCGCTCCATGGGCACCATACCCGATGTCCTTGGCGAACGCATCGAACCGGATCCATTTCTGACGCCCACCTCCGAACGCCGGCCGAGCTTCAATCGTCTCATACAGTCCGCTGACAAACCGGCCCTGGGCACCAGCTATGTGAATCGTTTGCTCACCTACGATGCTGTCGACTCACCGGCGGACAATTTCACAAATAACGCATCGTTCATGTCACGCACGCCATTCGAGCGCGCCTATCGTCGCACCATGTTGCAGGGCACCTCATCCACGCCACTTTCCAGCGTCACACAGGAGCAGCAGCAGCTAATCACCCAGTCACTGGTGCGGCCACATTCCACGAATGCTGCCTACGAGCTTATGAGGTGCGTCGCGTTTTTCATTTGATATCCATAAACAAAACAAACAAAAAACAGAAACTACATATTTAACTAGTTGAGCAGTCCAACGTTGCTCGTTAAGCGTTAATCGTTAATCGTTAATCGTTACTCGTTAATCGTTACTCGTTGCTCGTTGCTCGTTAAGCCTGACTCGTTAACGTTAACGTCCTGGAATTGAGTTTAGTTCAGTTCTCATTTCACACACGTTCGCTTTTGTCGCGTCCTGGCCCTGCAAAATTGTTTATCATTTTCTTTACCGTCTCTCTCTCCCTCTCCCTCTCTCTCTCTATCTCTATCTCTCTCTCTCTTGCTCATTTGTTTTGTTTTGCCCGTTGTTTTCTTTCTCTGTTTGTGTTTTATTGCGTTTCGTTCAAGTTCAAGTTTCTTTTACTAATCATAATCCCCCGGGTTTAGTTAGACTTAAGCTAATTTTAAGGCTATTATGTATTATATATGTATTTGTATATTAATTAACCATATCCCAAAGGGCTATATCACTGGGATTGGTCACCCTATTGTACAGATAACAGTTGCCACTGGTTCTACACTTACTAAGCACTCACAAGTTGAGGACACTCATTTAAACGCTAGTTTAACATGGAGAACTACCACTAAATTATACACCCTTGGAAAGGGTATTAGAATTATTTGAAAAACTTTTTTGTTTCTCAAGATATCTTAACTAAACACAATCCTTATATGTTGGCAACATTGGACTACTTTATCATCCCATAGCAAGAATTGGTCAGGCAGGACTGCAATTTGGGCTTTTATTGCTATAATTTCCTTCTGTAATGTACCAAGTTGACAACTTAATTAAGAAGCACTTAAAATTTTGATTGCTTCAATTTTCTATTTCCGACTACTCTTTGTCTGACGCATCTCTTCTTACCATCCTTTCCTCAGTCGGGCTGCAATTTGTGCTTTTAGGTGAACACTGATTGAAACTGGAGCAAGGATGTGTCCACACTCTTGTCGTGTGCCGCTTGTCTGCTGTTGAACTTTTGTTTAGCAAGTGACCTTCGGCACATTCTAAACTCTACCTTGGCCCCCATTTCATTTGGCTAAAAACAACTGTTGAAATTGGGTTTGCCTGCAGCTTTATACATTTTAGAATAGCTGCTGCCTCAACTCGCAGTTGACAAAGTTATATTACCAATTCGTCTTTGCGTTGGGAGTGCAATAAATTTGCTTAGCAGCGACTTACAAGTTAGATAATACAAAACGCAGGCTAAAATAACACAAAATAACAAACAATCATCAATATCGTATTTTGTGTGCCTTAAAAGTAAACATTTTTGACGGAAAAAAATCCAATTGAATTGGTTTACCCGCTAGTGGAGCTGCTTGATAGTTTAAAATTTAATTTAATTTTGAATTTCAGCAAAGGTTTTTGCTGTGCAAAACGCGATTTAAATAAACTTTGAAGGGCTACTGCTATTTTAAAATAAATAATGAATAATTTGTATGCATTGCTATTGCATTTGATTTGATTGCGTTCTCTTCATTTTTAACTTGATTATTAATATTATTTGGTACACGCAAGACACACCAGACACACACACACACACACACACACTCATGTATACCCACCCCAACATATATATGAAAAACGCATAAATTAAAGAATCAAATGCTTTTTTATACCAAAGTGCCAGCCAAGTGAAAAAGGCTGTTTACGTTTCTTGAGTTGAAAACAAGCATACACTGTATACACATATTTACCATATTTACGAATGGTATTTGAATACTTGTAATTAACATTGGGATAATTTACTCATCAGTTTAAATTGTGCATATTTTGCAAATGTGTGTTTTTTTTTATTTATATTTCTTATGTCTTCCGATATACTAAATGCAAACCATAAAACGCTTTGATCTGTAACTGTGTCTATGAAATAATCCAAATCGAACCTCATCAAATGCGTGAAACAAACAACAGAAGCTTCAGCGGCGTGCCTCGACGCCTCTTCGACAATACCGGCAACAGCAACAGCAGCGGCAGCAACAGCAACAATTGCAACAACAACAACAGCAACAATAGCAGCAGCAACCGGCAACAATCGACAGCAGCAGCAGCAGCAGCAGCAAATGCTGGCAGCTATGCGCTGGGCCCCAACTCCTCGCCGTGCGGAACACTGGCCAGCATCCACTCGAATCACTCGGCATCCTCCTCGAACGCCAGCAATAGCAGCAGCAGCGGCGCCCTTATCACCTTCCAGTGCAATCCGAACAGTAACCAAGCAGCAGACACAGTTGATGGCCCAGCACAGCAGACGCTGGTGGGTTCACCCAATGGACATGGCAACAGTCCCAGGCTGGGCAACGTTGTATCCGGAGATGCGCTCAGCTCGCTGGCGGCCAGTCCAACCGATGCGTGCAGCATACGCTCGAATCCATCGGCTGCCTCATTGCTGCTCTCCACATCCGCTGCCGCAGCGGAGGCATCCGCTCTCACCTCGGCCACAATGATGTCAGTCTCGGGCGCAACGCTCTCACCGCTGGCCACCACACAGATCATACGCCGACCCAGTGTCACCATGATGTGGGTTCTCTTTCTACATTCCAAACGATTTGTACTTAGTTGCCTGCCTCATTGAAACTATTGTTGTCGTTGTGCTCGTAACTCAATTTGACACCTGATTGTCCCATTAATATATAATAGAGCTGGAATACTTATGTGGCGTTCAATACAGTTTTGTCTGTCCGTAAAATCAAATACCAATCGAATTGTAATTTGTTGTGTAGATCAATATATATCTGTTTGTAAAGCATTTCAGATGAAAATTATATATAGATCATAAACATGCAATAAATATTTCAAAAAACACTTACAATTTATAGCCCAACAAATTAATAATTACAGTAAATCAATGAGATATTGTACAGGAGATATTGTAAATTATAAAAGAGGATGCAAATAGAAAGAACAGATTTATTAGGCTGAAAATTGCTTCCTAATTACAGTAAAACCTAGAGAATAGCGACAATACTTAAATTAGACAATTTAAATATCAATGAAATCAGCTAAATATATACACAAAGTTAAAACAGACTTCGCCAAGCATGTAATAAACTTAAAAGATTTAATAAACGAAATATAGTTGTCTTCGCCAGAACAGCTCTATTATATATAGCTCTATATATATATTTATGTTTATAATTTGTAAAAAATATTTATTATGAATATTTGAAATAATCATTGTGTAAATTATCGTCGAATATGTATCTCTTATCAATTACAGAGTTATTGTTTATTATTATTTAATAATTGTTATGTGATATCGCAGATACAATAACCTATTTTTTAATTTGTTAATTTATATGCTTATCAAAATGGGTATTTTTCCCACTTATTTGCCACGCAGTTTTATGAACTACTAGCTTTTAAATTATTAAGTGTCTCATTCGTCCATCACTTTTTGTCAGCAATATTCAAATAGCTTTAAGCATAGTTCACCGATACACGCACACAAATATGCATTGCATTGCATGGCATGGCCAGGTTCGATTGCCTTCCATTGTTGTTTTTTGTCCCCCTCCCCTCCACGTTGCCCCATATTGTGTGTACTAATCAAATGGGCTCACCCAAAACCAGAGAGCAACGCGTATACTCTTTTTTTTTTTGTTACTCTTATTTTTAATTTATACATAAAATTTATTTTATATTTGTACATTCTTATTCGTGTTGTCATTTTAATTTCGCAGGAATCCCAGTTCCGGTTCGTTAGTTATAAGTGAAACAGGATCTCTAGATCGGACGAAAAGCAGCGGCGAGAAACGCAAGAAGGGCGCCCTCGATGATGGGCCCCGAGTTTCGGACCGAGTCGAAGAGACGCGCGTTAATCCCAACTCTTTAATCGATGAGATATTGAAGGATACGAAGCTGGATCAGTTGGGCGAGTCAGCAGAGAGTAAGTTAATGGACTTATTAATGGCGTATTTAAATTCAACTTTTTCCATTTTTATTTGCTTAGCATCCGGCCTACAACTGTATATAGCGCGCGATGGCACCGCCTCTTTGGGCGGACATGAGGTGAAGTCGAATGTGCGGGCGGGCGCCTTCAAGCAGGTCGTAATGCAGGATCGGAGATAGTAGCGATTCAACGTATCCTGTGTGTCTGTGTCTGTGTCTGTGCGCGTTTCGTAAAATGTATTAGAAGACTAAAACAAACCCACAACAAAATGAAAAGCAAAAACAAATACAAAAACAAAAATAAGATGAGTTTTGAAGTATATACATAAATGTAATGATTAAATTTTTACATGATATCTACTTGCAAGCTAAAAGTGAGAGTAAACATATATAGTACTACCTATATATGAGTATGAATATGGCATGTATGTCATGTCAAAAGTACACTACTATAAATGTAACTAGCTATATATATATACACATATATACATATATATGCCTATATACCGATATAAATAATGTGTGTGTGTGTTAAGCGTTTTGTTAGAGGAAAACTAGAAAAACAACAGCCACCCATGCCTTACAACACAATGTTAACAAGCGGGTCTCCCGCTGTGGAGCGCTGTGTGTTAGCATTTTAGGTTGAGCTGTTTGCTGTTTGAACTTCTGGAAGTTGTTGGGCTTTCGAAAGTCGGTTTCGACTTATATTTTACATCAAGATAATCATTGAATTGTATTTGCACATTTTTATTTATTTTTTAATTGTTTAACAGCGTCCAACACACTTCCGAAGTCAGTCAAAAACTAACACAAAATTAATTGTATATTGTGAAAACCAAAAATGATCTTTTGAAATTTACTAAGAGAAAAAAGCATTAAATTTCTTGCACTTTAAATGTATATAGAAATTAGATTAAAAGATAAATAAATAATAATTACGTACAATTTCAAAATTAAGGAAAATACTTGCAACCATAATTAATTTATTGCTTCCAACATAAATAGAAAAAGAATAATAGAAAATCAAAAATTCTCATTAGTCCAAGACAAAATGCAAATTTGCTTGCCACGCACAGAAATACGCATACACAATTGAAGAAGAGAATCAATAAACCTTCCGTTGAGCTATATATTCACAAATGCCATAATATATGTACGCTGCTTCCATTTGAAAAAAAAAACTGATCAAAGAAAACGATTAGAAGAAGACCCACAGCGAAAGTTGTATCCAATTGAAATTGCTACGCAAATTGTTTGCAGCATACAAGAGTTCACAAATTATTATTATTATGCATATTTTGGAGAATTTTTTGAAAGTAAAGTTTGCATTTTGCTTTTGAATCTTAAATACATTGATAATAGTATTGTTCATTTTGGTTAAATTCGATTCTTTGCGAGTAGCTAGTAATATAAATGCAAACCATTTTTGTATACTTTTACAATTATCCTCAACATTTCAATTCTGCAACTGAGAACTTTTATGTATAAAATAAAAATACAAATTTGTGTTAACATTAAAACTAAAACATAAAAATCAAAATGCAATTAGTTGTTAGCTTAGGTCTTAGTTCTGTAATGATGAGTGTGTAAAATTGCTTTAGTTATTTTTTGATAATTTGTAAAAAGTGAAGAGATACAAGCCAGGTAGCTCGAGAGCTAGTTTTTTAAATTGTATATGATGAAAAATAAAACAACAAAGAAAAAACAAAACAATACAAATGGTTGATGGTCAAGAGTAACGAGCGAATCAAATATTGTTGGTGATATGTGGCCAAAATTATCCATTAAACTTCTCTTGCAGTAAATAAATATTTTTATTGTTTTTAGTTAACATTTTCTTCTTTATCAATGCACAGTTCAATATTCAATTGCTTGGTTGATAAGCCAGCTTTACATGCAATAATTACAGTATATAGTCTGATCAGATAACTCAACTGATAAGCTATTTATGGCCAACAGTATTTGGTTAGCTCAACTGACAAAGTTTGTGAACATTTTTGAGCTGATCTTAAGATGAAAGAAAATTAAAAGTAAAAAAAAAGAAAAATTAAAATAAAAAGTACATATGTGAAAAACAATTACCAATAAAGTGAAAATCTAAAAATTTCTGCAATTTTTTATTGAATTGATTGGGGCAATCTCACAGCTGATCCTTGACAAAGCGCAAATAGGTGCCGCCAGCAGCAGTTAGCACAAAGGCCCTTGGATCGAATTTCATCTCAGAGAGAGTTTTGGTGCAGGTCTCCACGCGATAGTTTTTAAGTATGTAGAACAGACCCACCTGGTAGATTAAGGCAGCACATGCCGATTATTTATAAGATAGGCAGTCAGTAAATCAAACTGAAAACGCACCTTTATCTCCAGCAGACCCAATAGTGTGCCCAGACAGCCGCGAGGACCAGCGCCAAATGGCAAATAAGTCATGGGCTGATGCTGTACGCGTTGCTCCGGCGAGAAACGCTCCGGATCGAATTTCAATGGCTCCGGCCAATACTGCATGAATAACAATATTTGAGATTAGTTTTCAAATTCAGGCTTCGAAATTAGAATCATTATATGTGATGAATATGAGTTGTAGTTATCCAAATCCCACCTGCTCATCGCGATGCAGTCCCAGCACAGATATATAAACCGGTGTACCAGGCGAAAGGCGCATGGGTAAGCCGCAGCTCCAGGCGGACAAATCATAACCTGCTTTCGAGTTGCAGCAGCGATCCAGGAATGCAGTAGGCGGATAAAGTCTGAGAACCTCATCCACCACCTGGCGCAGATACGGCAGGCTGCTAAGCGTCTCATAGCCCAACTGATCAACAGTATCACTCTGTGCTATCGCCTCTTTCAACTCCTGCCTGAGGCGCTGCTGTATGGCCGGCTGTTTGGCCAGCTCGTAGAGGCCAAAAGTGATCGTCGAGGAGGAGGTATCGAAGCCAGCCAACAATAGAAACGCTGCCTGGGCCACAAAGAAATCACGGCGATGCACCACGCTATCCGGCGGCTGTGTCTGCTGCAGCTGCAGAAATATGTCAATCAAATCATGGCGCTGCTCCCCGCTGGCCGCCCGCTGTTCCATGGCCCAGTTCATGGATTGACGCATGAAACGTTCATACTCCTCCGAATACAAGTGAGTGCGCAGCTGCCTGGAGCAGCGTGGAAAGAAGAACATGGTAAAGAGATGCAACAGGCGCTTGGGACGCGGCTCATTCACCTCCACGCACAAGCGACGAAACTCTGCGTCCGGCTGCCGCAGACAGTTGGCGTCCAAGCCAAAGGCCAGCGAGGCTATGATGTCCGTGCTGAATAGCGCACTCAGCTGCTTGACCTCCAGCTCCAGCGTATGTCCATCTGTGTCACTGGCCGCCAGCTGCCTGGCCATATGCTGCTCTAGCTGCTGGCCAATCTTCTGCAGCAGTCCGTACATATGACGCACCTTGCCAGCGGCAAAGAAGGGCGCAAATATCTTATGCGTCTCGCGCCACACCTCGTACTTGGAGAAAAACAGATTCTGTGAACCCATTGTGTCGCCAATGGCATCTGTGGTCTCAAAGCGACTTGAGAACTGTGCAAAATCCTCGACCAGAATGCGTTTAATCAGCGCCGGCTCGCGCAGCAGCAGCGCATGATTGTGAAGCACGTGAATGCCGAGGTAGGCGTGGCCCTTGGCACACGGACTTTCGTACAGCTCACGGAACTGATCGCCAAAGCAGCAACAGCTGCGCAATAGACGCCACACATTGCCCACAAAGGGCGTGGCTGGAATATAAGGAACACCTCGGCGGTGCCAGTGGCCAAAGTGCCAGCGTTGCCACAACCAAATAAGCAGAAGAATCCCCACAAGAAAAGCTATAAACATTTTGCTGCCTGCGATGAGCACAATTAAAAGTTGACTAAATATAAACTAACATTTTTCATTCGTTGAATGCAAGCAAAAATGCGAGAGAAAAATAACAAAAGCTGTCAAGCGATAAGAGTGCAGCGCAGTTGGGTTATCACAATACTCTCCAGCGACTCAATTACTCAATTACTCAACAAGTAACGCACACCAGACAAATGTGTCGGAAATTTCGAATTTTCGAAATTTCGAAATTGCTCAAACTAATTATGTTCGAATTTTTTACTCAAAAATTGATTAATTCATAATCTATTAACGCCATTCGAAATCCTGTATATTATTGTTTTTTCTTTCTTTATCTGCAGTACCCTGTTTGAAAATGAAAAAAAAAAACACTGATTACTTTTATGGGCATACAAATATGCAAAAGTATGCACTGTGAATCAGCAGCGTAAATAAAATACTGCATAATACTGCATGGCAAGTGCATTTAAATAATACAAATCCAGAAATATTCTGAAAATAATACAAATTTAAGAATTGTTCCAATTGCATTGAACACACCAAAGATTTTGAAAAAATTGTAAAATCGTTTCTTTATTTTACCCTTAAGTCATAGAATTGTAGGCACTATATGCTGCTTAGCATGGCGCTAACTGCAGTTGCAGCTGCATCTGTTGACGGCTTTCGGGCTGTTGGGAGTCTTAACTTTGTGTTAGACGTTTAACAATTACATCCGTTGCATACATATAATAAATCTGTCCCCCTCGCGGGTGGCGGTTTGTACAATTTATAGCTGCAGTCTGTGGTCAGGAGCAGCAGCAGTAACCAAGGGAATTGGGTTTGTTGTAGCAATGGGTTAAATTCATATCACGACCAGCAAAAACGGTTAGGAGCCATGCAGATTGGGATGCTGGCCGCTGGTGTTCTGCATTGACTTGGCCACCTCATCCTGCATTTTGCTGGGCGGCTCCGAGACGATATCGGTATGCATGGACAGGTACTTTAATTTATTTGTTACAGCTGTGAAAAAGTTTAAAATTAAATAAAGTTTACGTTTTATGTTTCTTATATAGTTACCTGGTCGCAAATCTATAAGCGAACAATGCTGATCCACCCAGAGAAAGGCTGTGCGACGCAACTCATCCAAACTGGCGCTGGATACGGTCGACGTGTAAGAGGCTAACAAAGGCTCCAAGATGAGACCCAACTGGAACAAAGTCAGTTGTTAATTAGTAGTGCAGTGTAAATAGGAATCTGGTATTGGGCAACTTACAATCCAGAACTTCCAATCGCTCATTGTCTTGTAGCGCACATAGACCTCATAAAGCTGACGCACATTCTCCGTGCCCTGGCGTGTCACAGGCGCACCATTCGCCGGCAGCACAGAGTGCAAATGCCTAATGGATGGAAATTAGTAAATGCCTAATAAACAACTTATTTATTTGGACGTACATCAAAGAGTTGTTTAGCGAATCGCGCTCCATGCGCAGTGCTTCGATTTTTTCCTTGCGTACGTTCCGCTCCTGTCGCAGTTGTTTGATGTGATCAGCGCCCTTCTGCAGCATGGCCGCCTTGCTCAGCTTGGCATTCGGATTCTGCTGCAGCTGCGGAATGAGCGCGTGCAGCGTATCGAAGCCATTCTTAATATTATAGCGTCTCTTCTGCTCCGCATGGATGTGCCCTGCGCGCCTTTGTGTATCGCGTGGCTGATACTTAAGGCTGCTCGGCGACAATGGCGAATCCTGCGAGTCGTGGAACGGCGAGTCCGGCGACAGGCTCAGACTGCTGCCCAAATTGCTGGTGCCTTGACTAAAACTGAGCATCTTCGAGCCGGGCGGACTGTGCAACGCCGGCGCAGCGATCGTCACGGGCAACGAGGCCGACTTCTTTGGTGAGTGGTGCTGCGATGGCAACGGCACAGGCACCGACAACGGCGGGGTTGCCGCATTGCTAACAGCATACAGCGATTGCGTCTGCTGGTTGCTGTTACTGCTGCCGCCTCCGCTGCTGCTGCTACTGCTGCCACCGCTGGCTATGGCATGTGCGGAAGAATTTGACTGATGCGACTTGTTCGCTACGGCGGCCTGCAGGCGTGTATCTACAGTGTGAGAACAAGAGAAGCAATTAGTTGATGCACTGTACTAGTCTTACATAAGATAACAGCTGGTATTTAATTCTACCTAACTGACCTATTATTTCTAT
The DNA here is from genome assembly GCF_018153295.1 of Drosophila grimshawi. Classification (NCBI taxonomy): domain Eukaryota; kingdom Metazoa; phylum Arthropoda; class Insecta; order Diptera; family Drosophilidae; genus Drosophila; species Drosophila grimshawi. The sequence goes on from NW_025062900.1 coordinate 25,722,434, forward strand.
TTTAAGAAACTGCCTTTGTCAGACTGGAATTTGCACTCATTTAACACATTTCTCTATAGACTATTTTAGAAATCCGGAAACTAATTCTGATAATGCACCATCTAGATTGATCAGTTGATAATCGCTCAAGCAAAAAAGCTAATACATAAAGGCGAAGATTTCTAGATAGATAAACTTACTCGACGTCAGCAGTTGGGCTAGAGTGCTATTGAGCATGGGATCGCTGGTCGCCTGCTGCATTTGTTGTGTGACGAGCAAATTGCTGCAACTGTTGCTTATGTTACCATGTCCATTGTTGATCGGCGAACCGCCGCCGGCGGCAATAACTGTGTATGAGTTGCTGCGACCCCGTGCCTTGCTTTTCACATGATATTTGGGCATGGCGAACTGTTGCTGCTGCTGCTGCTGTTGTTGCTGTTGCGGTTGTTGCTGCTGTTCGTGATGGATGAGCTTGGGTAGCGATACATTTAGGGGGAGACTATTTGAGCGATGCATCTCCTTGGGCAAGATGGTTGTGTTGGGCGTTGCCCAGGAGGCAACGCTGACGGCAGGCTGCTGTTGTTGCTGCTGCGACTGTTGCTGTTGCGATTGCTGCTGTGGCAACAGCAGACTGGCGACAGTTTGTTGTTGCATCTGCAGATGTTGCTGCTGCTGTGCAGTGTTCGCTTGTTGCTGGCGTGTCAGCTGTATAAGTTGTTGTGCGCTTAGACCCAAGCCCAACGGCAGGGACTGTTGCATCTGCAGTTGCGACTGCTGCTGCTCTTGTTGCAAATAACTTTGTTGCTGCTGCTGTTGTTGCTGCTGCTGCTGCTGCTGTTGTTGTTGTGGAACGCGTGGCATATTCAAAAAGGTGCCGGTTGAAGCTGACTTTTTAAACTGCGGGTATGGTTTGTAACTAATTGAATTGTAGGCACCATCGCTTAATAAGGACATCATGTCTGACTGATGCGGTTCCACTTTGACATTAAGTTGCTGCTGCTGTGGGGCCAGCTGTTGTTGCTGCTGCTGCTGCTGCTGTTGCTGATAACTATCCGTATAGTTGTTCAAGAAACCTTGTGTATTGTAAGCGTTTTGTTGCTGTTGCTGTTGCGTAGGAAAGTGCAGCCGCGGCTGCTGCTGCTGTTGTTGCTGTTGCAATTGTTGCTGCTGTTGCTGCTGTTGTTGCTGCTGCTGCTGTTGGGGCGTCTGATACGCCTGCAACACGGCGCCGCCACTCAGATGCTGCTGCTGATTCTTTTGCTGCTCGGCCAGCATCTGCTGATAGAGGTTCGTCTGGTGCAGCGTCGGCTGTGCCTTGTCGTAGTTGTGCGGCTCCCGGCGGAAAGGACGCTGCGTATTCTTAGCAACACGTCCGTTGATAACGCTTTTGCTGGAGAAACTGTCGCCGACGGAGCAACGATTGCTGCTATCATTGCTGCCAATGGAACCAAAGTGCTTCACTGTATGCAATCGCGTCGCCTGACTATCGCTCAGCAGTTGCTGTTGCTGCGATTCGTTGACCGTTTGTTGCGCTTGCCTCGCCGCCGTAAACTGTTGTCCAATGTCGCCGTAGCCCATGTTACCAATGTTGGGCGTATTCAACCCCAGCATGCTGGCATCCACTTGAGCATTCCCACCTCCACTGCCTCCGCTGCTGGTGGCCACCACATCCATCATGTTGTCGCTGGTGTAGAGCGTGTGCGGAGCGCCAACAATTGCAGGCAGGCAATAGTCGTCGCCCTTAAGCATATCCGCATCGGTGCCCTCCTCGGGCACAGGTGGCAAACGCGACGAGGTCGTGGTGAGCAAATCTATTGCAAAACAAAGACATCATTTTTATTAGTAAATATATTAAAGTACACATATGTATATATATAGAAAATATACCTGAGAACGTAATATCGATATCATCTAAATTCGGTTGCAGCGGTCCCAGACTTGGCTGTATAAAATCCGCAATGCCTGCACCGCGTGCTGTGAATATTACAATAAACAAATTAGCCAAGCGTTTTGGTTAATTAATTTCAAGCTTAGGCACTTACCGATCTCTCTGGAATCGGGAAAGGGAAATGGTACATTTATTGCCGAGAACAATGTATCTGTTGTCCAGTCGTCTGGCATTAAGTTTCTATCGTTCAGCGGAGACCATTCCAAAAAGTCCAATTCACTTTTCTGCAAAAGGGATATTGAAGTGAGAAAATGTTTAGCGCTATCTTAACAGTATCATAACTACAATTAAAATTACTGAAACGGGTATAATAAAGGTATTTGCTTAATTGCGTCCGTCAAAAGATTATATAGTCTCTGTAATCAATCTCTTTCACATACATAAAACCAATTGCTGTCTTTCTTTTATCGCTATAATCTCATTACTCATTCAAATTTTATTATGAAGAGCTTGTTCATTTTTAATGTTTGTCATTTGATTTTTGTGATACAGCTTTTATTTAAAGTTCAAAATCTTGTTTCCTTATTTTTATGTCTCCTAGTGATATGTATGTTATTAAGTAATTTAATTATTGGACTCTCAATCTTACACTACAAAGTGCTCAGCTAACAGATGCATTTGCGGTAATTAAATGACGAATACAACTTTTGCATAGAGCGAAAATCGTTATTCAAAATGCGTCTCGAATCTGGACTTTCCAATCGCTTGAGATGTTACTGAAATCGAGCTGCATCTCGATTATTATGTGCTTTCTCGTGCAGGGCATTTTGGTCTCGTGCATTTTCAAGACATTCTTTCAATGGTCTTTGAATTACATCCTGGCTGTGTCTTTTATGCAATTGAATGCCAATACTTGGATGCGTCTACATCAGCAGTCTCAGCTAATCTTGCTGCAGGGATTGAGCCGAGTGGCCGCCAGACTTTAAGTTGATAGTCTGGACAAGCTAAGTTCCCATTGGCATTATCTTTGGGTCCTATTGTGCCTCGATTGTGTAATAACTGTGATATTTTATTCGAATTCACAGCTGGTTCATTCGACCTTTCTGGGCTTCTATGTGCGGCTCGTGCACCTCCTTGGTAACTCAGCTGGAACAATATCTGTGTGCCAGTAAAATATGTCCGGTTGAAGTGGCCCACAATCTGCATCTGAACGATAAACTTCGGCGAATTAGCCAGCAGGAGATGGTGAATATGTTTGGCGACGCTTTAGTGATTCCCGGATGCTCTTACACGAAAATGCTACTACCACTGAGATGGTTGACACCAGTTGGCATCTATATATGTATGCGAATGTTATTCAGCGACTTAACTGAAGAGTTCAATAAACAGTTTTTAGTTTAAAGTTTAGCAAAACTGATTGCAACTGGCAGAAACGTGTGTAGCAAGAAAAAAATACAAAAAAACAAACGCTCTCGAATTGGTGCAAATCTTTTACTAAAATCTCCCTTTTCCGTTCCAGTCCGCTAAATTTCGTAGAATTTTGTAAGCGATGTGAATTTCAATTCCGCCGTTACATTTACATATACATTTCACTACAACAATGCTTTTAATTGCTATTGTAAATTGATAAGGACAAATTGACATTTATTTTTATTTTTTTTTTTTTTTTTTTAAAGAAAGGCAGACACTAATTACTCACAAAATTTAAATGTAAAAAAAGGTGTGCTCACAATATATTTATTTAAAATATATTTATAAGCTAGTTTGCAGTCCTGAGAACGGCAAAATAATAATTAAATAATAAAAATTGTTGCAAGTGCGTGTTTATTGCATTTTCATATGTATGAAAATAATTATTTCGTTTTGAAAGCGGTAGCTTAATGGCGTGCCTTATCAAAACGGAAATCATTTGCGCTTTCGCATATTGGGAAACTGAAACTTAGTTCGCTTGTTATAGACAGGACATGATAACAATAATAATTATCCTAGAAGCACACTTCAACTATGTAATTCATTAAAGCAGCAATTAACTTAAGTTTTGTTCAGCGATTTCATAATGTTTTGTTCCTCCAATTCATAAAAAGCTTGATATACGAATTAATAGTGGGCACGTTTGAATACGACCATTTCTATACATTATTAAAGAGCATAATATTTCGGATAAAATCTCACTTCAGCTGATTGAAGCAGCAGTTAAGTAAAAAGAAATTGACTCAAGACGCGCGAATTCAGTTACCAGATGGACTTAATGTAAAGTACGCGCAAATTTTCCGCTCATAATGAAATCTGCATTACGGCGTGGAAAACTTTTGAAATTTATACACTATCAACGTTTTCTTGGACTAACCGATATCGATTACTCAAAAAGTGCAGAATGCTATGTGATCAATGGAAATTTGTGTTCTTATTCCATTCAGTTGCTTATGCAGATCATTCAGATAGCTTGCTTTTACAGTGCGCTCGTAGGACGCATCGTGGATATGAGTTCGGAAACGGGAAACGAATTTCATCACATGTATATTTTAACCGCCCCAATCACGCAGATATTAGTATATATCTGGCTACGTTTCCAACAAGAATCGCAGCGAACTCTTCTGCAGATAATAATTCGATTAGCCTGTCGTCTAAATGTTAATACAATGCAATTGAATTGCCCTCGTTGGCATTACCGCTTCTGGATAGTCATCAGCCTGTTTTATGCTTGCGATATTGTAGTAGCTCGCTTTTACTGGAACATTACTCACGATTTGGGCTATCATGTCATCATGCTGGGCTACATTGTTCTGCTTGTGCGCACCAACTACATCATCACGTGCTACACATCCCTCGTTTATGTGGTGATGATCTTGCTTCAGGCACAAGCAGATCAACTTCGCACAGTTCCACTTATATCACCAGAGGAACTGGCCAACAATTTGAGCATTCACGATGAGCTAATTTTGATCTGTCAGGAGGAGATTGTACTGGTTTTTGGCATCGCTTTGATATTTCTTTTTCTATACACTGTACTGGATGCAATATGTGTATGTTATATAGCCACATTGGAGCAGCGCTTTTCGCTAGTGGAAGTCCTATTCGTACTTAGTTGGATACTACCAATTTTCTGGTCTCTTAGTATGCCTCTGATAGTCAATTCAGTGGCCAAACAGGTGAGTAGCAAATTACTTTAGATGCTATTTTAATTTTAAGTATTACATATAAATTTCTAAAGGTATCATCAATTTTGCATGGTGTTGTTCTTCTTATTTCAAAAGTTCGAGTTCAGGTCAGCTATGCGTGTCATAGTTTGCAATTGTGTTCCATTCAATATGAACGCGGGTTGGTTTGTGGCTTCTGAGGCCAATCCCAACTACAACGACGAAAATATACAACAACAACGGGAGCGAATTCGCAAGACGACGAATGAAAAATAAAAATAATAATAAAAATAAATTAAACAATAAAAACGACGAAAGCGTGAAATTAAGAACGACGAAGTTTTTCAGCAGTGTGATTAACTGAAATTAATTAACTTAAGTAAAGATGGCAACTTTTAATGACTAATGCGCCAATTTATATTCGAGGGGGAAGGAGACAGAGCCAATAGAAATCGGTTAAACGAGTTCAGTGGTTTTAAAATTAAGTTAAAATGCTGAAAATATGCCGTTGCAACACGGCGTTGATGAAGAAGGCATCAATGAAGAGATCGAAGAACACGAGCATGGAGCGAACATCATTGAAGAAACCGATCTGGGCAGAAGCATCAATGATGACCGAGAAGCAACAGGGATGGTAAAAAACACGGCACGTCGAGTAACGAACGAAGAGCATAACGATGAAAAACAGTTGTGCCCTGCTATGAAAAAAAATGAAATAAAATAAGTGTACTGTAGTCGAGTGAGATCGACTACGATTTACCCTGAACCCAGTTGTTAAATATATTCTAGTTGTATTTTAAAATTTCCCTTTCAAAGTTTTGCACCAAAATGTGAGCAGGTCTGCAAGTGCGCGCTGCCGACATGCACGTGAATATTCATACATATACATACATGTATACGTACACACAATCGTAACGGGGTAACGGGGCTCTGCAGAATACACAGAAAAACAAATCTTCGCTCGCGTCTGTTATCATGCCATCTCTTTCTTACGCATGTGCACGCGTATTTATGCATACATAAAATGCTTGCGGCTGCTGCTAACTTGGGTCTGATGATCAATAATAGCAGTTGATCAATAATATTAATAGAAGATTCTGCCTTTAAAAGTGTAGCATTTATTACTATCGGAAATTTACATGTATCGATATTAGAGAAACGTAGGCAGTTATCGATCAAATAAAGCAAACTTGATCTGCGCCTGGTATACGAGATCCTATATTCCAAATTTAAAGTCTCTAGCTCTTATAGTCTCTGATATCTCCTGCGTGTCATACAGACTATATCGACTCGGCTGTTGACCCTGATCAAGAATATATACTTTATGGGGTCGGAGATGCTTCCTTCTGCCTGTTACATACAGTTCCAGTTGAAATGCGAGGCACTGTACATCTGCAGAAAACCATTATAACCTTTTTACACATTTTTAATGAGTTCAGGGTATAATTAAAAAGAAGAGTGTTCGAGGTTAGTGACGAAAATTATGTGTTGGACTGACAGACAAAAAGTAATTTTTGCTAAGAAATCGCTTAGAGGCATTGCCAAGCTATTTGTGTTGAGTGAAAAACATTTGAATTCGTGGCAAGCATTGAGGAATGCTCTTTTGAGTTAATTTAAATCAAGAGTGTCAAACAAATACACATGCAATTGAGCGAGAATGAAAGCTTTTGCATCTCGTCGGAAAGTTGAAGATATGCAATATGGGATCGATGGAATTAGCGAACTTTCAATAAAAAAATCGATTCTATATGGTGCGAAGGACTATTTTTGAATTATTTTGAAAAAAAACTGAAAGGCTGAAAAATTGTATGGAAATATGAGAAAGAGTGAGGAATTCGGTAAAGCGAAAACGATTAAAGCTGTATGAACGGAAAAAACTAAAATTATTGTTTCAATTATGATGAAATTAGACATTTTTCAAACAAGTGCAAAAATAAAGACAGGAAAAATGTTTTAAGTGTTAGCAACTCGGACAACAACAAGCTGAAATGTACGCGTTGTGAAAAATAAACATTGGGTTAACATCAAAAGATGTTCTGTTAAATAACATGAAGTGCGCAACATTGTTTGAAGAACGGATTTTTCCATGTTCCACTAGCTGAAGGAAGTATGCAATTTACGTCTTTTGTAACCCAAAGTCTATATCAATTTTGTAAGACTCCGTTTGGTCTGTCAAATTCGGGAATATTCCAAATACACATCAATGCAACTTTCAGACCGCTTACTCGCATATTTATTTTATTATTATTAATATTTGCTTTGCCATATTTAGAGTTTTAAATGTTAAATTAAATGAGTACGGGGTTGAGCTAAATTTGAAGGAATTCAACTTTCGGCAAACGCGAATCCAATTTGTAAGGCATATTATTAAATTTCCAAAGCTGTACCCAACGCCACTAAAAAAGAAGCAGTTTTTAAGTTTAAAACGCGGCAGACACTTAAACAGTCGCACAGTTTTTTTTGAGTCTTACTGTATATTTTAGAAAATTTGTCCACAGCTGTACTCTTATTTCAACTTTTGACTGATATGACTGTGTTGAACATATAACATCAAAAGTATGATATCGAAGCGCATACCGATGCATTAATATATGATTTTGGAGCTATTTTAATATGCAAATCTCCAGACGACGGTCAGTTACATTCAGTATATTTTGTGAGTAAAATGGCAACGCACGCACATCGAACTGCAATGCGTTTATAAAACTTTAGGGAAGCATAACTTTTGCACAAGTGTAGCAAGATGGGTATCGCCTTTAGACGTATTTTAATAAGAAGTCGAGCACCGTTCTGGCTCGCACATGAAGCATGTGGATGCCCTATCACAATATTCAATAATGACCATAGGCGACGAAATCATATCGATTGTTATCGATACAATCTGAAAACAATAATAAAGCTACTTGCTGAAACCCAGAGCATTGAGAATTATTTCATGAAAACTTCTTTACAAGTTGCTTGATGACGAACTAATAGTAGTTCCTAAAGATATGTAAATGCAAATAGTAAGTAGGCACACGACAGAGGTCATTTCGCCATAAGGAAGACAAAGGATTTCACATGCATAGAGAGTTTTATACCAAACATCGATGATAAAATCAAAAGAACTATCGACTGATGTATACCCTGCATACTTATCAATCGCAATTGCGGTAAACAAAAAGATTTGTTGCACCCGCTGCAAAAATATGAAGTCCCGCTACATCAGTCATCACATCAATCATTTGGGTCCGTTGGAGTTAACTCACAGTCAATATAAGCACTAGGTTAGATTTCTCGGCTGTCGAATGCTCGATACAAATATGCCCGACTTGGTTGGGTTTTAATTCCGGAACATCTGCTAGCTAATTTAAATCGGCTAAGGAACTCCTCCCTAGGTAATTAATATTTTTCTGGTAAGTGCTGACCAAGAGGGGAAGAAGTGTTTCGATGACTGTGATTTTTGCTACACTTGACACCTTCTGCAGAAGCCGTTTTCGCTGAATATTAGTCGGTAGAAACTATCAGAGAGCAGGGATATAGTAGTACCATGTCCGGTCACTTTCTCCTTGCCTAAATCGAGGCATTGTTGAAACAAGTTGTGATTCTCGAAGGATCTAGACATATTGAGTCCATTCCCCCTCTTGAGGAATTTATGAGAGGTTTGACTCCGTGCTTTGTCCTCTCTCTGTGTATCACCTGGGCTAGTGTGTAGAGTCCTTTTGTAATTGACTTCTGATGTGTATAGAAAATTGAATATACTTGGGTACATTGCCCATTTGACACCAATGGCTTTCCTGCAAGTTTATAGTGCAGCTGTTCCCTCTTGTTTCCTCTGTTTTTACTATTGTTTGGGCATTAAGTTCAGTTTAAACTCTAGTCGAGTTTCCTGTTGACAATCAATGCCAAACAAAAATGTGGGCTATTTTTTAAGTAAGCGGTTGTGTGAATAAGCCTTAAATAATAAGGGTTGGAAACTTGTAATTCCTTGAGTAGAGCCCAAATTATAATCCGCTCTGATTTGTCTCTACTTGTTAAAAATGTTATGGTTATATTTAAAGATTATCTAAATATACCTGGTATTCCCCTGTCGAATCCTATATTTTTTACAGTGTAATAAATAAGAGCACACAGTCAATTAATTAATTAAAATTTATAAAGATCTTCCGACTGATTTCAAATAATTTTCTCATGCTACCTACCAATTCAGTTAGTCACACGACGTTAAAGAAAGCGCATGTGTTTTTTTCTGGCAGAATGTTGCTAAATGCACGGCTTGGAAAACTTTTGACATTTATACACTATCAACGTTATTTCGGACTGACGGACATCGATTACTCAACAAATTCAAAATGCTATATAATCAATGGAAATTGGTTCGCTCACACTATTCAGTTATTAGTGCTGATTATTTTATTCGTCGCTATTGTCAGTACTTTATCCGCAAATCCCATCGCGTTTTCGGATTTGCATTCAAGCACTGCTAACAAATTTAATAAATTCATCGTTTTGTTAATGCCAATCACTCAAATATTTATTAATATCTGGCTACGCTTTCAACAAGAATCGCAAAAGATTCTGTTACAGATGTTAACTCGCTTAGCCTGGAGTCTAAAAGTGAATACATTGCAATTGCGCCGCCCTCGAAGGCTTTACCTCATCTGGACAGGCATCAGCGTGTACTACGTCGGCTTTATTTTAAATGACTCCCGTATAAATTGGAGCGTCAATAACACTGTATATTTGTTATCCAATATGGGCATCTATGTGCATATTTTTCGCACAACCTATATCATCATCAGCTATACATCCCTAGTTCATGTCATAAATGTTTTGCTCCATACACAAGCAGATCAGTTGTTTACTAGGGATGCGGGATCTCTTATATCTCTGGAGGAACTGGTCGACAATTTGCGAATTCATGACGAGCTACTATTGCTATGTCAGGAGAAGATTAGTCATATTTATGGCGGACCTTTTGTATTTATTATCCTATATTTTATAATGGAAGGTACATGTACTTGCTATATAACAACATTAGAGGATCACTTCTCATTAATGGATGTTATGTATTCGTTCAGTTGGGCGATACCAACTTGTTTGTATTTTTGTATGCCCTTGGTAATCAACAATCTGGCAACCCAGGTGAGTTCTTATTAATATTGATTGCAATTTTTATCGCACCCTTTCAAAATAATGGTTTATGTTAGATTTCTAGGCTGTCGACTGCTCAATACAAATAGGAACGATTTGGTTTGGTGTGTTACAGCTCATTTTCCCTATTCCCAAATGGGTTAAATTTATAATATATCGCCATATTTCTGAAGCTTGTAGTCGAAAACTGATTACTTTGGTAAATAATCTTTTACTGGTAAGTGGGGGATTTTTATTCCTGCTACTCTTGACAACTTACGCATAAGTGGTTGTAGATGGCTAGAAATAAACAGAAGGGTATTTATCAGGGAGTGAGGATAGAATATTAGCCTGCTCGTCGGTTTGCCAAACTAACCTACTCCGAGGCATTGCTATAAAATCTTGTAGTTTTAGCGAGATCAATCATAGAGTCCTGTTGGGCTTGACTACTGATGTATATAAAGAATTGACTATATTTGGAGACGTAGCCCATTGGTTTTCCTACATGTTACTAAGGGTTTCCAGCATGCTTCCTTCCTGTTTCCTTTGTTTTTATCTTTGTTAGAGTATTAAATTCACTTTTGATTTTATTCGAGTATCTGTCTACTATCAATGTGAGAAAATTGCGGTTGTGTGGATAAGTATTTAATAATGAGGTTTGTAAACTTGTATTTCCTTGAGTAGAACCCAATTTCTAGTTTTACAGGGTAAACACTTTATCCGCTTTTATTACCGCCATATGACAATTGCTAGTTGGCCTTTACTCACCAAAAATGTTGGGGTTATCTTTCAAATTAATCTAAATACACCTGGTATGCCTCAGTCGAACAACTTATTTATTATACACCAGCACGATGTGAACTATACTTGATCTTGTCACTAGCACCCAATTTACTAATTAATTCGAATTTATAAAGCTCTTCCGGCTGATTTCACATAATTGCATTGAGGCTACGCACCAATTCAGTTAGTCATACGACGTTTAAGAAAGCGCAGTTGATTTTTCCAACAGAATGTTGCTTAATCTACGAAAAGGAAAACTTTTGACATTTATACACTATCAACGTTATTTGGGACTGACAGACATCGATTACTCAACAAATTTAAAATGCTATATAATCAATGGAAATTGGGTTTCCTATACAATTCAGTTATTGATGCTAACTATTTTATTCGTCGCTCTTATTGGTACCCTTGTTGAAAAGGGTCTTCCTCTCGTCGATATGCTTTCAAGCTTCGGAAATGAATTCCATCACATTCTTATCTTGTCCATGCCAATCACTCAGATATTTATTAATATCTGGCTACGCGTTCAACAAGAATCGCAACGGATTCTGTTAGAGATGTTGACTTATTTAGCCTGGCGTCTAAAAGCGAACACATTGGAATTGACCAGACCTCGATGGCTCTACCTCCTCTGGTCAGGCATCAGCGTGTACTACCTCGTCAATATTTTAATAATCTTTCACACTGGTCGGAATGTAAATAACTCTGTGTTTATATTTGCCAATCTGGGCTTTTATGCGTATATTTTGCGCACCAACTATATCATCACGTGCTATATCTCCCTAGTTCATGTCGTAACGGTTGTGCTCCAAGCACAAGCAGATCAATTGATTACTAAAGAAGTGGGACCTCTTATTTCTCAAAAGGAACTAGCCAATAATTTGTGCTTTCATGAAGAGCTTTTATTGCTATGTGAGGAGGAGATTAATAATATATTTGGAGGCACTTTTATATTCATTTACCTATTAAATCTATTGGAAGCTACATGTATTTGCTATTTAGCCGCTTTGGAGGAACGCTTCTCATTAATGGAATTGATGTACGTTCTCAGTTGGGCAATACCAACGTGTTTGTATATAATTATACCCTTGGTAATCAACAATCTGGCAGTGCAGGTAAGTGCTCAAGGAAATCCCGACACTTAAGTGCAGATGTACTATCGTAATATAATGATGCCAAATCTACGGAAGTGAAAAGTTTTCATAATTATGAATATACTATAAATGATATCCAGGACTGTGCGATATCGATTTCTAGAGATGATGCTGTTAATTCTTTCAGTTCTTAATGTATTTTTCGCTACGATAGTTGCGACATATGTGGAGCTCTTGTTAGAGACAGGAAATGGTTGTTTTGGCCATGCTAGCCACACATACACTTGTCGGAATATGGCTACGGTTTCAGCACCAATCTCCTGTAGATATTAGACCATTTAGCCAGGCGCCTTAGAGTCAATCTGGCAATCTGTTGATTATTTTTGGAATATTAACAACAAGACGGAATATGTGTTATATGTTAGTCTTCATTCTTAGTTAATATGATAGCGACCTTGACGCAGGCACAAGCAGATCAATTTCACTCCATTAATGTTAGGCCCCTTATATCTCTGGAGCAGTTTAATAGCGTATGCTATGCTAGCAAGAAACTGCTCAAGTTGTTGACTGCTTTCTATGTATATTCATGGATGCTATCTGTGTGTGCCATGTATCCACGGGGAGCGGTTCGCATTTTGGGAAATCCCCTGTCCCGGTGGCTTATACCAGTTTCTTTTTATTTTGGTATGCCACTGGTTATCAATACTCTAATAAAGCATTTGAGTTTAATTAACGAGACACTGGTTCCGAGTCTGCTTTAAATTCATACAACCTGTTGGCTTTTAAATGGTAAATGAGATTATATCATGTATTCCACATATGTTGAAAATACCCTAACTATTGAATATTAACCGCAGAAGCTTTTCACAAACTTCTACAGTAAGAAAATCTATAGAAATAATAGTAGATGAATTCGAATCTATGCATTTGGAGAAATTTGTACACAATTTTAACCAACTACCAGCATGGATAGCTAAATGTGGTTGTCAACTGCCCAATTTCAATCAAATCAGAAAACATGTCAGCTTCTTTGATATGGTTCTAATTATACCATTTTACCTACGATTCAGTTTTACTGCCTTTTGATTCTACTCTTCAAATCAAACGCCGGCTCGAAACATAATTCGATTTCGCTGACAATTATATATTTAATTTAAAATAAGCCTCTACATGAGGAAGCAATCTAGTAACGAGAGCATAAGTATTAAAATATATTTTATACTTCGATCGGTCTATAACTCCATCCGCTAATTCAATAGTAGCAGACTTACAATTTCACCTGTATAGTGGCAGGCACTTAAAAAATTAATTTATTAATGAACGTATATAAAGTTTATCTACCATCTAGATTTTGGATATACATTGTATGCGTTGCATTGTCGGATATTCAGTTCTTTGAGCTTAATGACGAGTTCAGTTAACCTTCTGTCCTGTGGCAGAAAACACAGAGAAAGTGCTCTTATAAAATGCAGCCCGAAAGACTGTTCGCTTTTTTGCACTATCAGCGTTTTTTGGGCCTGACTGATATCGACTACTCAACATGCTTGCATCGCTATGTGGTGCATGCCACTTGGTGTTCCTACAGCGCACAGCTGTTGGTATTGTGCCTCACACTGGGTGCCTTTTTAGAAGTGCTTAACAGTTTCGTCGATTTTTTGGGCATGGAGTCGAGTGTGGGCCAATCATTTTACCAAATTGTTGTCATTGCTTCACCGGCAACCGAGTTATGGCTATATCTATGGCTACGCCTCCATCAACCCTTGCAACAGCATTTGCTTAATCGACTCACAGATTTGGCCTGGCGCCTTAAAGTGGATACATTGGCATTGAGCCGGCCCCGTTGGCATTATCGCATCTGGCTGGGTGTCAGCCTATTCTATTTCTCGATTTTTGTCCACTTTACGATCAATAATTGGAATAAGAGCGAGCAGATAAATCAAGTATTCAGCCTTTTTTGCCTCTTTATACATTTCGTGCGAATCGATTATGTCATCAGTTGCTACACATCCCTCGTACATGTTTTGATGATCTTGCTGCAAGCCCAGGCAGATCAGCTACGAGTTGAGAATCTTATAAGTATGGATGAACTTGCTCGCAACTTATGCATTCATGATGAATTATTATTGTTGTGCCAGGAGGAGATGTTGCAAGTGTTTGGCGGAGCTTTGATATTTCCCTTTCTATTTTTTGTACTGGATTCTGCATGCATATGCTATATATCTACGTTCAAAGATCGGTTCTCTTTGGTCGAAGTTATATTGGTGATTTGTTGGCTCACGCCCCTCTGGATCTATATGATTATGCCATTGATAATTAACAATGTGCTCGGGCAGGTGAGTCAAAGCCTTGAGTTGAAGCAAAATACAAATCAGACACCAAAATAATTTAACTATTCAGTTGACAATTAATGTAAAATACTAATAATAATAGTAATAAATAAACCTCTTAAGGATTTTCTTAAAATTAGTTAAAATGTCTCAATTCTTACTTTCAAAAAAATAAAGTATTACTAATGAAATTCAGTTGCCAATTAACTCAAAGCAGAAAATAAAATCGATTTAACCGTCTTAAAAAGCTTTTAATAAATAAGTAAGCAGTTGAAGGACTTGATCAGACCCAACTTTATTTCCGATAAGTCTAATGAAATTTTAAAAGCTAAAATTAGATTATTATCATTAAATGTAAACAGTAACTTAAGAAAATCTTGCACCTTACCCTTTAAATATGTAAGATATTCAAATTTCACTTAATTAAATCAAAATACTTAAAGCATAAATTAAATTGAAAAGATATTATAATCAGCCAAATGAAAGTGAAAACGAAAACAAGTTCGAATATAAATATTATATTTTAGTACAACAATAGTTTGTTATTTTTTGCCCGGTGCTGAAGCGTAACAAGGTTAAGTAATTGGTTCGCAACAACAGCCATAAATAACCCTTGGTCTGATTGAGTTGCAATCAGTTTCAGTCAAGTGATTATTGAGCCTTAACCATGATTAAGTATCAGCAAAGTGAACTCTATCCGTATTACCGCATCTGCCGATATCTAGGCATCTTCTGCATACACTT